>NC_134397.1:10118016-10487183 GCF_050003625.1 Haematobia irritans
TTTCATTTCTTATTAAAATTTTATAAAAATTTTATTTCTATAGAAAATTTTGTCAAAAGATTATTGCTATAGAAAATTTTTTCAATATTTTATTTTTATAGAAAATGTTGTCAAAATTTAAATCTGTAGAAAATTTTGTTAAAATTTTAGTTCTATAGTTCACTTAACGATCATTATCTTTTGTCCTATTCAAATTTGTCATATATATGAATTTTCTGAAAAATAATAGTCTTATATCGTCTTCTATTGACGACATCCCTATCTTCAGTGAATGAATGACATACACATGTTCTTTTTAATTTGAACACAATTTTCTGTTTTTGTTGTTGTCGTCGTGAGCGTCGTTGTCGAATACATTGCGATTAAATTCAGGACAAGTAAAGAACAAACAACTTGAATTTCAAATTTCAGACAAAGTCCATAAAAAAATATAAAAACCTAAACAACCTCTAATGTTGTTTACTTTCATGAGAATGTTTTCAGTCGTGTTCAATTTTTTTCCGTAGTATTTAAAAAAAAAAAAAACAAGGCAAGACGATAAGGTCTACAACATAAAGTGATTGTAAGATCAGACTCCATAAGGCATGGAGCAAAAGATCGTATTTAATGCGATAGGTGTTGGCAACAATTATCAAACTCTAAAAAGGAAAATCGAACGAAATCTGTTAGCGTAATGAAATTACAAAAATGTGTGGCTGATACGACTGGATGCTGCTATGATTTATTGTAAGAAATTATGATTTTTTTTCAACATTGAAGACGATTTGCCTCGATATCCAAAAAATCGGACGGACATTAAATAGATGGACGGACGGGCAAATGCTAATAGTTTGATTAATTTATTGTTGGAAAAATGTAGATCACAAATATGCTATAAGACTCGTCAACAAATAGACGGATATTTTCAGAAGCACCAAATATTCCAATCTAGCTCTTGCTGGCCTAGCGTCCGTCTGTACGCTCTAGTATAAGACAACAAATATATGGACGGACGAGCGAATATAAAATGCTAAAATAGCAAAAGTTAGAATGAACTTCGATTGACCTAATAATAAGCGATAATTGCATCTAGTCCTTGCTAGCAATTGGTCCGTCTTTCCATCAATCTGTCGTTCGCAAATATTTTGAGATCTATTTCTTGCAATACAGCGTTCAATGATAATTTTTGACATACTCTAAGGGCACTTGTATCAGTTGATATACAAGCTCCACCTGTATACGCAGTCTAGAAATAAAGGATGACTATTACCCAACATCAATGGAATCCGAAGCACCATATAATTCGATTTAGTTCCGGCAAGCCATCCATCCGTCTGTACATACATTTTTTTTTTCGAAAAATGTATGTCACTTTGACCTATTTTGGGCACAAAGGCGTCTTCTAACAAATACGGCAACAAAAAGAAAAACGGACGAGCGAATACCAAGCTCTAAATTGAAATAAATATAGGTAGAAACCGATATCCGGTATCCGTCCGTCTGTCCATAATTTTAGTCCGAAAAGATGACGTCACAAATATAAGTCGGCCTATTTTTAGCGCAAGGGCGTCTGCCACAATATATACCAACAAATATATGGACGGAAGGGCTAAATTCCAAGATGTCAAGATGACTCAAAACAACCAGTAAATTTTAAAAACTTTATATCTATAGAAAATTTTGTCAAAATTTTTGTAAAATTGTATTTCCATAGAAAATTCTCTAAATTTTAGTTCTTTAGAAAATGTTATCAAAATATTATTTCTATAGAAAATTTTGTCAAATTTTATTTCGATAGAAAATTTTGTAAAAATTTAATTTGTATAGAAAATTTTCTCTAAATTTTAGTTCTATAAAAGATTTTATAAAAATTTTAGCTCTATATAAAATTTTGTGAAAATTTTACTTCTATAGAAATTTTTGTCAAAATTTCATTTCTATAAAAATTTTTTCAAAATTTTATTTCGATAGAAAATTTTGTCAAAATTTTAGTTAGAAAGTTTTCTCTAAATTTTATTTCTATAGAAAATTTTGTAAAAATTTTATTTCTATAGAAAATTTTGTCAAAATTTTATTTCTACAGAAAATGTTGTCAACATTTTATTTCTATAGAAAATTTTGGCAATTTTTGTCTATAGAAAATTTTCTCTAAATTTTAGTTCTTTAGAAAATGTTATCAAAATTTTAGTTCTATAGAAAATTATTTCTATAAAATTTTTTTTCCAAATTTAATTTCTATAGAAATTGTTATCAAAATTTAGGTTCTATAGAAAATTTTGTCAAAATTTTATCTCTATAGAAAATTTTTGTAAAATTTTATTTCCATAGAAAATTTTCTGTAAATTTTAGTTCTTTAGAAAATGTTTTCAAAATTTTATTTCTATAGAAATTTTTGTCAAAATTTTGTTTCTATAGAAATTTTTGTCAAAATTTTATTTCTATAGAAAATTTTGTCAAAATTTTATTTCGATAGAAAATTTTGTCAAAATTTTATTTCTATAGAAAATTTTGTCAAAATTTTATTTTTATAGAAAATTTTCTCTAAATTTTAGTTCTTTAGAAAATGTTATCAAAATTTTAGTTCTATAAAAAATTTTATTAAAATTTTAGTTCTATATAAAATTTTGTGAAAATTTCATGTCTATAGAAATTTTTGTCAAAATTTTATTTCTATAGAAAATTTTGTCAAAATTTTATTTCTATAGAAAATTTTGTCAAAATTTTATTTCGATAGAAAATTTTGTCAAAATTTTATTTCTATTGGAAATTTTGTCAACATTTTATTTCTATTGAAAATTTTGTCAAAATTTTATTTCTATTGAAAATTTTGTCAAAATTTTATTTCTATAGAAAATTTTATCAAAATTTTATTTCAATAGAAAATTTTGTCAAAATTTTATTTCATTAGAAAATTTTGTCGAAATTTGTTGTCAAATATTTATTTCTATAGAAAATTTTGTCAAAATTTTATTTCTATAGAAAATGTTTGTAAAATTTTATTTCCATAGAAAATTTTCTCTAAATATTTGTTCTTTAGAAAATGTTATCAAAATTTTATTTCTATAGAAATTTTTGTCTAAATTTTATTTCTATAGAAAATTTTGTCAACATTTTATTTCGATAGATAATTTTGTCAAAACTTTATTTCTATAGAAAATTTTTGCAAAATTTTATTTCTATAAAAAAAAGAACTAAAGGAAAGAAAAAATAACTAAAATTTAGAGAAAAAATTTCTATAGAAATAAAATTTTGTCAAAATTTTATTTTGATAGAAAATGTTGTCAAAATTTTATTTCTATAGAAAATTTTGTCAAAATTTTATTTCTATAGAAAATTTTCTCTAAATTTTAGTTATTTTTTCTTTCTTAGTTCTTTTTTGCTATATATTATATAAACTGGCGAAAAGACATATATTTCGGATTTTCACGTCTTCATCAATTTTGTTTGTTGAATAATTCTTCTTAGTGAGATCGAGCCAATTTTGTCGCATAAAAAAAGGAACTAATTTGTAAATCCTAAACAGCTGTCTTCTCGCCATTTTGGGATGGATTTTGATTGCTCGAACAATGTATGATTTCACAGAAAAAAAAATTGTATTTCTAATTGAAAGAAAAACTAATCAAATTTTCTCTAAGCATAATTAACTTTTTAAATTTGCCATCAGCTTCTCATCAATTCTGATGCAACAATGTTTAACAGAAAAAGTTTATCTGTTGCTACTACTAACCCACTAATCCTTCCGCTATACCCAGAGGAGATTTACAAAAACGTCGTGACAACATACGGCCGCTTGGTCGAGGTTAAAAATATTTTAATTTGTATTTTAAATTAAAATTTTGAGAAAAGCACAATAGTAGACAAATGAATTGGCATAGTCAGTCGGTCAGTCAGTTGAGAACGCCACACTTTAATGTGATTATACATTGGCTTTAATTTATTTAATTTTTAATGACCCTTAGCAGGCAGCAACATTTTTGTGTTGGTGAAGAAATATAATTTTCAGAATGTTTATTTTTTTTGCTTTTCTCACTGTTGCTGATTATTATAATTTTTTTTTGTTTTCATTTGCTGCTGTTGAATTTGGTTTTAGTTGCTTGAGGGATTCATTGTGATTGTTGGGCAGAAAAACTAGCCAGTGGTGGATAAAAGGATCTGGGGTAAATTGGAACAAGGCCTTTTAAACGTTACCTCCTAGAAAGTAAAAATACAAAACAAATGTTCATCCTCATCACTTCATACCCTTTGTGAAATTCTAAATAGGACTTATTGAGCGATATGAAAATTGGTACAATTGTACTAAATATAGTACATTTCACAATTCAAAAGCTTAAAGGAATACAATGACCTCTTTCGTAAAATTCTAGGTCTTAGTGAGTGATACGACAATTGGTACAATTGTACTAAAGTTTGTACTTTTCACAATACAAAAGCTTAAAGGAATACAATGACTTATTTCGTAAAATTCTACGTATTAGTGAGTGATACGACAATTGGTACAATTGTACTAAAATTGGTACATTTCACAATACAAAAGTTTAAATGTACTATAATGGCCTGTACCAAGGGTACAATTTGAATTAATCAGTCCAACTATAAAATGCGTAAGAAATCACAGCGGCAAGAAAGGGTTGTATGGATTCTATCAGTTCTTTTGGTAGACGTAAAATACAAACGATACTAAATATCGGGCACATTTGGGAAGAATTCCAATGTCCAGTGAAAATAGGGAGATCTGTTTGTATGGCACCAATCATAAAAAAAAACTCAAGTTCTTTTGGTAGACGTAAAATACAAACGATACTAAATATCGGGCACATTTGAGAAGAATTCCAATGTCCAGTGAAAATAGAGAGATCTGTTTGTATGGCACCAATCATCAAAAAACTCAAATCAAAAGTACACTTTTTTGTTCTTTTTGGTACAATAAAAAAAACAGATTTTGTTTTAGTCCTGACTTAAGCACAATGTACATTAAATATGAAATAAAATCGCAAATAATAACCAAAAAATATCATCAAATTATTGGATGTAGCAGTTTGACCAATAAACATAACTGTAGGTGTACTAAAATCGAAAGTCTTCTCAATGGTTCAGACTTATTTCAATTTTTTTATCCGAATAACGATAAGGCCTTAACCAGGGCCCTTCATTGCATACATTCCCCCTTTCATGACTCACTAATTAATATTTACAGCCTTAACATCAGCCTCGGTGTCTGTTGTGTCGCCGCCATAGTCTGGGCGTGCATGGATTTGAGTGGATTTTTAATACGATTAAATGTGAAAATATGGTCCAATAATAAATTCATAAAAACACAAACATCCACACTCACTCTCTGACTTAATTTTTTTTCTTTTTAGTATAAATCAGCATTTTTTTCTTGAGATGATTATCACGCTTAGTCTGTAAAGCCCACATGAAAATGAAAGAAAAAAATTAAAAAAAAAATCCAATTTTGACGACGATGCATAAAAATGTTTTTTTTTTAATGGTGTTGTTATTTTGTTATTAACTAAATATGCGATATCAAAATACCGCCTATTTTCTCAACCATATAATGACGGAGCGCTCTGGTGTTTTTTTGTTTTGAATATTATGGGATAACATTTTATTATAAATAAAATGCTGGTTTATGCATAGTAACCATATTATTTAAATGTGAAAGCAATATTTATTAATTATACCCTACAACATTCGAACACGGTGTAAAAAATATATATTTGGGACAGAACATTGTAATTTCAATTACAAAAATTTAATATTTGTAAAACAGTATGTTAGCACACCATAAAAAAATTATGTTTAAAAATATTACAGTTGGAAAAGAAATTATTCTAAAAATAATATATTTCGATTAAAAACATATATTTATTTAGATAATACAATTAAATATTTAGATAGAGAGGAAGAGAATGTATAACATATATAAACTTTTTTTGTTTTAAATAGGTTAAAAACTGAGTAAGATTTCATAAAAAAAATGCTAAATCCAGTCCGAAAAAAAATGTAAATTTTTGAAAATATTTAAGGTCAAACGTTTCTGACAAGCGTTAGAATCCATTAAAAATTATAAAAAAAATTATAAATTTTTTTTATTTGACAAAATATCAAAGAATTGTTTAATTTACATCCAAAACATTGAATTCGGATCACACCCAAAGAAGTGATGCAAATTCAGTGCCTAAAACAAGTCCATGTTAAATTCATAGCTTCTGCGTCAATTTTGCACCACTTCCGGATCCAAAAAGAATATATTTAAGGTCAAACGTTTCTGACAAGCGTTAGAATCCATTAAAAATTATAAAAAAATTATAATTTTTTTTTATTTGACAAAATATCAAAGAATTGTTTAATTTACAACCAAAACATTGAATTCGGATCACACCCAAAGAAGTGATGCAAATTCAGTGCCTATAACAAGCCCATGTTAAATTCATCGCTTCTGCGTCAATTTTGCACCACTTTCGGATCCAAAAAGAACATTTTCATTACTTTTTTAGCGACGCTTTTTTTTTTGGGATAGTGCGACCTAGTTTCACTAGCTACTTCCATCTAGCCCTGCATACCCATTCCTGCATCGAGATGATATTCATAAAATAAAGGTAACAAATATTATCCGTCCTATTTGTGGCACAAAGGCGTATATAAACAAATATCACCAAAAGTGTTCCAATTAAAATTTTAATTGAATTTTAAAAAATATTCAATTAAAAATTTAATTGGTTCAAAAAAATTTTAAATAGAAACAAAAATTAATCACAACAAGTAATCGTTTCAATTAATCTTTTAATTGACTTTAGTGATTGATACTATGATTTCTGTGATTGAAGACATTTCAAATAAAAATTAATTGTCTAACTTCATTTCTTGATTGCAGACAAAAAAGAAATGTTTTCTGTGCATGAAACTTTTGGAAAAATCGTGCTAAATATAAATATAGCTTCTAAACATATGTTATTGTGAAAAAAATGGAAAAAAAAGTAATTTCATGTTTTGATAAAATACTGTTTTCTGAAGGGAAAAAATACGGTGGAAGCAAAAACTTGGCTTGACAATGCGTTTCCGGACTCCGCTCCAGGGAAATCAACAATAATTGATTGGTATGCAAAATTCAAGCGGGGTGAAATGAGCACGGAGGACGGTGAACGGTGAACGCAGTGGACGCCCGAAAGAGGTGGTTATCGACGAAAACATCAAAAAAATCCACAAAAGAGAGCTATCAGAGGCCTTAAAAATATCAAAGGAACGTGTTGGTCATATCATTCATCAATATTTTGATATGCGGAAGCTCTGTGAAAAATGGGTGCAGCGCGAGCTCACATTTGACCAAAAACAACAACGTGTTGACGATTCTGAGCGGTGTTTGCAGCTGTTAAGTCGTAATACACCCGAGTTTTTCCGCCGATATGTGACAATGGATGAAACATGGCTCCATCACTACACTCCTGAGTCCAATCGACAGTCGGCTGAGTGGACAGCGACCGGTGAACCGTCTCCGAAGCGTGGAAAGACTCAAAGTCCGCTGGCAAAGTAATGGCCTCTGTTTTTTGGGATGCACATGGAATAATTTTTATCGATTATCTTGAGAAGGGAAAAATCATCAACAGTGACTATTATATGGCGTTGTTGGAGCGTTTGGAGAACGAAATCGCGGCAAAACGGCCCCATATGGAGAAGAAAAAAGTTTTGTTCCAGCAAGACAACGCACCGTGCCACAAGTCATTGAGAACGATGGCAAAAATGCATGAATTGGGCTTCGAATTGCTTACCCACCCACCGTATTCTCCAGATCTGGCCCCCAGCGACTTTTTCTTGTTCTCAGACCTCAAATGGATGCTCGCAGGGAAAAAATTTGGCTGCAATGAAGAGGTGATCGCCGAAACTGAGGCCTATTTTGAGGCAAAACCGAAGGAGTACTACCAAAATGGTATCAAAAAATTGGAAGGTCGTTATAATCGTTGTATCGCTCTTGAAGGGAACTATGTGGAATAAAGGGTGATACGGTCAAAATTTGGTCAAGGGAAAACGCGTGTAAATCGGTGAAATCGTTTATTTAAAAAATCAAATTAAATTTCTTTTTCAAGTTCAATTAGTATAAAATTCAGGAAAAATATTCAGTTAGGCTTTCGCTTTTCCTAATCCGAATTGCCGGGCCTCACGCTTGACACCTGCCATCAGATTTTGTACAGCCACCTTGTCCACCTTCTTCGCAGTTTGCCTTGAACTGCTGCTCGTCCTTAGCAGTTTTTTTGGTCTTCTTTAGGTTCCGCTTGACAATTGTCCAGTATTTCTCAATTGGGCGGAGCTCTGGCGTGTTGGGAGGGTTCTTGTCCTTGGGAACCACCTGCACGTTGTTTGCGGCGTACCACTCCATGGCCTTTTTACCGTAATGGCAAGATGCCAAATCCGGCCAAAACAGTACGGAACAACCGTGTTTCTTCAGGAAAGGCAGCAGACGTTTATTCAAACACTCTTTCACGTACATTTCTTGGTTGACAGTCCCGGAAGCTATGAAAATGCTGCTTTTCAAGCCACAGGTACAGATGGCTTGCCAAACCAGATATCTCTTTGCGAACTTTGACAGTTTTATGTGCTTGAAAATATCTGCTACCTTTCCCCTTCCTTTTGCCGTATAAAACTCCTAACCCGGAAGCTGCTTGTAGTCGGCTTTGACGTAGGTTTCGTCGTCCATTACCACGCAGTCAAACTTCGTCAGCATCGTCGGGGATCGCGCTTTGGCCGTCGTATTTTGTTTATCATCGCGATTTGGAGTCACTACCTTCTTGTAAGTCGATAGTCCGGCTCGTTTTTTGGCTCGATGCACGGTTGTAGACGATACACCCAGCTTATTTGCGGCATCTCGGAGAGAGAGGTTAGGGTTTCGCTTGAAACTACCGGCAACTCTCTTTGTCGTCTCAGCGGCTTCCGGTTTTCGATTTCCGCCCGATCCAGACTTCCTGGCTGTCGACAAACGTTCCCCAAACACTTTAATTACATTTGTAACGGTTGATTTGGCAACTTTTAGCGATTTTGCCAGATTTGCATGCGAGTAGCTCGGATTTTCGCGATGCGCGAGCAAAATTTTGATACGCTACACTTCTTGCTTGGACGGCATTTTGACAACTGAAGAGTGAATTCCAAAATCAAAATAGGAGCAACATTCTATACACACACACCTTCAAAATGAGGGGTATTCAGGTTTTTTAAATGTAAAATTGAAAGAAATACGTCAAGTTTATATTAACCAAATTTTGACCGTATCACCATTTAGTCACCCCTTTTTCAGCTTTCCCTATCTCGCTCTCTCTTCTTTTTTAATGATCATGTAATTTAACAAGTTCCACATACATTCGTATAGTGCTACATAAGGTATATTGCCTGCTGAGTCAATTAAATGTTTTTTTTTGCCAAAACTGTAATTATAGAAAATTTCTTAGAACATATAAACAATTAGGCGCCATAATAATGTCAAGGTTTATTGAAATAAATATTTTTATTTGTTTTCTTCCTTCTTAATTGCAATGCAATGAACGATTGAGTTTTTATTCAGACTCATTAACATAAAATTCTCCTCCTCATGACAATAATTGTGATAGTCTCTGGCATTTCTATATGGAACCCCATTGATAGCGCGACATTTCACAACGCCTCATTGCATCATAACAACATCACACCAATCGAGGCTAAGGGACAATATTGAAGTGGACTATATTCCAACAATCTTTATCGGCCAATCGCACTTTCAGTCAAATGCTTGACTTGGAAGTTATTATTTTTTGTTTTGTTGTGCAAATGCTCACAGGCGACAATTTCGATGGAATTGTGATGGTGGTGGCTCATAAGCTTATCTCTCGAGAGGTCTCAGTGGGGCAGGTAATTAATATTGGTGTTATATTTTTTTTTTTATGAAAACACTACGGCGCTCCCCCATGGCCCTCCATTATTCCTAAGTCTCTGATGTTGCATCGTAAAAAAACACACACAATAAAATCTAACAACAAATCTATAAAAAGAAGGTTCAACAAATCATTAAATTTATTTGAATGATTATTTGTTATCGCTATCAGCTTAATAATACTATGGTCCCTCCTATCGCCCAACTAAATGACAATCACCCTCCTTGCCTATCAAAGCGAAAGTATCCATCGAATGCATCTGAATTACTCATTTGGAGTGATTAGGTGCTTTTTATGTGGTTCTTTGCCATAATTTTCATTATCATTTTCTACGTTGTTGTGTTTTTTTTTTTATGGGGAGCTCTCTAAGGTTTGAAGTACTGGCAATAAATATTTTTGTTCGTCATATCGATCATAGCAATCATAAAAGGTACTTAACCGAAATTATATTTCATGTAGTTCATGTGATGAACTCAATGCTAGGGGGGGGGCAAGGCGACAGGTACAGTGAAACAAAACTGGAGTATTGATGACAGTTTCCACGACATTTTGGGATATTGAAGAGATAATAATTTGTGATAAACGGTCAAAGTTAATTCAAATTAAATTATAGTAAATTACATTTATATAATAAAAAAAAAACAACAATTGACGATACCGGCTAAAATCCATCCATCTTCCCTCGAAGTATGAATACCACCTCAGAACCGTTTTCGCATTACTTCGAGGTGGACTCTACGTGGCCCGTGACCGTCTCCTTTTAGTCCGCTGTCAGACTAAAACTTACATTATTCATGTCGTGGTGTCTATGTCAACCTTTTTCTTGCGGAGAACGTATTCTACAAAACGCCTTATAGCATCCCAGTTCCTCTCACTTTGTGCCCTCTGGTGGATTATATTTCTCGGAGACATGTCTAATTTCATTTTCAGGCGCTATTCGCGGTTTTGTCCTTCTTCTATATCTAACGAATATATGCTCGGCATCATTCGTGATCTCTTCTTCATCGTAACTACAGTTTTCCGAACTACATTTCCACATACGATGCAGATACTTTCGAAAGTATCCGCGACCAGAGAGCATGTAAGTCATGTAATACGTCACTTCCCCATATCTTCTCTCTCACCAAAATTGCATGTCGCTTATAAGTCGGTGTATCCATCTGCCCTTTATCTCGTTCATCCATCGTTCCTGCCATTTATCTCTGGTCTCTTGTCGTATGTTCGCCTTATATCACCCCAGTTCCTCTCACTCTGTACGATCTTGTCAATTATATTTCTCGGAAAGACATGTCTAATTTTAAGCACCGTCCACCGTTCTGCCCTCCGGCTAAATCTAAAGAATATATGCTTGGCATCATCCGTTACCTCTTCTTCTTCTTCTTAAATACAATTTTCTGACCAGAATTTCCCAATACCATGAAGATACTTTCGAAAGTATCCGTGACCAGAGAACATCTGAGTCATGTAATACGTCACTTCCCCATATCTTCCCTCTCATCATAATTATATTTCGCTTATAAGTCGGTGTATCCATCTGCCATTTATCTCGTTCATCCATCGTCCTGCCATTTATCTTTGGTCTCTTATCGGATGTTCGCCTTATATCCTCCCAGTTCCTCTCACTCTGTACAATCTTGTGGATTATATTTCTCGGAGAGACATG
The DNA here is from genome assembly GCF_050003625.1 of Haematobia irritans. NCBI lineage: Eukaryota > Metazoa > Arthropoda > Insecta > Diptera > Muscidae > Haematobia > Haematobia irritans. The sequence goes on from NC_134397.1 coordinate 10,129,555, forward strand.
TCTAATTTTAAGCACCGTTCTGCACTCCGGCTAAATCTAAAGAATATATGCTTGCCATCATCCGTTACCTCTTCTTCTTCTTAAATACAATTTTCTGACCTGAATTTCCCCATATGATGAAGATACTTTCGAAAGTATCCGTGACCTAGGGATGCCAGACGTGCTCTTTTAAAGAGCACATGTGCTCTTTTTTTCAAAATGTGCTCTTAAAACAAGATAGGCCAAAAGAGCACGCAAAAGTGCTCTATTTTTAGTTAAGTACTCTTTTTGTGTTCTTCGTATGCATCACAACAAATATTACTTCAACGCGATTAAATAAATGGTAAAAGTAAACTGAACATACGTAAGTGTCACACTACGAGATTTTCCTATGCCGTTATTTTCTAATAAAATAGTATTTTACTTTATAAATAAGAGTTGAAGAAGAGCACGCCGATGTTGCTTCTTCACTTTGTACTCTGTTCTGAATGCAAACAAACTTCTTTCAATAACATTTTTCACAAAAACACCAAACAAATGACTTACAAAGTATTGTAAGAAAATTAGCTTGAGTTGAAATGTGTATTTTATGTGTATGTTATGAACATTAAATGTTTTTATTTTATTTGAAAAAGTGTGCTCTATTTTTTTCGTATGTGCTCTTTTTATAAACTGAATGTGCTCTTTTTGCCTCTTGAAAATCTGGCATCCCTACCGTGACCAGAGAACATCTGAGTCATGTAATACGTCACTTCCCCATATCTTTTCTCCCGCCCTAATAGTATGACGTTTATAAGTCGTTGTATCCCTCATCCATCGTTCCTGCCAGCTTTTTCGACCTGGTTCGTCTCTGTGTCGACGCTCAGATAGCACATTCATAGAGAACTATACTGTCATACATCTTCATGAGTATTCTTCTTCTGCATCAAAGATCAGCTTTTTCGTCGACGCCCAGATATGACATCCATAGAGAAGTATCCTTCAGTCATCTTCATGAGTATCTCTCTTCTGCGGGGAAGAACAGCCTTTTCGCTCTATTTCGTCTCTGTATGGAAGAACGCCAAATTGTATGTCATAGAAGGGGGCATAATTGTATGTCGCTTATAAGTCAGTGTGCCCACCTACCCTTAGTTTCGTTCCTCCATCGTGTCTGCCATTTATCTGTGGTCTCTTGTCGGATGTTCGGTATCAAGTATTGCGCCTTGTTGTATGGCCTCGAAAACCTATTGCCGCTCAATCGCTTGGAGGCCTATTGGGATCGTTCCTGCAATTGCTATAGCGGCTTCCCCGAATACTGTTCGGAATGCTTAAGTGATTTTCGTAGCTGCCTTTCTCTGTACTGAAAGCCGCTTTTTACCGCTCTGTATCGACGCCCAAATCTCAGATCCCTAGAGGAATATACTGTCATTCATCTCCATGAGTATTCTTCTTCTGCAGGGAAGATTAGCTTTTTCGTTCTAGTTCGTCTCTACGTCGACGCCCAGATCTCACATCCGTAGGGAAGTATACTGTCAGTCATCTCCATGAGTATTCCTCTTCTGCATGGAACAGGGCCTAGGGTATGTCATAAAAGAAGGCGTAATTGTACGCCGCTTATAAGTCAGTGTGTCCATCTGTCCTTAGTCTCGTTGCTCCATCGTTTCTGCCATTTGTCTCTGGTCTCTTGTCGTATGTTCGTTAGCAAGTATGTCGCGCCTAGTTGTTTGGTCTCTAAAAATCTGTTGCCGCTTAATTGCCAGCAGATCTATTGACATCGTTCTTGATTACTAACGCGGCTTCCCCGGATACTGTGCCGAATACTGAAGTTATTCTCAGAGCTGCCGTTCTTTGTACTGAAAGCAGTTCGTCTCTGCAGGTTCCAAGCCCAGAGCTCACATCCATATGTCATATCCATGAGTATCCTTCTTCTGCTTGGAAGGAGGCCTCCTATTTTTGCCATAAGTCTGCTCCGAAACGAAATTATCATAGCACTTTTCCGTTGCATAATCTATCTGCTTGTTGTGCGTTAGTTTTGAATCCAGTATTAGTCCCAAGTACTTGATTGACTGCTTTGTTGGAATTACCATGGGTAACTCTATTTCTAGAGGTAGATGCCGTCTCGTAAGTAGTAGCAGCTCGGTATTTTGCATGGCTAATTGTAAGTCATGCGAGTATCATGGCTAGGCGAATTTTGCATTGAGCCTCTTCAGTATTTCTCGATAAAAGCGAGAAATACTACGGTTTTGTCATCAGCGTAGACAACAAGGAATGTATCGTTTGCATGGGTATCTTCAGTATCTCATCGTATGTTGCATTTCAGATTTCTGGCCCGAGGATTGATCCTTGTGATACACCTGAGGTTACTTCCATTCTTCTTGGGCCCCGTATAGTATCATATATCAAAACTCGGTCCATAGGATAGTCTTTTAATATGCTCGTTAAGTATTTCGGTATGTGAAATATCGTATCTAGGGTGTGTATTATGTCGGCCCATCTTTGGCTGTTGAAATCGTTATTAATCATTCTAGCATAGCCAGTAACAGGTTGGCTGATAAGTCCCCGGTCTAACAAAGAAAAACACATTTTTTTGTCAAAATTCGTTTTTATTATTCAACATAGTTCCCTTCAAGAGCGCTACAACGATTATAACGACCTTCCAATTTTTTGATACCATTTTGGTAGTACTCCTTCGGTTTTGCCTCAAAATAGGCCTCCGTTTCGGCGATCACCTCTTCATTGCAGCCAAATTTGCGAGCATCCTTTTGAGGTCTGAGAAGAAGAAAACGTCACCGGGGGCCGGATCTGGAGAATCCGGTGGGTGCGGAAGCAATTCGAAACCCAATTCATGAATTTTTGCCATCGTTCTCAATGACTTGTGGCACGGTGCGTTGTCTTGGTGGAACAACACTTTTTTCTTCTTCATATGGGGCCGTTTTGCCGCGATTTCGACCTTCAAACGCTCCAATAACGCCATATAATAGTCACTGTTGATGGGTTTTCCCTTCTCAAGATAATCGATAAAAATTATTCCATGCTCATCCCAAAAAACCGAGGCCATTACTTTGCCAACGGACTTTTGAGTCTTTCCACGCTTCGGAGATGGTTCACCGGTCGCTGTCCACTCAGCCGACTGTCGATTGGACTCAGGAGTGTAGTGATGGAGCCATGTTTCTTCCGTTGTCACATATCAACGGAAAAACTCGGGTGTATTACGAGTTAACAGCTGCAAACACCGCTCAGAATCATCAACACGTTGTTGTTTTTGGTCAAATGTGAGCTCGCGCGGCACCCATTTTGCACAGAGCTTCCGCAATCCAAATATTGATGAATGATATGACCAACACGTTCCTTTGATATCTTTAAGGCCTCTGCTATCTCGATCAACTTCATGTTACGGTCATTCAAAATCATTTTGTGGATTTTTTTGATGTTTTCGTCGGTAACCACCTCTTTCGGGCGTCCACGACGGCATCTGACACTTTCTTAAGGACTTCTAGCGTTGAGTTTGTAGGTCTAAATTCGTATTGTCTAGCGGAGAGACACACAACAGTTCTGATAGCATCGGCAACTCTTGGTTCTATGAGCCGAATGGTGTCCAGCATTCAAAATAGTCTTAATTAATTTAATGTAATTTAATTTTTGAATTTAATTTAAAAATAACACATGAACGATTTTTCTTTAAAGATAACATTTTTTTTTAATTTATAGCCACTGTGTGATAAAGCACATACGGGCCATATTAATTAGTGATCACCCAAACGGACTCCAATCACTGTGGACTAAATAATGCCCATGCTCATGCGGATGGACAGTAAAGCCCATCCGTTTCCGTCCGTCCGACCATTCATTATTCACATCATCGATCCCTCGTCCGTTCGTCTGCTAGCCAGCATGTGATTAAATACTTGGCCGAAAAAAAAACAAAACAACAACAACAACAACTAAGATTGTCTACCTGTTCGATATCTCTTTCGCTAGTCTTGGTAGTTACTCATATCTCATGCCCACAATTGTGTTTGGGGAACTCTTATCATATCGGTCATTTCTGAGGCAATTCCCAGGCATGTGAAACGTGAGTGATTAAGCACAGGGCGATTGACGGTATAGTTGAATTGCGGTGCTTTGCGGTACGGTGGTGACTGGCTGGTGGTGGAGTATTTGACTAAAAATAAAACTGCGGACTCATAAACGCCGCTAAAGCCTAAACACAAGCATTCAATGTATTCGATATCAAAAGGGTTCGAACGATGGGTTGGACAGACGCACGAACTGACGTATGGTTGGTTGTGAAGTTGGCTGGTGGGTCGTTAGACTGGGAATGTTTGATCGACAACTCAACAATTAACCATGTGAGTTAGTGAGTGAGTGCTTTCCTCCTACCTCAAGTGAATGACGGTTGTTGTGGGGTGGGTACTTCGGCGAAGTGCTGCACCAGTGCGCGATTGTGTGTTGGCCCACTTGATTGTTCTTATTTTTATGGACAGACGATTTCGAAGGATTAGTTTTTTTTTTTCAAAATTTATTTTTATTATTATTATGAGTATGGTGTATTTTGTGATAAGTGGTCAAGTGGTTTCTTGTTTTGTTATGAGATTGATTAACAACGACGTCCGTCAGCGACAACGGCGTTGATGTTGATGATTGTGGTTTATTGGCATTGCTGTACGATGTTTCCAGAGTTTTTTTTTGTTTTTGGTTGGGTGGGATAAGAAGACTTTATTTTTGTAGCTATTTTTGTTATGACCCTTTCAGTTATGTCGTCGTTAATTTAAAAGAGCTACCAGTTATTTCAAAACGTAAACCCTTCGGTGGGTATAATAAGTGGCCATTATAACTTCTTGTTATTTAAACTTTGCATGCACAGCAAGACAATGTCTTATAATTAAAGTACAAAATTCTCATTATATAAAAACTCCCCGATAAATAGCTTAAACAATAAAGAAAATAATATAACTTATTTAATTTGAAGTAAGACTACAGAAATTTCCTTAGAATGCTCCCATTAGTTTCTATGAAAATTGAGAGCGGGAGAAATGCTCTTAGATACAGTTCTCCTACAATAAGAGCGAATAACATCAAGTATCAGTGGAATCCCCAGAAATGGAGACGATCACCCTATGCGAACAAGCAAGTTTAGTTTAGGTGGTAATATATCAGGCTCACTTCGACTATTCAGTGCATTGTGATCAGGGTTGGCCTGTCACAAACTGTGACTTTTGCGACATACATTTGCGACGGTATAATACGTATGTCGCAAAAGTCGTAAACCTACTGTAGAAAACCAAATGTTGAATAGAAGAAATCCTGAACATTTTTTAATTTAGTTTGACAGCATTCGCTGTGAGTTTCTGCAGAAATTTCTGCAGAAAAGTTTTCCCATGATCAAGCCTATTTTCTTAGGTGGTATCGAAATTCCCGTTGGTGAGTGTGTAAAATACCTTGGGGTTATATTGGACAGGAGACTGAACTTAAGCTAAGAAAAGACGAGAAAATCCACGGTACTCGTGCAAAAGGCAATAGGGAAAATGTGGGGACTAAAACCGAAAATTGTGAAATTTCCTAAGAATTGAAACTTCTTCACACATAACATCGTCTTGGATATCATCGAATTCGCTGCCTAGCTGACGCGACTAAAGTATTTTCAGTTTGCGACTTTTGTTACTTTTTCTACATTTACGACGCGTGTGTGACGTTTACGACGTTTACAACTTTGCGACAGTCGCAAACCTAAAAAAGTTTGATACAGACCATCTCTGATTGTGATACCACATTGGCGAACTTCTCTCTTACAAGCACGTAGGCAGGTGCGAAGAAAACCTCAGACCTTTTCTACGTCCATTAGGGTGATTAAGATTTCTAATTTTGATTCCTAGGTTAGGTTAGGTTAGACTATTCAGTCCATTGTGATACCACAGTGGTGAACTTCTCTCTTATCACTGAGTGCTGCCCGATTCCATGTTAAGCTCAATGACAAGGGACATCCTTTTTATAGCCGAGTCCGAACGGCGTTCCACATTCCAGTGAAACCACTTAGAGAAGCTTTGAACCCCTCAGAAATGTCACCAGCATTACCGAGGTGGGATAATCCACCGCTGAAAAACTTTTTGGTGTATGCAAGGAGGGCATGCTAACCATTGCACCACGGTGGCTCCCAATTTTGATTCCTAACTAAAAGAGAGCATATGTTAATGCATTTGATTGTCATTAGAATATTCTCTACTTTAGTACTATTTTATTGTTTTTTTTTTTTTTAATTCAATTTTTTTCTTTCAAGTAAACATAGTCGATTTTTTGTTTGGGTTCGATATTCAAGAAAAAAATTGAAAATAAAAACAATCCAGACCCAAGGGGCCTAAATGTTTATCCGGAGTAGAGAGAATTGTTATGAATATTTACTAGAAGGAGTAAAATTGCCCAATATAATGAACCGTTTTTTTGCCAGTGTCTGATAACATACCATACATAGGAGTAACCTTCGAAAGGAAATTGAATCTGGAAGAGCTACATCAAAGAGATGACTGAGAAAGCCTACGAAACATGACGAACCATAATAGGGGAGGCGGTAGGTAAAACGGCAGGTGTCGCTTGTGTCCTGGGAGAATTGAACCTCAGAACAGATACCGGAAGGAAAAAATCACTATACTGATGGTATGAGGATGGGACTTGACGTATGTGTGGAGGACTCAGACACTGTGATCCTATTCTAATGATCAGACCAAAGCACAATCATGCAGGTAGAAGCGCGAGCCATAACGAAAATGGCTACACAGAAAACATTTTCATCAAAATATTTCCAATTAACATTTTAATTGAATTTTCAAAAATATTCAATTAAGAATTTAATTGATTCAACAATTTTATTAACTTTGTCATTCCGTTTGTAACACATCGAAATGTTGCTCTAAGACCCCATAAAGTATATATATTCTGGGTCGTGGTGAAATTCTCAGTCGATCTGAGCATGTCCGTCCGTCCGTCTGTTGAAATCACGCTAACTTCCGAACGAAACAAGCTATCGACTTGAAACTTGGCACAAGTAGTTGTTATTGATGTAGGTCGGATGGCAAATGGGTCATATCGGTCCACTTTTACGTATAGCCCCCATATAAACGGACCCACAAATTTGGCTTGCGATTGCTCTAAGAGAAGCAAATTTCATCCGATCCGGCTGAAATTTGGTACATGATGTTGGTATATGGCCTCCAACAACCATGCAAAAATTGGCCCACATCGGTCCACTTTTACGTATAGCCCCCATGTAAACGGACCCTCAGATTTGGCTTGCAGAGCCTCTAAGAGAAGCATATTTCATCCGATCCGGCTGAAATTTGGTACATGGACTTGGTATATGGTATCTAACAGCCATGTATAAATTGGTCCACATAGCTCCATAATTATATATAGCCCCCATATAAACGGATCCCCAAATTTGGCTTGCGAATCCTCTAAGAGAAGCAAATTTCATCCGATCCGGCTGAAATTTGGTACATGGTGTTAATATATGGTCTCTAATGACCATGCAAACATTGGTCCACATCGGTCCATAATTATATATAGCCCCCATATAAACCGATCACCAGATTTGACCTCCGGAGCCTCTTGGAAGAGCAAAATTCATCTAATTCAGTTGAAATTTGGTACGTGGTGTTAATATATGGCCTCAAACACCCATGCAAAAATTGGTCGATATCGGTCCATAATTATATATAGCCCCTATATAAACCGATTCCCAGATTTGACCTCCGGAGCCTCTTGGAAGAGCAAAATTCATTCGATTCGGTTGAAATTTGGTACCTGAAGTTAGTATATGGTATCCAACAACAATGCAGGAATTGGTTCATATCAGTCCATAATTATATATAGCCCCCATATAAACCGATCCCCAGATTTGACCTCCGGTGCCTTTTGGAGAAGAAAAATTCATCCGATCTGGTTGAAATTTGGTACGTGGTGGTAGTATATGGTATTTAACAACTATGCCAAAAGTGGTCCATATCAGTCCATAATCATATATAGCCCCCATATAAACCGATCCCGATATTTGGTTTTGGAGCCTCTTGGAGGAGCATATTTCATACGAGGCAGTTGAAATGTGGTACATTGTGCTAGTATATGGCCGTTAACAACCATGCCTAACTAGGTTCATATCGGTCTATAGTTATATATAGCACTCAGATAAATCGATCCCCAATCACACAAAAATTAGCGACCTCCATATTTCGACCCCCATATTTCAATTCTGGCTCTCTACCACGTATAGACTAAGTCATTTTGAGAAAATTGAGAAAACGATGTTAAGAAGTTTTAATATACCACAACCCAAGTAATTCGATTGTAGATGACAGTCTTTCGTAGAAGTTTCTACGCAATCCATGGTGGAGGGTACACAACCCAGCAAAATCTCTCATTACCCGGTAATCTTGTAGGTAAGCCTATTTAAAAATTAATAATCACTTATTAATTGGCATCGCTTCGGATTACATTTACATACGCATGTCCTAGAAGGAAAGTACTTCTCCCCAGGCATACTTTCGGCCATAAAATAGGTAGTGCATTTAAAGCATATAATCACCTAATATGTAATGACTTACTTAAGAACTACTTGAATAGAAACGAATATTGTATAAATAAACAAAATATCTAATAAATAATCTAAATAAGATGCAAATTAATTTCACACTTAAAATAGAAATAAATGTAGGTTGTTTAAGGGAGTTGGATTCGTGAATTACGTTATAATATATCCAATAGCCAATTCACATAAGGTTCAAAATCTACTAAAAGTGGATTTTAAGTCTCTTTCTTATAAGGCAAATGGCATTTGAAATTTAGTTTAAGCGCATTTTGGAAGTGTAATGTGAATGAGGTATAAGAAAGCATTTATTTAAAACATAATATGACAATGTTATTAAACACAATTATTATGAAATATTTGTGATAAAAATTTCTTAACGGAAAATTTTTCAGAATTGCCGTTACATTACATATTCTTTTTGATTTTTTATCTAAGTGCTCGATTATGTGAATAATTATACCTAATGGTACCATCATTTATTCTATTTTATTAATTCGTTAACTACAACTGCATGAAGTTTGAGAATAACAATTCGAAAATTAACAAGAAGTATTTATTTTTGTCATTACAAGTTAGTTATTATAAATCGCCGCAATGTAATGCAACGTGTAATGACAGCTTTACTCTTGGTAATGTCAATTGTAATGAGATGTGGTTACCTAGTTTTTGCTGGGAGGATTCGGCCTGGCCGAACTTACGCATATACTTGTGTTTTGTTTTCTTTCAGATTGACACCGTTTGTTCTCCGTTTGACTCCATATATGTGTTTATTCACTTTCATGAACGATCGTTTTGAAACGTGAACGTCGTTCATGATTATTTCGAATGTTCATAATAAGAGTTCGTTAATTTTCAGATTAAACGGCTGTTTTTTGTATACAAACAGATAAAACAATTTTTAGTTAACAATGCATTTTATCAAAATATTTGTTGTGAAAAACATAAATAAAAGATATAAAATAAAACAAGTACATACGGCCGCAAGTTCGGCCAGGCCGAATCTTATGTACCCACCACCATGGATTGCGTAGAAACTTCTACGAAAGACTGTGATTTAGTCCATACATGGTATATATTAGACAAAAAAGTTATGTATAGTTAAGTCTACAAATAATTACGAATCGATATGGAATTTTTGTACGTAGAGAGCCAGAATTGAAATATGGGGGTCGCTTATATGGGGGCTATATACAATTATGAACTTGATATGGACCAATTTTTGTGTGATTGGCGATCAATTTATCTGAGGGCCATATATAACTATAGACCGATATGGACCTAGTTAGGCATGGTTGTTAACGACCATATACTAGCACAATGTACCAAATTTCAACTCACTCGGATGAAATTTGCTTCTCCAAGAGGTTCCAAAACCAAATCACGGGATCGGTTTATATGCGGCTATGTACGATTATGGACTGATATGGACCACTTTTGGCATGGTTGTTAAATATCATATACTACCACCACGTACCAAATTTCAAGCAGAACGGATGAATTTTGCTTCTCCAAAAGGCACCGGAGGTCAAATCTGGGGATCGGTTTATATGGGAGCTATATATAATTATGGACTGATAGGAACCAATTCCTGCATGGTTGTTGGATACCATATACTAACATCACGTACCAAATTTCAACCGAATGGCAAGAATTTTGCTCTTCCAAGGGGCTCTGGAGGTCAAATCTGGGGATCGGTTTATATGGGGCCTATATATAATTATGGACCGATATCGACCAATTTTTGCATGGGTGTTTGAGGCCATATATTAACACCACATACCAAATTTCAACTGAATAAGATTAATTTTGGTCTTCCAAGAGGTTCCGGAGGTCAAATCTGGTGATCGGTTTATATGGGGGCTATATATAATTATGAACCGATGTGGACCAATTTTTGCATGGTTGCTAAAGACCATATTCTAACATCACGTACAAAATTTCAGCCAGATCGGATGAAATTTGCTTCTCTTAGCGGCCTCGCAAGCCAAATCGGGGGATCGGTTTATATGGGGGCTATATATAATTATGGACCGATGTCGACCAATTTTTGTATGGTTGTTAGAGACCATATACTAACACCATGTAGCAAATTTCAGCCGGATCGGATGAAATTTGCTTCTCTTAGAGGCCTCGCAAGCCAAATCGGGGGATCGGTTTATATGGGGGCTATATATAATTATGGACCGATGTCGACCAATTTTTGCATGGTTGTTAGAGACCATATACTAACACCATGTAGCAAATTTCAGCCGGATCGGATGAAATTTGCTTCTCTTAGAGGCCTCGCAAGCCAAATCGGGGGATCGGTTTATATGGGGGCTATATATAATTATGGACCGATGTCGACCAATTTTTGCATGGTTGTTAGAGACCATATACTAACACCATGTAGCAAATTTCAGCCGGATCGGATGAAATTTGCTTCTCTTAGAGGCCTCGCAAGCCAAATCGGGGGATCGGTTTATATGGGGGCTATATATAATTATGGCCCGATGTGGACCAATTTTTGCATGGTTGTTAGAGACCATATACTAACACCATGTAGCAAATTTCAGCCGCATCGGATGAAATTTGCTTCTCTTAGAGGCCTCGCAAGCCAAATTTTGGGGTCCGTTTATATGGGGGCTATACGTAAAAGTGGACCGATATGGCCCATTTGCAATACCATCCGACCTACATCAATAGCAACTACTTGTGCCAAGTTTCAAGTCGATAGCTTGTTTCGTTCGGAAGTTAGCGTGATTTCAACAGACGGACGGACGGACGGACGGACGGACATGCTCAGATCGACTCAGAATTTCACCACGACCCAGAATATATATACTTTATGGGGTCTTAGAGCAATATTTCGATGTGTTACAAACGGAATGACAAAGTTAATATACCCCCCATCCTATGGTGGTGGGTGTAATAATACTCAAATGTTTGGATATGATGAGACTTCAAACTCAATCCATAAAAACTTTAATTTTTAGCACAAGTCAAAAATATTATCATTATGTATTATTGCATTATGAATAACTAAGTCATTTTTTCACATATTTCATCGATTATTAGAAAATCGGTTGGTTTCAATATGAGCTTATCAGAAAAAAATGAATTAAAATTTTTTTTCAGCTTAAATTTCTAATTGCAAGAAATTTAAGCTTCTATAAATGTTCGTAAACATTTTCTATGAATTACTACCCCAATATATTATTGATCAATGTATTGTCACAACAATAAAACATTGTAATTTTTGTTTTAATAGCTTTAAATTCTAAGTCAAACAAGCAAATATTTTATCAGAAAACACAAAGGAAAATTTTTCTAAATTAAAATGACCGAGAACGGCAAACGGATAATAATGACAAAAAAACATAAAGCAAACAATGCCAAAACTCATGGCGTTGGTGGTGGCTATAGAACATTGTGTTACATTTTTTTTTTTGAAAATTCAAAACATAAAGAAAAGCAGAGGCAGCTGAAGCAAAACAAGAAAAAAAAAACATCATGGCAAAAATATTTTTATTGAAAATTGCAATGACGTTATGATTTGTGGCACTTATGGCTTTTTTCCCACTGCCTCTTTATAGCCGGCGAGTCATAGAGGAAATGAGACACAGAAGCGCCCACTCGGCCATAAAAGCAACAAAACCAACAACAAAACATCATTCGAAAGAGGCTAAACAATCCATAGGAAATGTCTTTGAAATGATAAATATTTGAGGGGGTGGGGTGAGCGGGGGCTAGAGCTCTTCTATAGCTGATGACTCTATTGCCTGATGTTTGCCAGCAGCGGTTGTTGTCATTGCCCGTTTGTGGAGGTGGAGGGGATTTTCTTTTAAATTGGATATAATTTCTGTTGATGTTACGTGTGGGGGATGTATCTTCTTCTGCTTTTATACACAGAGAAAGTGTGCAAATATTATGGGGACATTTGTTTTTTCCTTTCGTTCCTAAACAATATTTATTGGTTTATGTCATATTTCATTTAAACTAATGCCCAATCTGATTTGCTTTTTTTTAGTTATGCTTTTGCAGAGCTTGCAACATTTCTACTATGGATGTGATCGACTTAATCCCATAAATTGGTTTTTGCAGTGTTTGGAAAAATTTGCGGAACAACTTAATACGAATGGTAAAATAGTTCATTATTGCTGTAGTCATTATATACTTGAAAAATCATAAATGTTCACATTTATGGAAAAGGAGTATTACGGTATGGCCACACTGAACAAATATTAAAAAGAAATTAAAAAATACTTAAATAGAAAACATTTTTAGTTTATATTGAATATATTACATCACGATAAGAATGCTTACCAAAACAGATATTCAGATATTTCGAAAATATTCCTGGATAAAAATGAGTGTCAACATTTTGATCAAACATTTGCCCAGTGTGACCATACCGTTAGACTTATCATTGGGTCTATCAAAAGTCTTAGAATTAAGTTCCCAACCGATATAAAAAATATTAAAAAAAAAAAACAATTTGTTTAAAAAAATATTAAATAATAAAAAAAAATTCTCTCTGATCTTGCCTCCTGTGAGGATTGAACTCACGACCCCTGGTTTACAAGACCAGTGCTCTGCCACTGAGCTAAAGAGGCTCTTGGCACTCGATGGCTAAATGCCATACATCAACACAACGCCACTCAGTCAAAGAAAGTGAAATGAAAACACACAGGCCACACACACACAACACTCCATACAACGAGCAAAAGAGCCAAACAACAACAATAACAACACAACTATGAAAACACTGACTAGGGGGGACACACAAGGCAAGAAGAACAACAACAACAAATGTCTCCATAGCAGTACTCTTTGTTGATTTGTGAGATTTAAAAATTCGATTTGAATTCTAATAGAATTCAATCGAATTTTAAATATGCGAATACGTTTAGAGAAATCGAATATTGAAATAATGAAAATGCGTTGTTCGCATGTAAAATTGTTAAATAATTACAATAAATTAATAAAATTTTGAGTTGATAAGGTGGAGTAGGTTTGCCGGATAGCAAAGGAAACAAAAAATTGCAATTAAAGAAAAAAACAAGTATATACAGCACTAAGTTCGGCACCACCATTAACCAAATATTAGGGTTTCCTTTGAAATTTCAAATTGAGGACACTTCCCGAAGATAACTTTAAAGATTTCACCTATGAGGACTATATCAGATTCTGGATTTATAAGAACCATTTTTGTTTGAGTTTTAGATGAATCATTAACATATCTTGTAAGTGTGCAAGAAAATTATAAAATAACGTCTTGATTTAAATCTGTAGAAGTAAAATCTGGAAATTTTACATTGAGTTTCAAGCAATTTTCATGATCAGTGCGCCTTCTACACCCTCAAGAAGTGAAGTCGGTCTATATGGAGGCATTACCAAATGGACCGATAAAAACTTAATCCGATACACGTTTTTGTGAGCCTAAAATACCAGAATATTTACAATTTCAGGCAAATCAAATAAAAACTACGGTTTCTACCCTGCCAACATTTTTGGGGACTCTTTTGAGAATCCCCACTACGTCGAAAACAATCATATACGACATCAAAAACTCGTCGGAAAAGCGCCGTCACTATTGAGAAGTTGTACCACGCAAGTTACTACAAAAATGTTTCGCATGAGTGCAATTATTAGGTGCCTTTATAGATCAATTTAGAACGACGCCAATAAGGGACCCTCCAAACACTCAGAAAAAGTGAATTTTAAGATAGTTGTAAAAGAATCATTGTGGTCGAGTAAAACACGTTTGTTTAGATATTTATTAATTTGATTAAACATTTACAAATTCTTAAAAATATAACATTTATACCACTATCACATTACATTTAACATAATTTTTGGCATTAATGATGATGTTGAGTTACGAGTTACATGTTGCTGCGTCTATCAACCAGTGTTTTTATTCCATGGAGGCAGCGTGTCTGTAAAATATCTGAAAAACAATCACTTTATTCCATTTGGAAAATCACCAAATTGTTCACCAATATACCTTTCACAATTTTAAGCGTATAATCTATGTTTTCAGAACTTTATTTTCGTTTTTATTTAATTAAAATATAACAAGCTGGTTGCGCTTGGCGTTTCACAAAAAAAAAAATGGCTTTTTAACAGTAGGGATGGCAAATTACATGCATGTACTTTTTGATGTACCTTTTCATGATGGTTGAAGTGACATTTACGAGTCTGTGGTAACGATGAGGTTGAAATGGAACTTTGAAATGCTGGCAGGGTAGAAACCCAAGGAGTTAAATCCAGAGAATGAAGTCGACCCATTTTTGTCGGCGGCGGCTGACATTAAATTTTTGCATCCGGCGGCGGCGGCTTGACGGCTAAGCCGATATAAATAAGTCTCTTCGGCGGCTGACAATTATCTGTTATAAAATCAATTTGAAGTTGTTCGAATGGTAATGAGATTAGTTGTACAACCAATCTTACAATCAAATTTACATTTCATTCAAATTTTCTGAGGTAAATTTTTGCAAAATTATTGTAACACTTTGAAATAGATTGATTGGGGGTGAAAGGCTCAAAATTTTGACTAAAATTACTACAATTATTAATAAAGTTTTTTGAGTCAAACTAATATATTTGATTAATTGGCGGCTAAATTTGGGTCGAGATGAGCCGACATATTCGGCGGCGGCGTCGACTGGCAAAAAATGGCCGGCGGCGACTGAAATCGGCGGCGCGACTCGGCGGCTTCATTCTCTGGTTAAATCGGGAGATCGTTCTTATGAGGGCTATACTAAAATATGGACCGATACTCATCGTTTTCGGCACACCTCTTTATGACCCGAAAATACCTATAGATTTCCAATTTCAGGCAAATCGGATTCTAGAAGCCTAAGAAGTAAAATCGGGAAATCGGTCTATATGGGGGCTATACCAAAATATGGACCGATACTCACCATTTTCGGCACACCTCTTTATGGTCCTAAAATATCTCTAAATTTCCAATTTCAGACAAATTGGATAAAAACTACGGTTTCTATAAGCCCAAGACCCCAACTCGGTAGATCGGTCTATATGGGGGCTATACCAAAATATGGACCGATACTCACAATTTTTGGCACACGTATTTGTGGTCCTACAATACCTCCAGATTTCCAATTTCAGGTAAATTGAATAAAAACTGCGGTTTCTATAAGAAGTAAACTCGGGAGATCGGTCTATATGGGGGCTATACCAAAATATGGACCGATACTCACAATTTTTAGCACACGTATTTGTGGTCCTACAATACCTCTAGACTTACAATTTCAGGTAAATTGAATAAAAACTTCTATAAGCTCAAGAAGTAAAAATTGTCATAAAATACCTCTAGATTTCAAATTTCAGGCAAATTGAATAAAAACTACGATTTCTATAAGCCCAAGACCCCAAATGGGGAGGTCGGTTTATATGGGGACTATACCAAAACATGGCCCCATATAGCCCATCTTCGAACTTGATCTGCCTGCAGACAAAAGACGAGTTTGTGCAAAATTTCAGCACGATTGCTTCATTATTGAAGGCTGTAGCGTGATTACAACAGAATTTCTATCTGATCAAGAATATATATACTTTATATAGTCGGAAATCGATATTTCGATGTGTTACAAACGGAATGACAAACTTATTATACACCGTCACCATTCTATGCTGGTGGGTATAAAATATAAAAAAATTTATTTCTATAAATAACATTTTTTAAAATTTTATTTCTATAGAAAATTTTGTCAACATTTTATTTCTACAGAAAATTTGTCAACTTTTTTTATAGATCATTTTTGTCAAAATTTTATTTCTATAGAAAATTTTCTCAAAATTTTATTTCTATAGAAAATTTTGTCAAAACTTTATTTTTATAGACAATTTTGTCAACATTTTATTTTTTAGACAATTTTGTCAAAATTTTATTTCTATAGAATTTTTTTTTCCAAATATTTCTATAGAAAATTTTATCTACATTTGATTTCTATAGAAAATGTTGTCAAAATTTTATTTCTTTAGAAATTTTTGTCAAAATTTTATTTCTCTAGAAAATTTTGTCAAAATTTAATTTCTCTAGAAAATTTTGTCAAAATTTAATTTCTCTGGAAAATTCTGTCAAAATTTTATTTCTATAGAAAATTCTGTCAAAATTTTATTTCTATAGAAAATTTTGTCAAAATTTTATTTCTATAGAAAATTTTTTCAAAATTTTATTTCTATAGAAAATTTTGTCAAAATTTTATTTCTATAGAAAATTTTGTCAAAATTTTATTTCTCTTGAAAATTTTGTCAAAATTCTATTTCTCTAGAAAATTCTGTCAAAATTTTATTTCTATAGAAAATTTTGCCAAAATTTTATTTCTATAGAAAATTTTGTCAACATTTTATTTCTATAGAAAATTCTGTCAAAAAATTTTATTTCTGTAGAAAATTTTGTCAAAATTTTATTTCTATAGAAAATTTGTCAAAATGTTATTTCTATAGAAAATTTTATTTCTATAAACAATTTTGTCAAAATTTTATTTCTATAGAAAATTTGTCTAAATTTTATTTGTATAGAAAATTTTGACAAAATTTTATTTCTATAGAAAATTCCCCAAAATTTTATTTCTATAGAAAATTCCCCAAAATTTTATTTCTATAGAAAATTTTGTCAAAATTATATTTCTCTAGAACATTTTGTCAAAATTATATTTCTCTAGGAAATTTTGTCAAAATTTTATTTCTATAGAAAATTTTGTCAACATTTTATTTCTATAGAACTTTCTTCAATTTTTTATTTCAATGG
Source organism: Haematobia irritans (assembly GCF_050003625.1). Taxonomy (NCBI): domain Eukaryota; kingdom Metazoa; phylum Arthropoda; class Insecta; order Diptera; family Muscidae; genus Haematobia; species Haematobia irritans. The sequence continues at coordinate 10,146,849 of NC_134397.1, forward strand.
GAAATTTTGTCAAAATTTTATTTCCACAAAAATATTTGACAAAATTTTATTTCTATAGAAAATTTTGTCAAAATTTTATTTCTATAAAAAATTTGGTCAAAATTTTATTTCTATACACAATTTTGTCAAAATCTTATTTCTATAAACAATTTTGTCAAAATTTTATTTCTTTAAACAATTTTGTCAAAATTTTATTTCTCTAGAAATTTTGTCAAAATTTAATTTCTCTAGAAATTTTGTCAAAATTTAATTTCTCTAAAAAATTCTGTCAAAATTTTATTTCTATAGAAAATTTTGCCAAAATTTTATTTCTATAGAAAATTTTGTCAACATTTTATTTCTAGAGAAAATTTTGTCAAAATTTTATTTGTATAGAAAATTTTGTAAAAATTTTATTTCTATAGAAATTTTTGGTAAACTTTTATTTCTATAGAAAATTTTGTTAAAATTTTATTTCAATCGAAAATTTTGTCCAAATTTTATTATAGAAAATTTTGTTAAATTTTTATTTCCAAAAAATATTTTAAATATTTTATTTCTATAGAACTTTTTTCTATTTTTTATTTCAATGAAAAATTTTGTCAAAATTTTATTTCTATAGAAAATTTTGTTAAAATTTTATTTCTATAGAAAATTTTGTCAAAATTTGATTTCTATAAACAATTTTGTCAAAATTTCATTTCTATAAACAATTTTGTCAAAATTTTATTTCTATAGGAAATTTTGTCAATATTTTATTTCTATAGAAAATTTTGTAAAAATTTTATTTCTTTAGAAAATTTTGTCAAAATTTTCTTTCTATAGACAAAATTTTATTTTTATAGGACATTTTTTCTTCTATAGAATTTCTACAGAAAATTTTGTCAAAATTTTATTTCATTTGTAAAAGTTTGTAAAATACCTCTTAGATGGGAAGGAATATTTTGCAAAACCTACCAAAACGTCAAGAATTCTACCAATCTATCAAACAACAAAAAATCTACCATTTTTGGTAGAATTCTACCAAATGTGGCAACCGTGATTGGAACATTTGGGTCGCTATAAGGTTAGGTTAGGTTAGGTTAAAGTGGCAGCCCGATTAAGATTCAGGCTCACTTAGACTATTCAGTCCATTGTGATACCATATTAACTAAAAGTACCTATTACATATGGGCACTTCTAGTTTTAACCGCTGAACCTTCTTGATTATTTTTCTTTGTTGAACCAACCAGATTGTTCCAAAAACATTAGCAGACTGCTTAAGTTAACGTTTTCCAGATCCGCCAGTAATCTGAAGCTATATGCTCCTAAAAGTTGCTTGCGCTTTACACAAAATGCAGGACACTCACACAAGAGGTGTTTAATTGATTCTTTTTCCTCCGCATCATGACAGCTCATACAATAGTCATTATACTTCGCGCCAATAGTTTTTGCAAAATCTCCTATCAGGCAGCGACCCGTTATAGCAGATATCAGGAGTGATACCTGACGTCTCGAGAACATTAGCATATCTAGTGTGCGGTTTAAGTTGAAATGGGGCCATATTTGCTTGGTGTCGTTACAACCCTTGCAATTCTCCCATCGAACATTTGCCATCATAACAGCCTTCTCACGCAGCATGAGCTTGCAGGTAGCTAGGGGCATACCAACAAATTCTAGTTCCCCTGGAATATGTAAGGTAGTCCCTAGCCTTGCCAACTCATCCGCTTCGCAGTTCCCCGGAATGTTCCTATGGCCAGGCACCCATATTAGGTGAATATTGTACTGCTCAGCCATCTCATTGAGAGATTTGCGGCAATCGATGGCCGTTTTCGAGTTGAGGAACACAGAGTCCAAGGATTTTATTGCAGGTTGACTGTCTGAGTATATATTAATGCCCACATTTTTTGGAACATTACTTCTCAGCCAATTCGCCACCTCTCTTATTGCTAATATTTCAGCCTGAAAAACACTACAGTGATTAGGTAATCTTTTCGCTATTTGAAGTTCCAGATCATTAGAATATACTCCGAAACCCACTTGTCCATCCAATTTGGAGCCATCAGTGTAGAAATCTATATATTCTTTATTCCCCGGGGTATGTGTGCACCACGCCTCACTGTTGGGGATTAGAGTCTCAAACTTTTTGTCGAAAAGTGGACTCGCCAAAGTGTAATCCACTACGTTAGGCACATCTGACATTATTTTGAGGACAGAACTGTGACCGTAACCATTTTCCGACCACAGCGATAGTTCGCGCAACCGCACAGCCGTTGTTGCAGCTGACTGTTTGGCCAAAATGTCTAAAGGCAATAGATGCATCATGACATTAAGGGAATTTGTTCCTGTCTTGCTGAATGCGCCTGAAATACACAAACACGCCATACGCTGAACTTTATCTAAACCAGTCGGTTTCTGAAGTGCCGGCCACCAGACTACAACACCATATAGCATTATAGGTCTAACCACTGCCGTGTATAGCCAATGCACAATTTTTGGTTTTAGTCCCCACTTTTTTCCTATTGCCTTTTTGCACGAGTACAAAGCTACAGTTGCCTTCCTCGCCCTTTCTTCAATATTAAGCTATAAAAACTTTATCAATTTTACTCGATAAAAAATACAAAAGTCGATTGGTCGATTTTGGCGATAAAAAAGACATCTTCGATTTTTCCGTTTTATTTTGCGACTTTAGTGTCAGGTACCATAAATTTTTTTCGTTAAAGCTCGATTGGTACATTTGAGTCACTATAAAAAGTCGATTAGACTCAATACAAAATACAAAAAGTCGATTTGTGTTTTCAATTTTCTATCAGTGTAGAAGATTACAGTCTAATTTACTTTGATTGTTCCGTCTTGGATTTTAATTCCTTTATTCCCAATGTCTATTGTTCATTTTCAATATTTATAGACAGACTTGTTTGTTTGTGTCATACTCTGATAGTCGTTAATTAAAATATTGAAATAGCAAAAATTATCGTGAGAAAATAGCAAAACCCCCACAGCAACAACAAAATTACCCAACAAGACCAGTAGAAATATTCTAAGCGTCAAATAACGGCGTCAACGACATTGTGATAGACCTCTGGTAGGGACGGACAGATCTAAGTCATTCATTTCAAGTTAGCTTCTTGGTGGTGGCCCAGTCTTTTCTATTATTATAATTTTAGTCTGTTTTGCTGTTTTTTCTATTTTTATTTTTTTTTTTTAATTATAGGTTCTTTATATGATTCACTTGGATGTATTAGCATGAGAATGTCATTAATTGAAATTGAATTGAAGTCAAAGTTGTTTTGCTTTGTTTCATTGAATGGAATTTTTTGTTCCTCCCATATTTTTTTTTTTTTCACAATAGATATTTTTTTTAATTTTATTTTTTTTCAATCTATTAATTATTGCTATTGTAATTTATGGTTATAGAATATGCCAGTTTTTTAATTGAAACAGAAAAGGGGGATAAATTGTTTCTGTCGCTGCCAATCCAATATTGACTACTCAACGAGATGCTGTAATAATAAAAATTTCACTTCAAACGAAATGATCAATTAGATATTAAATGAAACTAACAAGTGTAGGTTTTTAATTAATTTTAACATGCTATGCAATATTTGTTCCTGGGAAATATCATATTAAAAATGTAATATATAATTATAGCAGCAAATACATATAAATTAAGTGTTACAAAGGCAAACATTAATTAAGCTATGCTGAATGGAATTTTCTATTTAATTCGGTTTAATGAAACTTCTAAGCTCTATAGGATCCTAATAATTTGCAATAAAAATATTATTATTATTATTATTTGCTTGATATGGAAATAGGAAATAATAAAATGGAAATATTTACGTTAGCCTGGTTGAATAAGTTTTCGCAAAGAAAATCTTTGATTTAGCAATGCTGACCGGTACGAATCATACAGATATTAGTTCACTCAAGCTGAATAGAGTGGATAATTTTATTTCCAAAGGAAAATTTCAATTCCGCTAAGAAATAATCTAATTTTAACAAGTATATACGGCCGTAAGTTCGGCCAGGCCGAAGCTTATGTACCCTCCACCATGGATTGCGTAGAAACTTCTACTGAAGACTGTCATCCACAATCGAATTACTTGGGTTGCGGTAACACTTGCCGATGGCAAGGTATCTTAAAACTCCGTGGTATATATTAAACTAAAAAAGGCCGATTAAATACGTATATAGTTAAGATTTTTAAATTCTATAGAAATAAAATTTTGACAACATTTTCTATAGAAGTAAAATTTTGACAAAATTTTCTATAGAAATAAAATTTGGATAAAATTTTCTATAGAAATAAAATTCTGACAAAATTTTCTATAGAAATAAAATTTTGACAAAATTTTCTATAGAAATAAAATTTTGACAAAATTTTCTATAGAAATAAAATTTTGACAAAATTTTCTATAGAAATTACATTTTGACAATGTTTTCTATAAAAATAAAATTTTGGTAGATTATTTTTGGCACGGCAACCATGATTATGAAGCGATAAGGACCAATTTTTGTGTGATTGGGGATCGCCTATATATAACTATAGACCGATATGGACAAATTTTGGCGTGGTTATTAGCGGCCTTATACTAACACCACGTTGCAAATTTCAACCGGATCGGATGAATTTTGCTCCTCCAAGAGGCTCCGGAGATCAAATCTGGGGAACGGTTTATATGGGGGCTATATATAATTATGGACCGATATGGACCAATTCTTGCGTGTTTCTTAGAGACCACATTCTAACACCATGTTCCAAATTTCAACCGGATCAGATGAATTTTGCTCCTCTAAGAGGGTCCGGAGATCAAATCTGGGGAACGGTTTATATGGGGGCTATATATAATTATGGACCGATGTGGACAAATTTTTGCATGGTCATTACACACAAAAAAAATTTCTGATTCAATCACGAAATTAATTGATCCAATTAATTTTTAATTGAAACGTCTTCAATCACAGAAATGATAGTATCAATTAAAAAATTAATTGAAGGTCAATTAAAAATTAATTGATTCAATTAAAAAATTAATTGATACTATTAATTTTCGTGATTGATTTTTGTTTCAATTAAAAAAATTGTTGATTCAATTAAATTTTTAATTGAATATTTTTTAAAACTCAATTAAAATTTTAATTGGAAAATTTTTCGTGAAATTATTTTTTGTGTAGAGAACATTTACCAACACCATGTACCAAATTTCAGCCGGATCGGATGAAATTTGCTTCTCTTAGAGGTTCCGCAAGCCAAATCGGGGGATCGGTTTATATGGGAGCTTATATAATTATGGACCGATGTGGACTAATTTTTGCATAGTTGTTAGAGACCATATACTAACACCATGTACCAAATTTCGGCCGGATCGGATGAAATTTGCTTCTCTTAGAGCAATCGCAAGCCAAATTTGGGGGTCCGTTTATATGGGGGCTATACGTAAAAGTGGACCGATATAGACCAATTTTTGTATGGTTATTAGAAACCATATACTAACACCATGTACCAAATTTCAGCCGGATCGGATGAAATTTGCTTCTCTTAGAGCAATCGCAAGCCAAAGTTGGGGGTCCGTTTATATGGGGGCTATACGTAAATGTGGACCGATATGGCCCATTTTCAATACCATCCGACCTACATCAATAACAACTACTTGTGCCAAGTTTCCAGTCGATAGCTTGTTCGGAAGTTAGCGTGATTTCAACAGACGGATGGACGGACATGCTCAGATCGACTCAGAATTTCACCACGGCCCAGAATATATATACTTTATGGGGTCTTAGAGCAATATTTCGATATGTTACAAACGGAATGACAAAGTTAATATACCCCCATCCTATGGTGGAGGGTATACAAATAATTTAATAAAGTGCCTTAAAGGAAAACTTTAATGCAGCCATGGTGACTGTTAAGAATATTTTAATTGATGTCTGAATAAGATTTTCCAACCGGAAACTTTAATTGAGTTAAGCTGTATATGAATTTCCAACCGAATATTTGAATTCAATTAGTCTGAATAAGGTTATCCAAAACCAAAACTATATTTCAGTTTTGCTGAATAAGGTTTTCAAAACGAAAACTATAATTCAACTTTGCTGAATAAGGTTTTCAAACAGAAAACATTAAAACAGTCTGGCTGAATAAGGATTTCTAATTTCAAATTTTAATTTTATTAGACTGAATATCAGTTTTTAGCCGCAAACTATAATTCAGCTTTGCTGAATAAGGTTTTCAAAACGAAAACTATAATTCAACTTTGCTGAATAAGGTTTGCAAACAGAAAACATTAAAACAGTCTGGCTGAATAAGGATTTCTAATTTCAAATTTTAATTTTATTAGACTGAATATCAGTTTTTAGCGGAAAACTTTAATTCCGCATGGTTGACTAAAGTTTTCAATAGAATTGTAGTACTTAGCATTGCTGAATAAGGTTTTACAAGGAGTGCTGTGAATCAGTTTTGTAGAGTAGAATCTTTTATGACATGACATTTATTGACTTCTGGCTGAATCAAGATTTTTATGGGAAAAATTAAACTTAAACTGGAATCACAATGGACTAATAGTCTAAGTGAGCCTGAAAATAAATCGGGCTGCCACTTTAACTTAACCTAACTAACTTAAACTGAATAAGTTATCTACGGAAAACGCTATTTTATAAGATTTTTCATTGACAGGCCTTGATTCAAAATGGCTGAATATAGCTTTAACTGACAATACTTGCATTTATTCCTGCTCAGTAGATATTTCTTCTATTCTATATCTATTCAGCAAAGATCAAGTAGGTTTTGAAATGAGTCCTCACTAGATAAAATTGTCTATAATAAAACTTCACTTAGGCTGGCTGAACAATGCTTTATGGGAAAGCATAAAGTCAGATTCACTGCCTCTAAATATTCTTGCTGAATATGATTTCCATACAAGAAAGTATATTTTTAACAAAGTTTCTAACAAACAACTAAAATTATCTGTCTCAAAAAGGCAAGGGTTTATCTAGAAAAACTTTTATTCAATCTTGCTGAATAATGTTAAAAAAAAATCAGCTTGGCTAAATTCAATATGATATTGGAATTTTTAAATAATTACCTGAATTCTGTTATCTATAAATAAAATTTTGAACTCAACACGGCATAATAATAAAGATTTCTGTGAGAAAAATTTAATTCATCTTTGCTGTCTTATTGTAACTCTAATTCAGTCCGTCTGAATAACATTTTGAGTCTTTTCTATAGAAAAATGTGATTCAGCTTCAGTGAATTACTTCAGAAATTTCTAATTAACAATTTTTGAATAAGACTTTTCTGTAAGAAAACTTTATTCTATACGAAACAAATTAATTCAGCTTGACTGAATTCATTTATCTGTTGGAAATTTTAATTGAGCGTAGCTGAATTAGGTATTCTGTACGATATTTTCAACTCAGGATAGTAAGGTTTTCGGTGAAAAAAAATTAATTCATCTTTGCTGAATAAGAATGGGGTGGAATATTTTTCTATTATATATAATAAACAAGTAAGTAAAGTAGAAAGTCGGGCGGGGCCGACTATATCATACCCTAAACCACCATTACAGAATTAGTAATCATAAGCATTTGTGGGGTAACATGTAGGTCTGGGAGATAAACCGCAGTTGCATATTTAAGAAAATTAAGGGGTACATGTCTATGGGTGCTTTGTGTCAATCTGACTATAGCTCCTAGTCAATGTTGCCAAGGAAACTGTTCGGTTTACCCTACAAGGACAAAAAAGTTCCCTACTTTCCCATACATTCCCAAACAATTTAGTAATTAGTAATCTTTTTCTCTAAACAAATTTTTGTGAGAAATTTCTCTATAGAAATAAAATTTTGACAATAAATTCTATAGAAATAAAATTTGAGAAAAAATTCCACAGAAATAAAATTTTGAGAAAAATTTTTATAGAAATAATATTTTGAAAAAAATTTCTATAGAAATACAATTTGACAAAATGTTCTATATAAATAAAATGTTGACAAATTTTTCTATAGGAATAAAGTTTACCACACATTGTTAAAGATCAAGCCTTGTCGGCTTCTAATTTCCTCCTCTAGAGCCACCAAAATGTAAAAATTATTTATTACAAATTGTGTTGAGTGAAAGTGTCCTACGTCCCTACAAGACGCTAAATATTAGAAAAACCCTACATATAGGGAATTTCCCCTACTTCTAGCAACACTGGCTGTGTTGATATTGCGCCTACGGAGTTAGTATGCCACTAATATTGAGCCCATTATTAAAAAAGAGAAAATCGTTAAATTAGTGTGGGTAATAAATACAAATTTGTACAAATCGAGCAATATTCTTATGTAAGAGCTACAAGTACGTATATGTACGATCGGCTAGTACATCAAAATTTGAAATTTGAGTAACATTGGTTAATAAATAAGAGTACTATGGCCAAATTTGGGAAAATCGAGCGAGGCATATATATGGAAGCTATATCTAAATCTGAACCAATTTGCATAATATTTTGCGAGTTTGATTAATACCACAAAAGGTTACCTTGTGCAAGATTTGAGTACGATCAGTCACGAAATGAGGCCTGTATGGTCAAACATAAGGTTATTAGGGGCGAATTTTTCAAAATCGGGTGATACATATATGGGAGCTATATCTACATCTCAACCGATTTCGATGAAATTTTTCACATATAGTTAGTACTATAGAGGACTGGATCTAGCCAACTTTTAGTAAGATCGGTTAATAAATAAGGATTCTATGGCCAAATTTGGGAAAATCGGGCTATACATATATATGGGAGCTATATCTAAATCTGAACCGATTTCGATGATTTTTTGCACATATAATTAGTGCTATAGAAGACTACTTTTAGCCAAATTTGAGTAAGATCGGTTGATAAATTAGGGTTCTATGGCCAAATTTGGGAAAATCGGGCTATACATATATATGGGAGCTATAGCTAAATCTGAACCGATTTCGATGATTTTTTGCACATATAGTTAGTGCTAGAGAAGATTATATTTAGACAACCTTGAGTAAGATTGGTTGATAAATAAAGGTTTTGTGGCCAAATTTTGGAAAATCGGGCGATACATATATATGAGAGCTATATCTAAACCTGAACCGATTTGGATGAAATTTTGCAGACTTGAAGAGCAATGGAAAAGATTACTTTTTGCCAAATTTGGTGACGATCCGTTTGAAAAAACGCGCAACGTGACCCCATTTGTCGAAATCGGGCGATACATATATATGGGAGCTATATCCAAATTTGATCCGATTTCTTCCAAATTCAATAGCATTCGTCCTTGTGCCCAAAAAACTCCCTGTACCAAATTTCATCAAAATCGGTTAATAATTGCGACCGGAATCCTGTGAACAACAAATACATGGACAGACGGACGGACAGACACCAAGCGCTAGATCGACTCAGGAGGTGATTCTGAGTCGATCGGTACACAGAAAAAAAAATTCACGAATATTTTTCCAATTAAAATCTTAATTGAGTTTTAAAAAAATATTCAATTAAAAATTTAATTGAATCTACAAATTTTTTAATTGAAATAAAAATCAATCACACAAATTAATATTATCAATTAATTTTTTACTTAGATCAATTAATTTTTTAATTGACTGTCAAATAGTTTTTTAATTGATACTATCATTTCTGTGATTGAAGACATTTCAATTAAAAAATTAATTGGATCAATTAATTTCGTGATTGAATCAGAAAAATATTTTTTTGTGTGTATATATTTTATGGGGTCTAAAATCAATATTTCTGGTAGACACATTTTTTGGCCGATCAAACTTATTATACCCTGACCACTATGTGGTTTAGGGTATAAAAATATACTATAATTCAGCCAGGCTGAATTTAGTTTACTATAGAAAAATTTTAATTCTGCCTCACTGAATTTTATCAGAAAAATTTAATTTACCATCATGGAGTAAATGTTTTCTGTAAGCAAACGTTATGCTATACAAAACGCATTAAATCAGCTTGAAAATGTGGAAATTTTTATTTAGCCTAGCTGAATTAGGTATTCTGTACAATATTTTGAAACCAACAAGGTTTTCTGTGCGAAATCTTTAATTCGTCTTTACTGATTAAGTTTTTCTCTTAGAAAAAAAAATAAATCAGCTTGTTAGAATAATATAATAATAAATGTACTATAATTCAGCAAGACTTAATATGGGTTATCAATATTTGCTATAGGAAAACTGTAATTCAGCTACACCAAATTCAGTTTTCCATAACAAGTTTGCAATTCAGAATTTTTGGTGTAAAGCATTTCTATAAGAAGTTATAATTAAAATCAGCTGAATAAGGTTTTCCTAAAGAAACATTTTATTTCAGCCTTTGCTGAACAAGGTTTCCTGTTGCAAAACATTTGGTTCAAACTGATTGAATAAGTTTTCCTACTATATAATTGTAAAACATAATATCAGTCAGACTGAAAAAGGCTTTCTTAGAAAAAATTGTTATTCAGCTAAATAAGAATTTCTATTTTAAAAATTTAATTCAGCCAGGCAAAATAGTTTTGGGAATACCATCAATTCTAAACACTGCTTTCTATGAGAAAATCTTGCCGTGAAAGCCTTCTTTTCAGTCTCCCTTCAATTTATTTCCATGTGATATAAACTTGCATTTTGTGCTATTATTTATTTTATTCTTGTATAATTTCAATAAATATTTTATTGACATAAAATATCAAGAAACCATAAAAACAATGCAAACTTAATAAATTGAAAAATTCTCTGGTAATGGTACTCAATGAAAATATACGACGAAATCAAATGACGAAATGAATATTTAAAGTGGGAAAGTTTTGTTTGTTTCTGATTGTGATGATGGTGGCACTGTGGGCTTTATTGATTGATTGATTGATAGTCTGATTGATTACCCCAGTTTAGTTGGGCGCTTGTGTTGGTTTTTTTTTTTTTATACAAGGCATTGCTTGATTAGAAAAACGAAAAAAAAACAGAAAAGAACGAATTTGTTGTTGACGACCAACCTTGCCTTAGCAAACCCATTGTCATAGCCCCCCCCACCTACGTATGTATATGGAGAAATAGTCGTCTTCCAGAGAATTATCTTCAAGTACTTTTTATTTGAAATTTACGTTTATTTATGCCAAACCATTTCGTTTTGTCAATAAATTTCAATTTTTATTTATTTTGTTTAATTTTTGTTGTTAGTTTTATTTTTTTTTGTTTTTTTTCAGATACACCGGCCGCCAACAGATCGCTCGACATACTTTGTTGTTTTAGCAGCTAAGATTGTTATCAAGCCTCTTCACCATTAAAAATGCAGCGGATGAATGAAGTGCCTGCCATACCTAAATTGACCCACCAGCACTTCAAATGCTTATTTAGGAGAGGTCCGCAAACGGGTACTTGTCTTGAATTTCCTAAGAACAACGATTGACTTTTTATTGTTTTCTTTGGCTGATAACGCACAGGCCTGCCTGACCACTGTTTTTCTTGCTTGATTATGAGTGTATTGTTGTTTTATTTGTGGCCAGCATTTCAAGTGAAGGGTGATTGTACACGAAAAAAAATATTTTTTGTCTTCAATCACAAAATTAAGTGATCCAATCAATTTTTAATTGAAATGCCTTCAATCATAGTAATGAAAGTATTAATTTAAAAATTAATTGAAAGTCAATTAAAAAATTAATTAATTCTTTAATTGGTCCAATTAAAAAATTAATTGATACTTTTAATTTTTGTGATTGTTTTTTGTTTCAATTAAAAAACTTTTTGAATCAATTACATTTTTAATAGAATATTTTTCAAAAATAGACTTGAGTATTTTTTTTTTTGAAAAATTTTCTTGAATTTTTTTTTTGTTTGTGCATATTATGGGATGGGTAGGGGGGAAGCGAAGGGACTCACTGCTTGGTTTTCTATATTTTCAATAATATCTTATAAATGTTTTTGTAATAATTCACCTGATTTATTTTTTAATCCCAATTTATTATACCCTCCACCCTAGGATGGGGAGTATCTTAACTTTGTCATTCCGTTTGGAACATATTTTTAATTTATTTATTTTTTAATGCTGATTAATTTTGTTATGTTTAAAAAATTATTTGATGCAGAAATTAATTGAAAGTCAATTAAAAAATTAGTTGGTTCAATTAAAAAATTAATTGATACTTTTAATTTTTGTGATTGTGTTTTGTTTCAATTAAGAAATTTGTTGAATCAATTACATTTTTAATAGAATATTTTTCAAAACTCAAGTCTATTATTTTTGGAAAAATGTGTTGAATGAATTAAATTTTTATTTAAATATTTTTTTAAACTCAAGTCAAAAAAATTTTTTTTTTAAATTTTATTGAATTTTTTTTTGTGTATATTGTGGGATGGGAAGGTGGAAGCGGAGGGCCCCACTGCTTGGTTTTCTATATTTTCAATAATATTTGGTATAGTATAAATATTTTTGAAATAACTCACCCGAAATTTCTTTGTCACTACCGATTTAATTATACCCTCCACCCTAGGTTAGGTTAGGTTAGGTTAGGTTAGGTGGCAGCCGGATGTATCAGGCTCACTTAGACTATTCAGTCCATTGTGATACCACATTGGTGAACTTATCTCTTATCACTGAGTGCTGCCCGATTCCATGTTAAGCTCAATGACAAGGGACCTCCTTTTTATAGCCGAGTCTGAACGGCGTTCCACATTGCAGCGAAACCACTTAGAGAAGCTTTGAAACCCTCAGAAATGTCACCAGCATTACTGAGGTGGGATAATCCACCGCTGAAAAACTATTTGGTGTTCGGTCGAAGCAGGAATCGAACCCACGACCTTGGGTATGCAAGGCGGGCATGCTAACCATTGCACCACGATGGCTCCCTCCTAGATGGGGAGTATGAGTATCTTAACTTTGTCATTCCGTTTGGAACACATTTTTAATTTATTTTTTTTATGCTGATTAATTTTGTGATTGTTACTATAATTTTTGCGCTTTAAGCAATTTTAATTAAAAACTGAATTTCAAACTACTAAATAAATTAATCATTAACTTAATGAGGGAATCAGAATAAATTTTCTATGATTACATTTTTTCCATCTCATTCCCAAATTATTTTAACCATTTTGTAAAGGCATAGTTTTTTTTTAATTTGCTACGATTAAATTTTGTCCTTTTCATTCTCATATTTTTTAACCATCTTGTAAGGGCATAGATTTTTTTTTCAAAAATTTCTATGATTAAATTTTTTCCATCTCATTCTCAAACTTTTTTTTAAACATTTTGTAAGGAATAGATTTTTTTTAATTTTCTCTGATTAAATTTTTTCCTCCTCACCCTCATATTTTTTTAACCATTTTGTATCGGCATAGATTTTTATACCCTCCACCATAGGATGGGGGGTATATTAACTTTGTCATTCCATTTGTAACACATCGAAATATTGCTCTAAGACCTCATAAAGTATATATATTCTAGGTCGTGGTGAAATTCTGAGTCGATCTGGGCATGTCCGCCCGTCCGTTCGTCTGTTGAAATCACGCTAACTTCCGAACGAAACAAGCTATCGACTTGAAACTTGGCACAAGTAGTTGTTATTGATGTAGTTCGGATGGTATTGCAAATGGACCATATCGGTCCACTTTTACGTATAGCCCCCATATAAACGGACCCCCATATTTGGCTTGCGGAGCCTCAAAAGAGAAGCAAATTTCATCCGATCAGGCTGAAATTTGCTACATGGTGTCTTTATATGGTCCCTAACAACCAAGCAAAAATTGGTCCACATGGGTCCATAATTATATGTAGCCCATATATAAACCGATTCCCAGATTTGGCTTGCGGAGCTTCAAAGAGAAGCAAATTTCATCTGATCCGGCTGAAATTTGATACATGGTGTTGGTATATGGTCTCTAACAACCATGCAAAAATTGGTCCGCATCGGTTCATAATTAGACTATTCAGTCCATTGTGATACCACATTGGTGAACTTCTCTCTTATCACTGAGTGCTGCCCGATTCCATGTTAAGCTCAATGACAAGGGACCTCCTTTTTATAGCCGAGTCCGAACGGCGTTCCCCATTGCAGTGAAACCACTTAGAGAAGTTTTCAAACCCTCAGAAATGTCACCAGCATTACTGAGGTGGGATAATCCACCGCTGAAAAACTTTTTTGGTGTTCGGTCGAAGCAGGAATCGAACCCACGACCTTGTGTATGCAAGGCGGGAATGCTAACCATTGCACCACGGTGGCTCCTGTATAAACCGATCCCCAGATTAGACTTGCCTCAAAGAGAAGCAAATTTCATCCGATCCGGCTGAAATTTGGTACATGATGTTGGTATATGGTCTCTAACATCCATGCAAAAATTGGTTCACATCGGTTATATATAGCCCCCATATAAACCGATCCCCAGATTTGGCTTTCGGAGCCTCTAGGAAACGCAAATTTCACCCGATCCGGTTGAAATTTGGGACATGGTGTTAGTTTATGGTATATGACCGCTAACAAACATACAAAAATGGGTCCATATCGGTCTATAGTTTATATATAACCGATCCCCAATCACATAAAAAGTGGTCCATATCGGTTCATAATCATTGTTGCCACTTGAGCCAAAAATAATATACCAATTTTTTTTTTCTGTAGAAACTTTTGTCAAAATTTTATTTCTATGGAAAATTTTGTCAAAATTTTATTTCTATAGAAATTTTGCCAAAACTTTATTTCTATAGAAAATTTTGTCAAAATTTTATTTCCCATGACCTTGTGTATGCAAGGCGGGCATGCTAACCATTGCACCACGGTGGCACCGGTATAAACCGATCCCCAGATTTGACTTGCGGAACCTCAAAGAGAAGCAAATTTCATCCGATCCGGCTGAAATGTGGTACATAATGTTGGTATATGATCTCTAACATCCATGCAAAAATTGGTTCACATCGGTTATATATAGCCCCCATATAAACCGATCCCCAGATCTGGGTTTCGGAGCCTCTAAGAAACGCAAATTTCACCTGATCCGGTTGAAATTTGGAACATGGTGTTAGTATATGGTATATGGCCGCTAACAACCATACCAAAATTGGTCCATATCGGTCTATAGTTGTATATAGCCGATCTCTAATCACACAAAAATTGGTCCATATCGGTTCATAATCATGGTTGCTACTCGAGCCAAAAATAATATACCAAAAAATTTTTTTTTGTAGACACTTTTGTCAAAATTTTATTTCCATAGAAAATTTCGTCAAAATTGTATTTCTATAGAAAATTTTGTTAAAATTTCATTTCTATAGAAAACTTTGTCAAACTGAATTATATACGTATTTAATCGGTCTTTTTTGATTTAATACCCAGCAAAAAAATTTGAAGTTGTTCCACAAACATTTCTTTTAAAGCCCATCCCAGAATTCCCCATCGACTTTTTTCAACTTCCGATGCAGTCCTTTTGGACAAGTCCACAAACATTTCTTCTAAAGCGCATCTTGGGATCCCCCAATGATTTTTTTCTACTTCCGATGCAGTCGTTGTGGACAAGTATTAGAAAGTACGCAATCAGGCTATTTTAAGTGCAAATTGTGGACACTTAAATTTTACAAAAAAAAATTGATAAAAAAATAGAAAATTAATAAAAAAGTAAAAAAACAATAATAAATAAAATAAATTTCATTTCCGCCTGGATTTGAACCTGTGTCGTTTGACTTTTTCGCTTCCATGGAAGTTCTTTTGCGAAGGTTTTGCGAAGGTTTTGCAAATTATGAGAATATTTAATTTTTTGTTGATTTTTAATGGACAAAATATATTTATACGAAAATGTATGCCGAAAATAAAAAATAAAAACGATGCATAATATAAGCAAAATATTTTGTTAAAAAATATTTAATAAAAAAGAATGCAGCTGGTGAGAATTGAACTAATAAATAACATATCGAGAAGCAATTAGAATGTTATTCCTTGGTGTCGTATTACGATCATACCACAAACGTTTGAATTGGCCTTTCGACGCTTAATGTTCAGTGGCGTTTGTGGCTGAGTGTGCTAAGGCGTTCTGTTATGGTGCCGACAAACCCAGGTGCAACCCCTGGTCGGAGCGAAAAAGGTTTTCAAATTGTAAAAAATTAGATAATAGGGGAAAATAATAGTGTAATAAAAAATGTGGATGAAAAAAGTGAAATTGGTTGAAAAAATTTTTTTTTTCACTTTTTAAATTTCTTCATACAAATTAACTTCCAGGGCACAACTTCTAAAGCAATGCAAAGGATCCAAAAAGGGAGTACTTCCGTCCTATGACAAGCCCATGTAAAATTCATTGGAGATGATCCAAGTTAGCACTACTTCCAGATCACAGATTGGGGATCCAAACTACTTTTTTGGAAGCTCTTATTTTGCTGGGTATATACCACGTATGGACTTACTTACAATGTAGAAGACGGTGTTAAGAGGTTTTAAGATCCCTTGCCATCGGCAAGCGTTACCGCAACCCAAGTAATTCGATTGTGGATGGCAGTGTTTAGAAGAAGTTTCTACGCAATCCATGGTGGAGGGAACATAAGCTTCGGCCTGGCCGAATTTACGGCCGTATATACTTGTTTTAATTTTCTATGATTAAATTTTTCCTTCTCATATCTTTTAACCATTTTGTAAGGGCATTGATTTCTTTTTAAATTTTCTATGATTAAAGTTTTTCCTTCTCATATTTTTTAACCATTTTGTAAGGGAAAAGATTTTTTTTTTAAATTTTCTATGATTAAATTTTGTCCTTCTCATTCTCATATTTTTTAACCCTGTAAGAGCATAGATTTTTTTAAATTTTCTATGATTAAATTTTTTCCTTCTATTCTCATTTTTTTTAACTATTTTGGAAGGGCATAGATTTTTTTTTAAATTTTCGATGATTAAATTTTTTCCTTCTATTCTCATTTTTTTTAAACTATTTTGTAAGGACGTAGATTTTTTTTTTTTAATTTTCTATGATTAAATTTTTTCCTTCTCATTCTTATATTTTTTAACCATTTTGTAAGGGCATAGATTTCTTGACAATGACCATTCCATCTGCAATGCCTTCGCTGAGCATACGTAAATCATTTCTTACCTTTAATAAAGAACTTAGTCATACACCCATGCCCATTCCATAAAATTGTATTCTATTTTTAATTTCCGGTTATATATCCCTGGCAAAACTGACAGATACCAATAGAGAAAATAATTCCACAGAATAAACAGCATGTGTCGCATATGCACCTCGCATTTCCTTGCTATTTTGTCATACCATCCCATGGTGTTGTAGACGATGGTACGTATTGGGAATTTTCTAAATATTTGCCGACGTGCGGCATTTTTCTTTTTTGGGCTTTGGATTCTGTTTTTTTTTGTTTGCAATTTTTCGCTCTCTTGGTGTAGTTGTTGTTGTTGTTGCTGCTGTTGCTCCCTGTTCTATTTATTTTGCCTATTTCAACAAGAAATGGTAACTGTGTCTGCTAAATCTGTCGTTGTTTATTCACTTCCGTCCAATGCATACCGTCTTCTTCTTCTTCGTTTTTGAGAGGGGAAAGGATGGGATTTTTTTTCTCTATTTAACTTTCAGATATCCCGCTGAAGATTCTATGGTGCGGCTGCTGGTTGCTGTATATCGTCATTGCAGTTGCTGTCAGTTAGTTCCGTCAGACTATCTGTCTGACTGCCAAATAATAGCAAGCTCTGTGAAAATTTTCTCTCTCCTTCTCTCTATTTCTACTGTATGGATGCGTGTGTGTGTTTGTGTGATGTATATTTCTTATCACTCAAATGTTTGATTGAGCTGCTTGCTGCTGCAGTATATCCGAGAATGACTTTGTGGAATTTGTCATTCTAAAATTAGGTTTCGCGTTTTTTTTCTAGTTACCCATTTTTATTTGAACAAAAATTGTTGGAAATCCTAAAACTAATGTTTAATGAATTCATTTTTATTTGCCATTGCAAATAACATTCTGCTTTGTGCTGAGGTATAATTAAACCCATACACCCAGAGAAGCAGTGTTGCTAATGTTGTGTTACCAAAAAAACGGTAGATTTTCCTCACCAAAAATGGCTAAAAAATTAATCTGAAAAAACGCTAAATATTTTCGGTAGAAAAAGTCAAGTCGTGAATTATTGTTAATATTTGGATTGAGCTTTGAAATATGTGGAAAACTTTATTGTGGCAGTCAGGTTTAGATAAAATCACAATTTTATTTACATTTCAATGGAAGTATGTCGAAAATAATAAAGTGCTAAAACCGCTAAAAAGTTGTTTACCCCTCTAAAAACCTCAATAAAATACCAGGTCTAGCGGGAAAAACCAAATTGTCAACACTGCAAAGAAGGAATATCATCACCTCAAACATGTTATTTTAGAATGGGGAATATGTAACACATATGTCGGAAACAGGAAGTTATCGAACGATAAACATTCTACATCCTGTATATGATGTACTTGAGAGATCTATGAAATACTGGGAACATACACTGGCGGCTTTTCTAGAATTGAAGACCCCCTTTAATAATACGATATCGAAAAAGTGCTACCTGCATTACAGAATGTTATTTCATAGAAAGAAGAAAAAATACTGTCCTCCGGAACGAAATTCCTCTTTATTATAGAATATTTTCTTTAAGAGCAAATAACCCCGTTCGGAGGACTGTCTTTAATCTTTTTTATTTGCCATTAAATAAAATTTTATAGAGTCAAAAGAAAACGTTGTTTGACTAAAATTTCGTTCCTCAGAAAACAAAAAACTCGCAGAAATGCCGAATTCTACAAGAAATGTGACTACCACAAGGAGGCGTGATATCGCATCTTTTTTGCTTACTTATAAAGGGTAGTTAAATTGTAAGGGCCGATGTTGAATGTAAACCATACCTAAATGCCATGTTTTTTCCGAATTTTATTTGACATTTCTCTATTTCAGACTTACTCAATATGAACAGAATTGCCGCATCTGGGAGAATGAGAATCCAAGAGAGATTGTCGAAAAACCAATGCACTCACAAAAAGTACCTGTTTGGTGCGGTTTATGGGCTGGCGGAATCATCATGCCGTATTTTTTCCAAAATGAGGCCGGTCAGGCAGTTACTGTGAATGGTGTTCGCTATCGTGAGATGATAACGAACTTTTTATGGCCCGAATTGGAAGATATGGATGTGGACGATATGTGGTTTCAGCAGCACGGTGCCACTTGCCACACAGCTAACGAAACAATGGCTCTTTTGCGCAACAAATTCAATGGCCGTGTTATCTCACGTAATGGCGATGTCAATTGGCCACCAAGATCATGTGATTTGACAGCGTTGGATTTTTTTCTTTGGGGTTATTTGAAAGAAAAGGTGTACGTCGATAAGCCAGCAACAATTCAAGAGCTAAAGGATAAGATAATTCGGCACAGTAACGGCATATAACCTCCATTATGCCTCAGCGTCATCGAAGATTTGGACCATCGGATGAAGGTGTGCCACCGAGGTCGCGGCGCCCATTTTGCCCATATTTTGTTCCATACATAATTGAGTAATACCAATATATCATAATAAAATAAAATTACAATAATTTCCTAAATAGTTTGTGTTTTATTCAAAATCAACATCGGCCCTTGAAATCTTAACCACCCTTTAATAGATGACCCGACGAACACGAAGCTAATGCTCTTCACTAGGGCGAGAAGAAGCTTTTCTATACAACAAAGGGATAAAAATACTGACGTGTGCGGACGATATTGTCATAATGGTGTCTGGGAGATTTCTGGACACAATCCTTCATATAATGAATCTGGCCTTCCACATTCTGTCGGACTGAGCAAGGAACTGTGGTTTTGGTGTTAACCCGAAGAACACGAAGCTAATGCTCTTCAATCACATTGGACTGAATAGTCTAAGTGAGCCTGAGACTTAATCGGGCTGCCACTTTAACCTAATGCTCTTCACTAGGGAGAGGAAAGCCACCGCACACTAACAATTTTTTTTTCTGATTCAATCACGAAAATAATTGATCCAATTAATTTTTTAATTGAAATGTCTTCAATCACAGAAATGATAGTATCAATTAAAAAATTAATTGAAGGTCAATTAAACACTTAATTGATCCAATTAAAAAATTAATTGATACTATTAATTTTTGTGATTGATTTTTGTTTCAATTAACAAATTGTTGATTCAATTAAATTTTTAATTGAATATTTTTTAAAACTCAATTAAAATTTTAATTGAAACAAGTATATACGGCCGTAAGTTCGGCCAGGCCGAAGCTTATGTACCCTCCATCATGGATTGCGTAGAAGCTTCATCTAAACACTGTCATCCACAATCGAATTACTTAAGTTGCGGTAACGCTTGCCGATGGCAAGGTATCTTAAAACCTCCTAACACCATCTTCTAAATTGTATGTAATTCCATACGTGGTTATATTAAATCAAAAAAGATCGATCCAATACGTATATAATTCAGTTTAACAAAGTAGACATAAAATTTTGACAAAATTTTCTATAGAAATAAAATTTTAACAAAATTTTATATATAAATAAAATTTTCACAAAATTTTCTGTTGAAATAAAAATTTTGACAAAATTTTCTATAGAAAGAAAATTTTGACAAAAATTTCTAAAGAAATCAAATTTTAACAAAATCTGAGGTTCCCTTTATATGGGGGCTATACGTAAAAGTGGACCGATATGGCCCATTTTCAATACCATCCGACCTACATCGATAACAACTACTTGTACCAAGTTTCAAGTCGATAGCTTGTTTCGTTCGGAAGTTAGCTTGATTTCAACAGACGGACGGACGGACGGACATGCTTAGATCGACTCAGAATTTCACCACGACCCAGAATATATATACCTTATGGGGTCTTAGAGCAATATTTCGATGTGTTACAAACGGAATGACAAAGTTAATATACCCCCATCCTATGATGGAGGGTATAAAAATTTTCGTGAAATTTTTTTCTGTGCGGGTGTAAAAACCCACAATTTCAAGGAACGAGATAAGGTGTCTCAAAATCGGCTAAATACATGGGAGCTGTCTTAGATTCCAAACTAAACTGGCTAGATTCCAACTGTTTGGCTAAAGAAGACCTACGCTGCATTGTATGCATCCAAAAAGGTGGTTAGGGAACGTTGGAGAACGAATCCATTCCTCTTTCACTGGCTGTATATAGCAGTTATAAAACCAGTAGCTACCTATGGATGCCACCTCTGGTAAATTATTACTAATCATCGGAATCATATACAGAAATTTAACAGAATAACAAGTATATACGGCCGTAAGTTCGGCCAGGCCGAATCATATGTACCCTCCACCATGGATTGTGTAGAAACTTCTACGAAAGACTGTCATCCACAATCGAATTACTTGGGTTGTGGTATCTTAAAACTACCTACTCGATCTGCATATTAGGAAAACAGCTGAGGTGATACTCATGAGACTAAAGTGCCTGTAATCGCTTGGAAAAACGTATTGAAGACGCCTAGAACTCATTGCTTCAGTTGGGCAAAATATGAGGACAGACTATATGGTTGATATCGATTATAGAGTATTGGAAGAAATACGTACACATTTTGGAGATCTGAACATTATTTATACAGGCGGATGGAAAATGGTTGAAGGCACTGACAGTGGTATTTACTGCGAAGTGTTGGGGATTAGAGAGTCATATAAGATGGAGGGCGAACGCAGCACTTTTCAGGCGGAGGTATTTGCCATTGCAAAAGCTGCAGAATTTCTGAGACCGATATCCAGAAGCGCTATCAGCATCTTCATCGACAGACAGGTAGCAATAAAGGCCTTCGGTAACCCGAATATAACGTCGAAAGTAATCAGCCGCAATGGTAGAGAGTTTAAAGCTACCAATGAACGGTATGTTAATGTTATTTTTGGATGTCACTCTGTCCTGGGACATTATGGAATAATGGGTACTGAAGAGACATTATGGAATAATGGGTAATGAGAAAGCAGAAGTGCTGGCTAAAGAATGCGCACACGGATGTTTTCCCCGTTATCCTTTATATAATTACAGTCAATATCAATACAATGATTTATGGAAAGGACGTTGGACATCCTTTGAGGGCTCCGAACAATCCAAATTGATATGGTACTGCAAGAGTAGTAAATACTCTGGATTTCTAAAGGCGACACATACAAAAGATTTGAGACCATTAAGAGGCTACATAACAGAACATAAGACATTTGGAAAATACATGCTAAGAGTGACTTAATGACTGATGGTATTTGTTGATGGTGTCTGGACCCGCAGCCAACTATTCTCTGTGCCAGTATCCGGTATTATCATTTAGAAGAATCAAGATACTGCACTCCTTGTTTTTTTCAGGATGTTACTGATATGCGACACAGTAATCTGAAGAATATACTCAACTTCATAAAGGCTTCTGGATAGAAGACCTAGAAAACAAGTTTTAAAACGAAAATTTGATGGGGTCAATCGTGGAGAAGGAAGATACACGCAGAGAAGGAATATGATCACCACAACCAAGAGCAAATGCTACTTTTTCACGGAAAACATGTAGCATGTTTGTCGAAACCATGTTCTTTTCTCGGAAATTATGTATCTGTTTTCGTAAGACATGTTATATTTGACGAGAAAAGAATATTTTTTGCGACAAAAATGCTACATGGTCGCTGTGAAAAAGTAACATGGTGCTCTTGAAACATGTTTGAGGTGATCATATTCCTTCTCTGGGTGTAGATGATGAAGAAGAGGGATGAATCACAATGGACCAATATGATTTAAGTGGAAACCAATTCCATTTCTACCGATTGGTGCCATCCTCTACACCCATAGAAGGAATATGATCACTTCGACCATGTTTCAAGAGCATAATGTTACTTTTTTCGGGGGAAACATGTAACATGTTTATCGAAACCATGTTATTTTCTCGGACATTCTATATCTGATTTCGGAAAGCATATTATGTTTGGCGAAAAAAGAATATTTTTGCGACAAAAATGTTACATACAACATGGTGCTGTTGAAACATGTTTGATGTGATCATATTCCTTCTCTGGGTGTATAACCTAACCTAACATATTTGTCATAAAAATTATGGTTTTTCTCCAAACATATACAAGGTTGCCGAGAAAATAACATGGCTACATCCAAAAATAAAATTTTGCTCTTGAAACATGTTTGAAGAAATCTCATTCTTATCTATATGAGATTTCCTCAACCAATGAATATGAAGAATTTATGTAAAAATTCATATTTCGTTGCTGGTGTATACCAAGTTCCTTTTCTTTAAAACACAATTACCACCACCGTAAAAAAATTCAATTAATCAAAAATTTCTTTTACCTTCAAACTATTTTCTTGTTTAAAAAATTTCTTTTCTTATACATTTGAAAATTTCTTCAACGTAAATGACCTTTCAAAGTTCATACCTGTCATGGACAATCCACACTCTATTGAAAATTTGTTGCAGCTCATTAACAACTTCCGTACAGACACTTGGGGATTAGTGGAAAAAGGCAAAATTTTCAACAGCAAGAAAAACGAATATCAATGAATCTCACAAACCCCCCCCCCCCCCCCCCCTCCACATTTATGCTGTAGCAATAGCTCTTTTCAAATTTCCGTTTTATGCCTCTTAATGTTGTTGCTTTTATTGAAATATCTCTCATTATATGAATTTGGCCATGTCCATATCGAAAGAGGCATCTTTTATTTCTTGTCTTTTTTACTTCATCCATATCGTCTTTGAGATCAATTTTATTTCTTTCCTTTTGGTGGCAGGTCCACGTTTTAGCCACCCCCTTCCCCACAGTAAGGGCCACATAATATTTATTATGTTTTGAGGGGGGGTCAATGTTTATACGATAGATGATTGTGCCTTCTTTACCAGTGGCGCCATAAGGCTTAAGAGTGGCAAATGGGGGAGGGGGATGTAGATAGTTCCTCTTGCATTTGCAATTAGTTACACAAAAATACCAATTTGGCCATTTTAGTATTGGAAGCTGTAAGTTGGACTGGACTAGTGTAAAAAATTTCTTTCATTTTGAAAATTTCATTGAGTTCAATATGGATCGATGTGGACAGTGGGTGAAAGTGGCAAATATTTGTAAAAAATAGCAATATGAGTAATACCCTAATAGAAAAAAGTTTCGTTATAGTAACGAAATGTGTCGTTAAAAGTCAGCCAATGAAACAAATTCGTTAATGCAATGAATTTTTTCGTTAATATAACGAATTTTCTGCCAATCAACGTAACGTTTCGTACTATTAATGAATATTTTCATTGTATGAATGAAAATGTTTCGTTATATCAATGAAAATTTTTCGTTGGCTGACTTTTAATGAAATTTTCTTTGTGTGTATGAGCTGAAGTTGTTTTAACTTATTTAAGAAATTAATAAATCCAATTAATTTTTAAATGAAATTATGTCTATTAAATAATTTTAATTAAATATTTTTTCTAATTAAATTAAGATTTTAATAGAAAAAATATATTATTAATTGGACCAATTAAAAAATCAATTGATCCAATTGGATGATTCAATTACTGCTTCTGATTGATTTTGTTTCTGATTAAAAAATTATTTGATTGATATTCAATTAAATTTATAATTGCATTTTTTTAATTCAATTAAGGTATTAACTGAAAATATATTGGTATTAATTTCTCAGTATTTAAAAATGTATTTAATAAATAAAAAAATTGTTCTGTATATCGAAGCCACTGTGCTAAACTACTTACGACCGTATTTTCCTTCTTTAATTCCCTTCCCTTAAATTCCCTTGATTAAAAAATTATTTGATTGATATTCAATTAAATTTATAATTGCATTTTTTTTTTAATTCAATTAAAGTATTAACTGAAAATATATTGGTATTAATTTCTCAGTATTTAAAAATGTATTTAATAAATTAAAAAATTGTTCTGTGTATCGAAGCCACTGTGCTCAACTACTTACGACCGTATTTTCCTTCTTAAATTCCCTTCGAAAAGAAATAAGTTTGCCATGCTACAAAGCAAGCTAAATTTATTTGCTACCATTTGTATCATTGAACGGCGATTCATTTTAATTTTGTGAAAATTGCCAAAGACTCCCTTGAAAACCTTTTGTGAACCTAAGTATTGTAGTAATTTCTTGTCTGTGCAAGACTGACTATTTTCTCTGTGGATGTAAAATGGTTTGCTCTGTTTTTTTTTCTTTGGGGCTTCTTTTATTTTTCTTCTATAACATCAGCAATTTTTCTTACAACTTGGATATTGTTTTTCATGTTTTTTTTATAACTTTCTAGCCTTATCTTTTATTTGTACGTAAAGTTATTTCAAACTATCTGAAAAAGTTAAAGAAAAATTTTCATTGCTCATAGTGGAGGAGTTCTAAAGAAAATTGCAAGAGAAGAGGAAAATTAATGATTTATTGTGATAGTATTGGATTGACTAAAAAAAGTTTTTATTACTATATTATGGGTGATTTTTTAGTTTTTTGGCAACACTGGCTTAAACAGCTAAACCAGTAGCTAAGAAAAAAATATATTTTGTAATTAATCAGGAAATTAATTATTGCATTTGTTTTTAAAGTGCTTCAATAGAAATAAAATTTTGAGAAATTTTCCTATAGAAATAAAATTTTGAGAAAATTTTATAGTAAAAAAAAAATTTGGAGAAAATTTTCTATAGAAATAAAAAATTTGAGATATTTTTTTGTAGAATTAAAATTTTGAGAATGTTTTCCATAGAAATAAATTTTTCAGAAATTTTTATCTAGATATAAAATTTTGAGAAAATTTTCGATATAGATAAAATTTTACTTCTTTTTACATTTTTTGAGAGAATTTTCTACAGAATTAAGAGCAAATTGAGAAAATTTTCTTTAGAAATAAAATTTTGATCTAATTTTCTAAAAAACTAAAGTTTTGAGAAAATTTTCTATAGAAGGAAAATGTAGACAAAATTTTTTATAGGATTAAAATTTGAAGAAACACAATTTTATATAGAAATTAATTTGGAGAAAATTTTCTAAAGAAATAAAAAATTTTAGAAAGTTTTTTGTAGAATTAAAATTTTGAGAATGTTTTCCCTAGAAATAAAATTTTCAGACATTTTTATTTAGAAAAAAAAATTTCGATAGAAATAAAATTTTACTTCTTTTTAAATTTTTTTGGGAATTTTCTACAGAAATAAGAGCAAATTGAGAAAATTTCCTTTAGAAATAAAATTTTGATATAATTTTTTAAAAACCTAAAGTTTTGAGAAAATTTTCTATAGAAGTAAAATGTAGACAAAATTTTTTATAGGAATAAAATTTGAAGAAATACAATTTTAAAAAAATCTTGAGAAAATTTTCAATAGAAATAAAATTTTGAGAAAATTTTCTACAGAAATAAAAATTTTAGAAATTTTATATTGAAATAAAATTTTGAAAAGATTTTCTATAGAAATAGAAATTTGAGAAATTTTTTTGTAGAAATAAACTTTTGAGAAAGTTTTCCATAGAATTAAAATTTTGACAATGTTTTCCATAGAAATAAAATTTTGAGAAATTTTTATATAGAAATAAAATTTTGAGAAAATTTTCGATAGAAATAAAATTTTACTTCTTTTTACATTTTTTTGAGAAAATTTTCTACAGAATTAAGAGCAAATTGAGAAAATTTTCAATAGAAATAAAATTTGGACAAATTTTTCTATAGAAATAAAATTTTGACAAATTTTTCTATAGAAATAAAATTTTGACAATTTTTTCTATAGAAATAAAATTGTGACAAAATTTTCTATAGAAATAAAATTTTGACAAAATTTTCTATAGAAATAAAATTTTTACTAAATTTTCTATAGAAATAAAACTTTGACAAAATTTTCTATAGAAATAAAATTTTGAGAAAATTTTCTATATAAATAAATTTTAAGAAAATGTTCTGTAGAAAATACATTTTGAGAAAATTTTGTATAGAAATAACATTTTGAGAAATAAAATTTTTAGAAATTTTTATATAGAAATAAAATTTTGATAAACTTTTCTATATAGATATATTTTAAGAAAATTTTCTGTAGGAAATACATTTTGAGAAAATTTTCTATATAAATAAATTTTAAGAAAATTTTCTATATAAATAAATTTTAAGAAAAATTTCTGTAGAAAATAAATTTTGAGAAAAGTTTCGTTAGAAATAAAATTTTGACAAATTTTTCTATAGAAATAAAATTTTGACAAATTTTTCTATAGAAATAAAACTTTGACAAAATTTTCTATATAAATAAAATTTTGTCAAAATTTTCTATAGAAATAAAATTTTGAAAAAAATTTTCTATAGACATAAAATTTTGACAAAAATTTTTATAGAAAGAAAATTTTGACAAAATTTTCTATAGAAATAAATTTTAAGAAAATTTTCTGTAGAAAATACATTTTGAGAAAATTTAGTATAGAAATAACATTTTAAGAAATACAATTTTGAGAAATTTTTATATAGAAATAAAATTTTGAGAAAATTTTCTATATAAATAAATTTTAAGAAAATTTTCTGTAGAAAATACATTTTGAGAAAATTTTGTATGGAAATAAAATTTTGACAAATTTTTCTATAGAAATAAAACTTTGACAAAATTTTCTATATAAATAAAATTTTGTCAAAATTTACTATAGATATAAAATTTTGACAAAGTTTTCTATAGAAATAAAATTTTGACACAATTTTTTATAGAAATAAAATTTTGACAAAATTTAGTATAGAAATAAAATTTTCAGAAAATTTTCTATATAAATAAATTTTAAGAAAATTTTCTGTAGAAAATACATTTTGAGAACATTTTGTATAGAAATAACATTTTGAGAAATAAAACTTTGAGACATTTTTATATAGAAATAAAATTTTGAGAAAATTTTCTATATAAATAAATTTTAAGAAAATGTTCTGTAGAAAATACATTTTGAGAAAATTTTGTATAGAAATAACATTTTGAGAAATAAAATTTTTAGAAATTTTTATATAGAAATAAAATTTTGATAAACTTTTCTATATAGATATATTTTAAGAAAATTTTCTGTAGGAAATACATTTTGAGAAAATTTTCTATATAAATAAATTTTAAGAAAATTTTCTATATAAATAAATTTTAAGAAAAATTTCTGTAGAAAATAAATTTTGAGAAAAGTTTCGTTAGAAATAAAATTTTGACAAATTTTTCTATAGAAATAAAATTTTGACAAATTTTTCTATAGAAATAAAACTTTGACAAAATTTTCTATATAAATAAAATTTTGTCAAAATTTTCTATAGAAATAAAATTTTGAAAAAAATTTTCTATAGACATAAAATTTTGACAAAAATTTTTATAGAAAGAAAATTTTGACAAAATTTTCTATAGAAATAAATTTTAAGAAAATTTTCTGTAGAAAATACATTTTGAGAAAATTTTGTATAGAAATAACATTTTAAGAAATAAAATTTTGAGAAATTTTTATATAGAAATAAAATTTTGAGAAAATTTTCTATATAAATAAATTTTAAGAAAATTTTCTGTAGAAAATACATTTTGAGAAAATTTTGTATGGAAATAAAATTTTGACAAATTTTTCTATAGAAATAAAACTTTGACAAAATTTTCTATATAAATAAAATTTTGTCAAAATTTACTATAGATATAAAATTTTGACAAAATTTTCTATAGAAATAAAATTTTGACACAATTTTTTATAGAAATAAAATTTTGACAAAATTTAGAATAGAAATAAAATTTTCAGAAAATTTTCTATATAAATAAATTTTAAGAAAATTTTCTGTAGAAAATACATTTTGAGAACATTTTGTATAGAAATAACATTTTGAGAAATAAAACTTTGAGACATTTTTATATAGAAATAAAATTTTGAGAAAATTTTCTATATAAATAAATTTAAGAAAATTTTCTGTAGAAAATACATTTTGAGAAAATTTTGTATAGAAATAAAATTTTGACAAATTTTTCTATAGAAATAAAATTTTGACAAATTTTTCTATAGAAATAAAACTTTGACAAAATTTTCTAAATAAACAAAATTTTGTCACAATTTTCTATAGAAATAAAATGTTGCCAAAATTTTCTATAGAAATAAAATTTTGACAAAATTTTCTATAGAAATAAAATTTTGACAAAATTTTCTATAGAAATAAAATTTTGAGAAAATTTTCTATATAAATAAATTTTAAGAACATTTTCTGTAGAAAATACATTTTGAAAAAAATTTGTATAGAAATAATATTTTGAGAAAAATTTCTATAGAAATAAAATTTTGAGAAAATTTTATATAGAAAAAAATGATAAAATTTTCTATAGAAATACAATTTTTACCGAAATAGAAATAAAATTTTCTACAGAACTAAAATACTTAGAAATTTATCTATAAAAATAAACTTTTGAGAATATTTCGTTTAGCAATAAAATGCTGACCGAATTTTCTATAAAAATACAAATTTTACCACATTTTTTTTAAAAATAAAATTTTGACCAAATTTTCTATTGAAATAAAATTTTGACTAAATTTTCTTAAGAAATAACATTTTGATAAAATTTTGTATATAAAAAAATGAGAAATTTTCTATAGAAATGAAATTTTCACCAATTTTTTTAAAAAATAAAATTTTGACCAAATTTTTCATAGAAATAAAATTTTGACCAAATTTTCTTTAAAAATATTATTTTGAGAAAATTTTGAAGAAAAAAGTTTATATTTGGAAAAAATTTAATTTTCGTGTATTTCTTAACCAAAAAATAGTCGATGATAGGAACGATCATTTATTCATTTTCATTTTAATCAGAAACATTTGATAAACAACTTTAAAATAAGATTTTTTTTAATTTGATTGATTTGTGGTAAAGTTTTCTTCAGGGTTTGGTTGTTAATTTTTTGACACGACGGGCAACAGTCTTTACGATATGAATTGATAAAATGTTGAACCTATTTTGTTGTCTGTCTATATAGCTTAGAATCTATTCTTGAAATATATATGCCTTTGTAAATTTAATTTCATTCATAGGATCATTAAATTATTTGAGATTGCTCTCCCGTATACAAAAACCACTGCACATCTAGTCTCACTTTGCCCCATGTCTTCTTTTTCGCATAATTCTAAAATGATTGTAAAAGAGGGAAAATATCAGAAAAATGATGTAACCATAGATGGGAGTATGCCACATTTTAAAAAGCTTACGGCATTCCTTTTTTTCTTTAAGAATTTATTGTTTTAAAGATAACATTTGTGTTAAGGAAAAACCACACATCTGCATTGTTTGAATTTTATGGGAAGGCCAAACCAAGAAGAAGACGAAGCAGAATACAGGCCCATGGTCATATGTCAGTAAAAATGTGGTTTTGGGGCAATACAATACCCCGAGATGCTTGACTAACCATCTTGTATTCATTGGTCATCTCTTTGCCGATGGCCCCTTACCCCTGGTCATTTAGGAAACTAATATCTATCCTTGTCCCTATCTAAAATTTTAACTCTTTTGGTTTTGTTCATCTGGTTTTTGTTCTTTTGATATAAATTATTAAAGAAACAACAACAAAAAAACACAATTTATAGTAATTTCCAACCGAGAAGATTTGCTGTCTGTTCTTCAAATCTCTTTTGTTGTTTTATGTGTAAATTGATATGGATGAAAAGAATCACAGCAACAGCAATAGTAAAACCACAAAAATATTAATTTCATGTTGTTCGTCGTCTCCCATTGAGTTTTTCTTTACAGCAATCGTTCAACACCAGGGACTTTAAACATTTTTGCATAATCTTTTGTAGATTAAGTTTTGTTCGCTTGTATAAAACAAAACTGAAATACATATTTTACAGTATGTAAAAAATCAAATTTGATTACAACGCTTCATAATGATTATGAGCTCCAACAAATTTAAACTAAAGCATGAAAATCGATCCAAACACTAAATTCTAAAAGATATTCCATTCACTTTTGATTAAAAAAAAAGTGTATAATAATTACCCAGCGCCACATTGTAGAACAGGGCATTATAAATTAGTGCATATTTTTGATGATGTTTTTGGCAATAATGATCGGAACCTGAACACGGTCGCCACCTTTGATATTTCTACCAAAAATGGTAAATTTTTTACTGTTTGGTAGATTGGTAAAATTCTTGATGTTTTGATAGATTTTGCAAAATATTCCTCACCAACTATGAGCTACTTCAATTTTCTATAGAAATAAAATTTTGACAAAATTTTCTATAGAAATAAAATTTTCACAAAATTTTCTATAGAAATGAAAATTTTTGCAAAATTTCTTATAGAAATAAAATTTTGACAAAATTTCCTATAGAAAAAAAATTTTGACAAAATTTTCTATAGAAATAAAATTTTGAAAAAAATTTCTATCGAGATAAAATTGTGACAACATTTGCTATAGAAATAACACTTTGACAAAATTTTCTATAGAAAAGAAAGTTTTGCAAAATTTCTTATAGAAATAAAATTTTGACAAAATTTTCTATAGAAATTAAAATTTTTGCAAAATTTCTTATAGAAATAAAATTTTGACAAAATTTCCTATAAAAATAAAGTTTTGACAAAATTTTGTATAGAAAAAAATTTTGACAAAGTTTTCTATAGAAATAATAATTTCGTATAATTTCATATAGAAATAAAATTTTGACAAAATTTTCTATAAAAAAATAGTGACAACATTTGCTAAAGAAATAAAATTTTGACAAAATTTCCTATAGAAATGAAAATTTTGCAAAATTTCTTATAGAAATAAAACTTTGACAAAATTTTCTACAGAGATAAAATTGTGACAACATTTACTACAGAAATAAAATTTTGACAAAAATTCCTATAGAAATAATATTTTCACATAATTTCCTATAGAAATAAAATTTTGACAAAATTTTCTATAGAAATAAAATTGTGACAACGTTTTCTATAGAAAAAAAAATTTGAAAAAAAATTTCTATATAAATAAAAATTTGACAAAATTTTCTATAGAAATAAAATTTGAACAAAATTTTCTATAGAAATAATATTTTCATATAATTTCCTAAAGAAATAAAATTTTGACAAAATTTCGTATAGAAATGAAAATTTTTGCAAAATTTCTTATAGAAATGAAAATTTTTGCAAAATTTCTTATAGAAATAAAATTTTGACAAAAGTTCCTATAGAAATAAAAATTTTGACAAAGTTTTCTATAGAAATAAAATTTTGACAAAATTTTCTATAGACATAAAATTTTGACAACATTTTCTATAGAAATACAATTTTGAAAAAATTTTCTATATAAATAAATATTTGACAAAATTTTCTATAGAAATAAAATTTAAACAAAATTTTCTATAGAGGTAAAATTATAACAAAATTTTCTATAGAGATAAAATTTTGACAAAATATAGAAATAAAATTTTGACAAAATATTCTTTAAACATACATTTTTGACAAAATGTTGTATAAAAATAAAATTTTGACAAAATTTCCTATAGAAATGAAAATTTGACAAAATTTTCTATAGAAATAAAATTTTGACAAACATTTTTATATAAATAAAATTTTGACAAAATTTTCTATATAAATAAAATTTTGACAAAATTTTCTATAGAAATAATATTTTG
This sequence comes from Haematobia irritans, assembly GCF_050003625.1. Taxonomy (NCBI): domain Eukaryota; kingdom Metazoa; phylum Arthropoda; class Insecta; order Diptera; family Muscidae; genus Haematobia; species Haematobia irritans. Next base: position 10,179,338 of record NC_134397.1, read on the forward strand.
GAAAAATTTTCTATCGAGAAAAAAATGTGACAACATTTGCTATAACATAGAAATAAAATTTTGACAAAATTTTCTAAAGAAATAACATTTTGACAAAATGTGACAACATTTTCTATAGACATAATATTTTGACAAAATTTCCTATAGAAATAAAATTTTGAAAAAATTTTCTATAGAAAAAAAATGTTGACAAAATTTTCTATAGAGATACAATTTTGACAAAATTTTCTATAAAAATAAAATTTTGACAAAATTTTCTACAAAAATAAAATTTTGACAAAATTTTCTATAAAAATAAAATTTTCACAGAATTTTCTATAGAAATAAAATTTTGAAAAAAATTTCTATAGAAATAACATTTTGACAAAATTTTCTATAGAAAAAAAAAATTCTATAGAAATACATTTTAACAAAATTTTCTAAAGAAATATAATTTTGACAAAATTGTATATAAAAATAAATTATGACAAACTTTTCTATAAAAATAAAATTTTGACAAAATTTTCTATAAAAATAAAATTTTGACAACATATTCTATAGACATAATATTTTGAGAAAATTTCCTATAGAAATAAAATTTTGAAAAAATTTTCTATAGAAATAAAATCTTGACAAAATTTTCTATAGAGATACAATTTTGACAAAATTTTCTATAAAAATAAAATTTTGACAAAATTTTCTATAAAAATAAAATTTTGACAAAATTTTCTATAAAAATAAAATTTTGACAAAATTTTCTATAAAAATAAAATTTTCACAGAATTTTCTATAGAAATAAAATTTTGAAAAAAATTTCTATAGAAATAACATTTTGACAAAATTTTCTATAGAAAAAAAATTTCTATAGAAATACATTTTAACAAAATTTTCTAAAGAAATATAATTTTGACAAAATTGTATATAAAAATAAATTATGACAAACTTTTCTATAAAAATAAAATTTTGACAAAATTTTCTATAGAGATACAATTTTGACAACATTTGCTATAAAAATAAAATTGTGAAAAAATGTTCTATAGAAATACATTTTAACAAAATTTTCTAAAGAAATTTAATTTTGGCAAAATTGTATATAAAAATAAATTATGACAAAATTTTCTATTGAAATATAATTGTGACAAAATTTGCTACTGAAATAAAATTTTAACAAAATTTTCTATAAAAATAAAATTTTGACAAAATTTTCTATAGAAATAAAATTTTGACAAAATTTCCTATAAAAATAAAGTTTTGACAAAATTTTCTATAGAAAAAAAAATTCTATAGAAATACATTTTAACAAAATTTTCTAAAGAAATATAATTTTGACAAAATTGTATATAAAAATAAATTATGACAAACTTTTCTATAAAAATAAAATGTTGACAAAATTTTCTATAAAAATAAAATTTTGACAAATTTTTCGATAAAAATAAAATTTTAACAAAATTTCCTATAGAAATAAAATTTTGACAAAATTTTCTATTGAAAAACCAAATTTGACAAAATTGTCTTTAGAAATGAATTTTCGACAAAATTTTCTATCGATGCAATTTGATTGGCACTACTGGATGTACACCACTACCAACGGCATCTATTGACAAAATACCTAAAGCACAAATATTACGAAGCCTTTCCTATCAGTGTACTAATCATATACAATAATAATAATAGAAAAATAATAATGGAAAAATAGAAATTCTAATAATATATTCCAGCATCTAGAACTATTATGAAATTGCTGACTAATTTTTAAACTTTGAACTACCCTATTAAGCTATTTGCGAAAACGCCATCTATTTCCAACGAAAAAAAAAAATAATTATCAACATCTCACCCAATAAAAAAAAAAACTAAAATTCTCATTTTTTGTATAAAATAAATTTCCCATATATATATATATATATATATATATATATATATATATATATATATATATATATATATATATATATATATATATATATATATATATATATATATATATATATATATATATATATATATATATATATATATATATATATATATATATATATATATATATATATATATATATATATATATATATATATATATATATATATATATATATATATATATATATATATATATATATATATATATATATATATATATATATATATATATTTTAATTTATAAAAAACAAAAATTGTTTCCACATCATTGTTTTTTTGTTTTTTTTTCTATTAAATTTTTAATTTCCCTACCCACCGTGATTGTGAGACCTTGCACATTGCCCCATTATCACTCTGATTTAATCAATTAAACCATAGACATTTCAGAAATTCCAATCTCAAGCAATAAAAAGCAATGCCAATCATAAAACTAATGAACTTCATTAATGTGTATAGACAGACACGCTTTATTCTCGTATAAAATCAATAAAAGTTCCATAGAAATGAACGAAATAAAAAAAAATAGAATTTTAAAATATTTATGCGTTAAAGACTTTCGTCGATGCTGATCAGAGATAATGTCGTAACTTCTATGCACAAGGTATTAGTGTAGCTATGTATGTGGATTTCATCAATATTTATTTAAAATAATTTATATGAAATAAAAAATATTCCATTAAAATTTTTAAGAAAAAATTCAATGAATTTGTTTACCTTTTTTTTGATGGAGGGTATACAAATGTTTTCTTAATATAAACAACAAAACATCATTTTAAATCATTGATCCAAAGATCTCAAGTTCAGTTTCAGCCTATGGTTGATTTTATCTTTGTTTTTTATTTTGACAAAATTTCGTATAGATATGAAATTTTGGCAAAATTTCCTATAGAAATGAAATTTGGACACAATTTTCTATAGAAATAAAATTTTTAAAAAAATTTCTATCGAGATAAAATTGTGACAACATTTGCTATAGAAATAAAATTTTGACAACATTTTCTAAAGAAACAACATTTTGACAAAATTTCCTGTAGAAATGAAATTTTGACAAAATTTCCTAACGAAATAAAATGTTGGCAAAATTTCCCATAGAAATGAAATTTTGGCAGAATTTCCTATAGAAATTAAATTCTGACAAAATTTCATATAGAAATAAAATGTTGACTAAATTTCCTATAGAAATAAAATTTTGACTAAATTTCCTATAGAAATGAAAGTTTATCAAAATTTCCTATAGAAATGAAATTCTGACAAAATTTCCTATAGAAACTAAATTTTGCTAAATTTCCTATAGAAATAAAATTTTGACTATATTTCTTATAGAAATAAAATTTTGGCAAAATTTCTTATAGAAATAAAATTTTGGCAAAATTTCCTACAGAAATAAAATGTTGGCAAAATTTCCTATAGGAATGAAAGTTTATCAAAATTTCCTATAGAAATAAAATTTTGACAAAATTTCCTAACAAAATAAAATTTTGACAAAGATTTCTAGAAAACTAAAATTTTGACAAAATTTTCTTTAAACATATATTTTTGACAAAATGTTGTATAGAAATAAAATTTTGACAAAATTTCCTATAGGAGATGAGATTTTGGCTAAATTTTCTATAGAAATAAAATTTTGACTAAATTTCCTATAGAAATAAAATTTTGACAAAATTTTCTATAGAAATAAAATTTTGATAAAATTTCTATAGAAATAAAATTTTGATAAAATTCCTATAGAAATAAAATTTTGATAAAATTCCTATAGAAATAAAATTTTGACAACATTTTCTAAAGAAATAACATTTTGACAAAATTTTCTATAGAAATGAAAATTTTGACAAAATTTTCTATAGAAATAAAATTTTGATAACATTTGCTGTAGAAATAAAATTTTGACAAAATTTTCCTATAGAAATGAAAATTTTGCAAAATTTCTTATAGAAATAAAATTATGATAAAATTTCCTATAGAAATTAAATTTGGACACAATTTCCTGTAGAAATAAAATTTTGACAAAATTTCCTAACGAAATAAAATGTTGGCAAAATTTCCCATAGAAATTAAATTTTGGCAGAATTTCCTATAGAAATTAAATTGTGACAAAATTTCCTATAGAAATGAAATTTTGACTAAATTTCCTATAGAAATAAAATTTTATTAAATTTCCTATAGAAATGAAAATTTTTGCAAAATTTCCTATAGAAATAAAATTTTGACAAAATTTCCTATAAAATAGAATTTTACTAAATTTCCTATAGAAATGAAAATTTTTGCAAAATTTCTTATAGAAATAAAATTTTGACATAATTTCCTATAGAAAAACAATGTTGACAAAATTTTCTATAGAAAAAAAGTTGACAAAATTTTCTATAGAAATAAAATTTTGACAAAATTTTCTATAGAAATAATATTTTCACATACTTTCCTACAGAAATAAAATTTTGACAAAATTTTCTATGGAAATAAAATTTTGACAAAATTTTCTATAGAAATAAAATATTGACAAAATTTTCTATAGAAATAAAATTGTGACAACGTTTTCTATAGAAATCAAATTTTGACAACATTTTTAATAGAAATAATATTTTCACATACTTTTCTATATAAATAAAAATTTGACAAAATTTTCTATAGAAATAAAATTTTACTGAATTTCCTATAGAAATAAAATTTTGACTAAATTTCTTATAGAAATAAAATTTTGGCAAAATTTCCTATAGAAATAAAATGTTGGCAAAATTTCCTATAGAAATAAAATTTTGACTAAATTTACTTTAGAAATAAAATTTTGACTTAATTTCCTATAGAAATAAACTTTTGACAAAATTTCCTATAGAAATGAGATTTTGGCAAAATTTTCTATAGATATGAAAGTTTGCCAAATATCCTATAGAAATGACATTTTAACAAAATTTCCTATAGAAATGAGATTTTGGCAAAATTTTCTGAAGATATTTTTGCAAAATTTGCTATAGAAATCAAATTTAAACAAAATTTCTGTGGATAGAAAATTTTGACAAACATTCCTATAGAAATTGTTGTCAAAGAAAATATTTACAAAATGTCATTTCTATAGGAAATTTTGTCAAAATTTAATTTCAATAGGAAATTGTGTCAAAATTTAATTTCAATAGGAAATTTTGTCGAAAATTTCATTTCTATAAGAAATTTTGTAAAAAATTTCATTTCTATAGGAAATTTTGTCAAAATTTTACATAATTCAAAAATCAACTTTTCCTTTCTATATTTAATGAAATCTTATATCATTTTATATTTGAAATATTCTATTTTTATTTTGAAAACACACTTTGTTGCATTTTGTCATTTTCATTGTGATGAAATAACGCATCTGTCCGATATTTAAAAAAAATCAATTAAGCTATGTCAACGATGTTTGTTTTCAGTCTATCTCGGCGATATTCAATGAAACCAAAAATAAAAATAAATTTGGCAAGGGTGTTAAGTTACCAAATCGATAATAAAAACAGACAATCAATAAAATGAACAAAAAAAAAAATGAAAAATACCAGAAGTCCAATAACAAAATTCTTTATTCAATAAAATGTACAAGAATGAAAGACAGATATTCAGGTAGTTGGTCCCAATGATTGGTGTGATGGGCCAACTTGTGCATACAAATCGCAACGACCTGTTCACCACGATGGCAAGGTGTTTTCATGATGCTGGGAACTACAAAGACTCCCCATAGAGCATGACGGTAAAGAAATTTGGTGGACATATCATTAGAGTGGGTTCTTCTTCTTTAGTACGAACGTCAGTCCGTCCGTTTGTGTCGTTTGTGCATAATTTCCGTCGAATCATTTGGCTCAGGGCCAAAGAACATCAACCGCAAAGACTAACCAACCAACCAACCAGTCTAATATGAAACTGAAATTTAGTTAAAAGTATTTCGCCATAGCCACATCACCTCCCTTATACACTCTGACTCAAGACGAAAAAGAAATGCATTTAAATATTTGGCCATTTGGCAAGAAATGCCACATTTCACTTGGATTCAAAAAAAAAAAAAACGGGGGCTACTGCCGATTAAATGACAAGTTTCATCAGAGGTGAAATAAAATGTCAAGAATTTCTTTCCTATAGCCATTCCGCCAAATACTATTTCGGTTTGAAATTTTTTTCTTCAGATATCCCTTCATCTTAGAAATGTGTGTCATTAACATAGTGAGTAGGGACAGATTTAAGGGAAGGGATTGATTTGACTTTCATTTGAATTTCATGTGGAATGTAGAAATTTACAAGCACATTACCCATGAACAATCCACGTGAAACAAGAAAAGTCTCATATGAGAGACTCAAGTGTTTATTGTTCACACTGAAAAAAATATACATATTAACCTACCCAGCAAAAACCAAAAAATCTTCCAGGCAACCTATCTTTATTTTTATGCAAAATTTTGCCAAAATTAAATTTTTAGAGAAAATTTTGTCAAAATTTATATTTGTTTTTATTATAGAAAATATAATTTTTATAGGAAATTAGACAGAATTTCATTCATTTCCATAGGAAATTTTGATTAATTATTATCTGTTATGAACATTCGAGATTGTTTTCTGTAATGAAATATAATTTGTCAAAAATTAATTTTTATTTGAAATTTGTTCCATTTCTATAGATTCGAGATTGTTTTCTGTAATGAAATATATTTGGTCAAAAATGAAAAATTTTTCCTATTTTTTTTCCATTTCTATAGGAAATTGTGTCAAAATTTTATTTATATAGGAAATTTTGCCAAGGAAATTTTTCCATAGGAATTTTCCCAAAGTTTTCATTTCATAAATTTAAAAAATTTTTATTTTTATAGGAATTTTTGTCAAAATTTCATTTCTATGGGAATTTTAGAAAAAAAACATATAAAAATTCAATTTAAATCAATTGTTCATAGAAATGCAATTTCGACATATTTCCTAACATCGAAATTACAAATCCCTTACACCTATTGTTGTTGCTAATAGAAAATTCCAAAATTCTCACCATCATCTAAAAAACTTATGTATTTATTTAATTCCTATCACACCAATCTCTCCCAGAACCTTCAATTCACACAAAGTTGTTCAACCCAGACATGTCAAATCTTAAAGATATTAACAAAGAAATATATCGTTCGTCTCCTACAATTAGAGAAAATGACAATCAGTTTTTTTTGTTTTGTTTTTTTTTTTAATTCATTCCACTTCTATGTAATTTGTGAGTTCTCCCTCATTTAGGAAAAAATATCTTTATTTGTTTTATGCCATTAATTACAAGGTTTTGTTTCGTTTGGCTGGCTTGGATGATGGATTTTGATGGTGGGGGGTTTCTTTTATTGTTTCAAACTAAAATTTATTTGTCATATGGGTAATAATTATTAAATTTTGTGAACGGTGTATTTTTTGTGGTATGTGAGTGGTTTTGTGGACTTTTAGCTGCCGATGGTGATGGTGGTGGTGGTGGTGGTGGTGGTGGTGGTGGTGGTGGTCATGGAACATTAGTCATAAATTATAATGATCTATGATGGTCTCTTGGGGAAAGACCATCGGATAGTCAAACAACAACTATTGAATGGAAAATTAAGAGTTTTAAGAAACAATAAATCAAAGTAAAATGCATTGTTTAATATGTGTATATTTGTTATTATATTCCGTATTCTTTGGTAGAATACATGCAAAACCAAAATTTTCCTATGAAACGATTTTACCTTAAGGGCGGCAAATAAATGTCATGCCGGTTACGACTTTAATACATTAATTGCAAAACTTTGAATTTCGTAACCTCTAAAATATCCCTTCTTGTATTTATTTTTAGCTAATTTCTATTTTCGACCATGGCATCAATTTTTTGTGTGCAGCATTCTTATACTGAGAGCAATTAGAAATACGAAGAAGGCGGATAAGAATTATGGTTATTACCATAACTTGCTTATATTTATAATAAATGGCAAGCATATTTTTTTTATGGATATTCTGAAAACATACTATAAAACTTTAAAAAGCTATTAAATTATGAAGGTTAGTTAAGGTTAAAACCAATAAAAAAATGAACAAGAATATATGAGGGAATGTTTGGCCAATGCTAAATTTTAACAATTTTTTGTTAAAATTTCCTATAGATAAAAATTTTTGTTAAAATTTGTAAAATTTTCTATAAAAATTAAACTTTGACAAAATTTTCTCTAGAAATAAAATTTTGACAAAATTTTCTATAGAAATAAAAATTTGACAGAATTTTCTATAAAAATGAAATTTTGACAAAATTTCATTTAAAAAGAAATTTTGACAAAATTTTCTATAAAAATGAAATTTTAACATAATTTCCTATAAAAAGAACTTTTTACAAAATTCCCTACAGGATTAAATTTTTGACAAAATATACTAAAGAAATACATTTTTGATAAAAGTTCCTATAGCAATGAAATTTTTAAAAAAATTTTCTGTGAAAATGAAAATTTGACAAAATTTGTAATATATATGAAATCTTGACAAAATTTTCTAAAGAAATGAAATGTTGACAAAATTTTCTATCAAAATGATTTTTTGACAAAATTTCGTATAAAAATGAAATTTTGACCAAATTTTCTATAAAAATGAAATTTTGACAAAATTTCCTTTAAAAATGAAATTTTGACGAAATTTCCTATAGAAAAAAATATTGCGAAATTTTTCTATAGAAATTAAATTTTGGGAAAATTTCCTATAGAAAAGAAATGTTGGCAAAATTTCCTATATATATGATATTTTGACAAAATTTTCTATAGAGATGGATTTTTGACAAAATTTCCCTTATGAGTGAAATTTTGACAAAATTTCCAACAGAAATAAAAATTTTTGAAAAAAAAATCCTATAAAAATGAAATTTTGACAAAATTTCCTATAGAAAGGGAACTTTGAAAAAATTTTCTATAGAAAAGAAACATTTCCTGTAGAAATGATATTTTGACAAAATTTTCTATAGAAATGAAATTTTGACAAAATTTCCTATCAAAATGAATTTGTAACAAAATTTTTTGACAAAATTTCCTATAAAAATTTAATTTTGACAAAATTTCCTATAGAAAAGAAATTTTGAGTAAATTTCCTACAGAAAAGAAATGTTGGAAAAATTTCCTATAGAAATGAAATGTTGACAAAATTTCCTATATATATGATTTTTTTTGACAAAATTTCCTATAAAATTGAAATTTTGACAAAATTTTCTATCAACATTTAATTTTGACAAAATTTTCTATAGAAAAGAAATTTGGAATTTTGACAAAATTTCTTATAAACATTAAATTTTAACAAAATTTCCTTTAGAAAAGAAATTTTGACAAAATTTCCTTTAGAAAAGAAATTTTGACAAAATTTCCTATAGATATGAATTTTTAACAAAATTTCCTTTATGAATGGAATTTTGACAGAACTTCCTTTATGAATGAAATTTTCATTCATATAGAAATTAAATTTTGACAAAATTTCCTATAAAAATTAAATTTTGACAAAATTTCCTATAGAAATGAATTTTTGACAAAATTTCCTTTATGAATGAAATTTTGACAAAATTTCCTTTATGCATGGAATTTTGACAAAATTTCCTAAAAACAAAAAATTTTGAGTAAATCTCCTATAGAAAAAAAAGTTGACAAAATTTCCTATAGAAATGAAATTTTGACAAAATTTTCTATAGAAATGAAATTTTGACAAAATTTCCTATAAAAATGATTTTTTGACAAAATTTCCTTTGTGAATGAAATTCTGACAAAATTTTCAATAGAAGTCAAACTTTTTGAAAAAAAAAACCTATAAAAGTGAAATTTTGATAAAATTTCCTATAGAAATCATATTTTGAGAAAATTTTCTATAGAAAAGATATATACAAAATTTCCTATAGAAATGATATTTTGACAAAATTTTCTATAAGAAATGAATTTTTGACAAAATTTCCTACAGGAAAGAAATGTTGTTCACATTTTCGCTGGAAATAAAAGTTTGACAAAATTTCCTATAGAAATTAAATTTTGAAAATATTTTCTATCAAAATGAAATTTTGACTAAATTTCTTTTAGAAAAGAAATTTTGACAAAATTTCCTATAAAAATTTAATTTTGACAAAATTTCCTTTATGAATAAAATTTTGACAAAATTTCCAATAGAAATAAAAATTTTTGAAAAAAAAAATCCTATAAAAATGAAATTTTGACAAAATTTCGTATAGAAATGAAATTTTGATAAAATTTCCTATAGAAATTAAATTTTGAAAATATTTCCTATAAAAATGATATTTTGACTAAATTCCATTAAGAAAAGAAATTTTGACAAAATTGCCTATAAAAATTTAATTTTAACAAAATTTCATTTATGAATGAAATTTGACAAAATTTCCAATAGAAATAAAAATTTTTGAAAAAAATTTCCTGTAGAAAGGGAATTTTGAAAAAATTTCCTAAAGAAAAGATGTGTTGACAACATTTCCTATAGAAATGATATTTTGACAAAATTTTCTATAGAAATTAAATTTTGACAAAATTTCCTATAGAAAAGAAATTTTGAGAAAATTTCCTATAGAAAAGAAATGTTGACAAAATTTCCTATAGAAATGAAATTTTGACAAAATTTCCTATAGAAATGAAATTTTGATAAAATTTCCTATAAAAATGAATTTTTGACAAAAATTTCCTTTGTGACTGAAACTCTGAAAAAATTTCCACTACAAGTCAAAATTTTTGAACAAAAACAAATTCTATAAAATTGAAATTTTGACAAAATTTCCTATAGAAAAGAAATGTTGACAACATCTCCTATAGAAATGATATTTTGAAAAAATTTTCTATAGAGATGGATTTTTGACAAAATTTCCTTTATGAGTGAAATTTTGACAAAATTTCCAACAGAAATAAAAATTTTTGAAAAAAAAATCCTATAAAAATGAAATTTTGACAAAATTTCCTATAGAAAGGGAACTTTGAAAAAATTTTCTATAGAAAAGAAACATTTCCTGTAGAAATGATATTTTGACAAAATTTTCTATAGAAATGAAATTTTGACAAAATTTCCTATCAAAATGAATTTGTAACAAAATTTTCCTTATGAATCAAATTTTGACAAAAATTCCAATAGAAATCAAAATTTTTGAAAAAAAATTCCTATAAAAATTAAATATTGACAAAATTTCCTATAAAAATGATTTTTTGACAAAATTTTCTATAAAAATGAAATTTTTACAAAATTTCAAAAAAAAAATAAATTTTGACAAAATTTCTTATAGTAATGATATTTTGACATAATCCTATAGAAATGAAATTTTGACAAAATTTCCTATTAAAAATTTAATTTTGACAAAATTTCCTATAGAAATGAAATTCCGACAAAATTTCCTATAGAAATGAAATTTTGACAAAATTTCCTATAGAAATGAAATTTTGACAAAATTTCCTACAGAAATGAAATTTTGACAAAATTTCCTATAGAAATGTAATTTTGAAAATTTTCTATAGAAACGACATAAACGACGATAAAAATGAATTTTTGACAAAATTTTCTAAAAAACAAGAATTTTTTGACAAAATTTCCTAAAGAAAATAAATTTTGTTCAAATTTTCGCTATTTGACAAAATTTCCTATAGAAATTAAATTTTGAAAATATTTCCTATAAAAAAGGAATTTTTGACAAAATTTCCTGTAGAAAGAAAATTTGATAAAATTTTCTAAAGAAATTAAATTTTGACAAAATTTCCTGTAGAAATGAAATTTTGACAAATTTTCCTATAAAGATTTAATTTTGACAAAATTTCCTTTAAAAATTTCATTTTGACAAAATTTCCTATAGAAATGAAGTTTAGACAAAATTTTTATGAACACGAAAATTTATATTGTGAGGTCTCGGACCAATATCTCTAATATACATTAAACATGTAGGGCCCGAAATGTCCAAGACGTTATCAATACAAATGGCATATTCCCTCTTCGCTTCCTCCATAAATCATACACAGTCTATGGACACTTAGCAAGTGAGATCAACGAAAAAAAAAAAACAGAAATCCCACGCATGTTTCAACTGATGGTGATCATCAAATACTTCGATTATAATTCATTAAAATACACAAGCCCACTAGCAGCCTCTCATTTTAGATAAATGCAAATTTTCGATGAAGAAAACGTGAAGTGGAGGTTGTTGGTTGATATACATTTTGTGTTAGGTCAAATTCATGTTAGAGGGATCATTGGAAATGATTAGAGGCTCTTTTGTTTATTTTCTTAGGAATGATACTAAATTGTTGTTTTACGAGTATTTTCCCCCGTATGTTTTGAATTCCCTAATTAATTTAGACTGCCTGCTGTCTAGTCTATGTAAAGAGCGTGAGATTGAATCTTCCAATCGCATTTGGATTCATTTCAATTGGTTTGCTGGCATCATTATCATCAGTGCGGCAAGAATAGATTTTGTAAAACAACAACAATGCTGACCAACTAAAATTGTATCAAAGTAAAAACATCGTGAAGCGAAGTCAAATGATAATGATTTAAAATGAATTTTACTACGTGAGATCTTTTGTAATGACAATGAGGGCAATTTTAAATTACCCAACTAATCTTACAGAAAACACTAGGCAACGAAAAATATTTGATTTAGTATAATACAAAGAAGTGTGATGTGTTGGGAGATAAGCAAATAGTTTTTCTTAATAGTGGGAAAACCTAGGTTAATGAGTGGGATCTCTACCCATCTCTATGTAGAAAACTGTTGAGAAGATCTCAACAATTCCTTTTCCCTTGCGGAGGACTCTTAATTTCTGTGTAGAGAAATCTAAAGTTCTCTGTAAAGAACTCTACAGTTCTCTGTTCTCGGTGCCAGTATTGCGGATTTTTCCCCACATTGGGGATATATTTTTGTGAATGAGGACGAAATTTCATAGTTGGAGACTTGGGGATTTGGTGGGGAAATTCCATAAATTTGGGGATTTTTGCGGGGATTTTTCCGAAATCGGTTTAGAATAATAAATTAACATCAAATTTCTACATTTTGACAAAAGAAGTCTAGTGGTTCGTCAACATTTCAAAAACGAAAACTATGCTGCTATTTTCGTTCTTTCTTCCACGTTATACGAAAGGGTGCAAATGGAGCATTTGAACTAGAAACGGACACAGGATTTTGTTTCAGGGGCCAGACCTCTCTCTATACCCTCCACCATAGGATGGGCGGTTTATTAACTTTGTCATTCCGTTTGTAACACATCGAAATATTGCTCTAAGACCCCATAAAGTATATATATTCTGGGTCGTGGTGAAATTCTGAGTCGATCTAAGCATGTCCGTCCGTCTGTTGATATCGCGCTAACTCCCGAACGAAACAAGCTATTGACTTGAAACTTGGCACAAGTAGTTGTTATTGGTGTAGGTCAGATGGTATTGCAAATGGGCCATATCGTATAGCCCCCATATAAACCGACGCTCAGATTTGACCTCCGGAGCCTAATGGATGAGCAAAATTCACCCGATTCGGTTAAAATTTGGTACGTGGTGTTAGTATTTGGTCTCTAACAACCATGCAGGAATTGGTCCATATAGGCCCATAATTATATGTAGCCCCCATATAAACCGATCCCCAGATTTGACCTCCGGAGCCTCATGAATGAGCAAAATTCATCCGATTCGGTTAAAATTTGGTACGTGGTGTTAGTATTTGGACTCTAACAACCATACAGGATTTGGTCCATATCGGTCCATAATTATATGTAGCCCCCATATAAACCGATCCCTAGATTTGACTTCCAGAGCCCCTTGGAAGAGCAAAATTCACCCGATCCCGTTGAAATTACGTACGTGGTGTTAGTATTTGGTCTCTAACAACCATTCAAGAATTGGTCCATATCTGTCCATAATTATATGTAGCAACCATATAAACCGATCCCCAGATTTAACCTCCGGAGCCCCTTGGAAGAGCAAAATTCACCCGATCCGGTTGAAATTTGGTACGTGGTGTTAGTATATGGTCTCTAACAACCATGCAGAAATTGGTCCATACCGGTCTTAATTATATATAACCCAAATTTAAACCGTTCCCCAGATTTCACCTCCGGAGCCTCATGGATGAGCAAAATTCATCCGAATCGGTTGAAATTTGGTACGTTGTGTTAGTAAATGGTCTCTAACAACCATGCAAAAATTGGTCCATATCGGTCTATAGTTATATATAGCCGATCCCCAAAAATTATCTACTAAAATATTATTTCTATAGAAAATTTTGTCAAAATTTTATTACTATGGAACATTTTGTCAAGATTTTATTTCTATAGAAAATTTTGTCAAAATTTTATTTCTCTAAAACATTTTGTCAAATTTTATTGCAATAGAAATTTTTTTCAAAATTTTGTTTCTTTGAAAATTTTGTCAAAATTTTATTTCTTTGAAAATTTTGTCAAAATTTTATTTCTCTAAAAAATTTTGTCAAAATTTTATTTCAACAGAAATTTTTTTCAAAATGTTGTTTCTTTGAAAATTTTGTCAAAATTTTATTTCTTTGAAAATTTTGTCAAAATTTTATTTCTATAGAAAATTTTGTCAAAATTTTATTTCTATAGAAAATTTTGTCAAAATTTTATTTCTCTAAAACATTTTGTCAAATTTTATTGCAATAGAAAATTTTGTCAAGATTTTATTTCTATAGAAAATGTTGTCAAAATTTTAGTCCTATAGAAATTTTTGTACAAATTTTATTTCTAATTTTACAATTATAGAAAATTTTTTCAAAATTTTATTTCTTGGAAAATTTTGTCAAAATTTTATTTCTATAGAAAATTTTGTTATTATTTGTTATTATTTCATTCAAACACCAGTCTAAGTAAATTTCGTTTATGGAGAAAATGTTCCAAACACACTCCACGTTGGGCGCCAAATAATTTACTTTGCGAAAAACTACTCAGGATCTATATCCTTTAATCTGGGATGCTTTCTAATCAAAAACAAGTATATACTGCCGTAAGTTCGGCCAGGCCGAATTTTATGTACCCTCCACCATGGATTGCATAGAAAATTGTACTAAAGACTGTCATCCACAATGGAATTACTTGGGTTGCGGTAACACTTACCGATGGCAAGGTATCTTAAAACTTCTTAACACCGTCTTCTCAATTGTAAATTGTAAGTATATATTTTATTTCTATAGAAAATTTTGTCAAAATTGTATTTCTATCGAATTTTTTTTCAAAATTTCATTTCTATAGAAAATTTTGTAAGATTTTTATTTTTTATAGAAAATCTTGTCAAAATTTTACTTGTATAGAAAATCTTGTCAAAATTTTATTTCTATAGAAAATTTTGTCAAAATTTTATTTCTATAGAAAATTTTGTCAAAAAAAATTTCATTTTTATAGAAAGTTTTGTCAAAATTGTATTTCTATATAGAAAATTTTGTGATAATTTTATTTCTATTGAAAATTTTGTCAAAATTTTATTTCTATAGAAAATTTTGTCAAAATTTTACTTGTATAGAAAATTTTGTCAAAATTTTATTTCTATAGAAAATGTTGGTAAAATTTTATTTCTATAGAAAATTTTTTAAAATTTTTATTTCTATAGAAAGTTTTGTCAAAATTTTATTTCTATAGAAAATTTTGTTAAAATTTTAATTCTATAGAAAATTTTGTAAACATTTTATTTGTATAGAAAATTTCGTCAAAATTGTATTTCTGTATAGAAAAGTTTGCCAACATTTTATTTATATAGAAAAGTGTGCAAAATTTTATTTCTATAGAAAAAAATTATTTCTATAGAGAATTTTGTCAAAATTTTCGTTCATAAATACAAGATGACCGAACTCCTATTCTCATATAACAAGCATTAGGAAGAGGACCACCAGTCACTTGGTGTTGTGGTTCCAAATCTTGACCTTATTGCAGCTTGCAAGCTGGTTTGACAAAATTTAAAATTTTAAATTATTACTTATTTTCTACTGCAGAGCTTTTTTCTGTATTTTATTATTATTATTTTTTTTTTCAAAACAAACTTGTCAAACATTTATTGGGGATTTTGGTGAGAAATTTAAATTTAAATTAGGGGTTTTTAGGGACGAAAGCATCATAATTTGGGGATAAGAACCAGAAAACTACTGGCAACACTGTCCGTTGAGAACTCCAAGGTTCTGTGTAGAGAACTTTATTGTTTTCTAAAGTTCTCTTTAGGGAACTCTAAATTTCTCTCCAGAGTATTCTATAATTCTCTGTAGGAAGAAAACTCCAAAGTTTCCTGTAGAGAACTGTAAAGTTCTCTATACAGAACATTTTTGCTTTCAGTAGAGAATAGTTCTTCACAGATACTTTTATTTTAAGCTGTACCGAAGTCTAAAGTTCTCTGTAGAGTGCTGAACATTTCTCTACAAAAAATCTCTCTGAAAAAGAACTCAACAGTTTTGTAGAGCGAACTGTAAAGTTCTCTATTCTTTTTTTGGTTGCCTAGTGTAATTAGTCCATCTACCATAACTGAAAATAGACGTAATCTATGAACTTTGCTTAAGTATTCTCTGCCACATGGGGTCAATTTTCTATGTTTCCATGGCTTCGTTGTGAGTCTTTTGTAGCGTTTTTGTTTTTCTATTTGCAGATACTATGCCATAGATATGAGTCAAGTGTGTGCTAAATTAGTAGAATTCAAAATTCAAATAATCGCTGAAAGTCATCATCATCATATTTATATGGCCAAATATAATCTTAGTGAGCGTCACAGTTGTCGCCACCTTCATTTTATTTGCACAGAGTGATAATAGTGGGTCGATGACGATGGTTGATTACCCCATCGTATATTCGTCATGTATGCGGTATAGTTTGAGTGAAGTAATCAAGCAATCTATTGTATGCGATAAAGGTCTGAGGTTTTTTTTTGTTTTTGAAAGGCAAAGTACAAGAAGAGATAATAAACAAACAAGTTGTAAGTTTAAATAAAACATACTCTATGGGATTTATCTTCCTTGTATGATTACATGTCTCAGTTGATGGCTGAACTAAATGAGTTACTGATACTGATGAAGAGCTAAAACGCTTGAAATGTAGATGCTTGATAGAGAAGTCCCAAGTCCAAAGCAGTAGCTACAATAGAAAAGTGAATTCATAGTGAATTGAAGAACGAAATTATTCAATAGAAAACTAGGTTAGGTTAGGTTAGGTAAGGTGACAGCCCGATGTATCAGGCTCACTTAGACTATTCAGTCCTTTGTGAGTGCTGCCCGATTCCATGTTAAGCTCAATGACAAGGGACCTCCTTTTTATAGCCGAGTCCAAAGGCGTTCCACATTGCAGTGAAACCACTTAGAGAAGCTTTGTAACCCTCAGAAATGTCACCAGCATTACTGAGGTGGGATAATCCACTGCTGAAAAACTTTTTTGGTGTTCGGTCGAAGCAGGAATCGAACCCACGACCTTGTGTATGCAAGGCGGGCATGCTAACACTTGCACCACGGTGGCTCCCTACTCTACTTAGACTGGTGTTTGAATGAAATAACTAAACACATAAGCAAGAGAAATTCATTTGGTACCGTCAGACAAATTACTTGGCACCCAACATGGGGCGGAACCTTTTTTGTGGTTTTACTTAGCTTTTTTTATTTGTTCTTGTGGTGTGGATCGCTCGCCGCCCGTATTCATATTACCGTCTTCTCAATTGTAAGTTGTAAGTATATATTAAACAAAAAAGGCCGATTAAATACGTATATAATTCAGTTTGACAAAATTAAAATAAAATTTTGACAAAATTTTCTATAGAAAAAAAATTTTGAAAAAATTTGGTATAGTAATAAAATTTTGGCAAAATTTTCTATAGAAATAACATTTTGACAAAATTTTCTACAGAAATAAAATGTTGACAAAATTTTCTATAGAAATAAAATGTTGACAAAATTTTTTATAGAAATAAAATGTTGACAAAATTTTCTATAGGAATAAAATTTTGACAAAATTTGCTATAGAAATAAAATTTTGACAACATTTTCTATAGAAATAAAATTTTGACAAAATTATCTATATAAATAAAACATTGACAAAATTTCCTATAGAAATAAAATTTTGACGAAATTTTCTATAGAAATAAAATTTTGACAAAATTTTCTATAGAAATAAAATTTTGACAAAATTTTGTATAGTAATAAAATATTGAAAAAATTTTCTATAGAAATAAAATTTTGACAAAATTTTGTATAGTAATAAAATTTTGTATAGTAATAAAATTTTGACAAAATTTTGTATAGTAATAAAATTTTGACAAAATTTTCTATAGAAATAAAATTTTGACAAAATTTTCTATAGAAATAAAATTTTGACAAAATTTAGTATAGTAATAAAATATTGACAAAATTTTCTGTAGAAATAAAATTTTGACAAAATTTTCTACAGAAATAAAATGTTGACAAAATTTTCTATAGAAATAAAATTTTGTATAGTAATAAAATATTGACAAAATTTTCTATAGAAATAAAATTGTGACAAAATTTTCAATAGAAATAAAATTTTTACAAAATTTTATACAGAAAAAAATATTGACAAAATTTTCTATAGAAATAACATTTTGACAAAATTTTGTATAGTAATGAAATTTTGATAAAATTTTCTATAGAAATAAAATTTTGACAAAATTTTCTACAGAAATAAAATGTTGACAAAATTGTCTATAGAAATAAAAGTTTGACAAAATTTTCTACAGAAATAAAATGTTGACAAAATTTTCTATAGAAATAATTTTTTGACAAAATTTTATATAGTAATAAAATATTGACAAAATTTTCTATAGAAATAAAATTTTGACAAAATTTTCTATAGTAATAAAATTTTGAGAAAATTTTCTAAAGAAATGAAATTTTGGTAGATTATTTTTGGGGATCGGTTATGTATAACTATAGACCGATATGAACCAATTTTGGCATGGTTGTTAGTGGCCATATACTAGCGCAATGTAGCAAATTTCACCACGTAGCAAATTTCAACCGGATCGGATGAGCTTCGGAGGTCAAATCTGGGGATCGGTTTAAATTTGGACCGGTATGGACCAAATTCTGCATGGTTGTTAGAGACCATATACTAACACCACGTACCAAATTTAAACCAATTCGGATGAATTTTGCTCATCCATGAGACTCCGGAGGTCAAATCTGGGAATCGGTTTATATGGGGGCTATATATAATTATGGACCCATATGGACCAATTTTAGCATGGTTGTTAGAGACCATGTACCAAATTTCAACTGGATCGGATGAATTTTGCCCCTCCAAGAGGCTCCGCAAGCCAAATCTAAGCGTCGCTTTATATGAGGACTATATGTAAAAGTGGTCCGATATGGTCCATTTGCAATACCATCCGACCTACATAAATAACAACTACTTGTGCCAAGTTTCAAGTCGATAGCTTGTTTCGTTCGGAAGTTAGCGTGATATCAACAGACGGACGGACATGTTTAGATCGACTCAGAATGTCACCACGACCGAGAATATATAACTAGAGTGACCGCAACGTATATGGGGCAAAAAAAAATGTCGGAATCTTGTTGGCCTTAACCCCACAAAACGAATCCCCTTTCCAGATATTGGGATAGCAAAAATTTGAGCCCGATTAAACGACACTCGTCGCTCAAAATTTGAAAAAAAAACGAATGTTTTGGCCAAAAAGTTGACGCATTGAGCCATAACTCGAGAACGGTAAATAATAAAAACACGCACGATATCACAAACGATAGCTTATTTTGTCCTTAAAAATGTATGTTATGAACAAAATTGTTGTAACTCTGAGTCAAACCGAGTTACATCAGCCTTTAGCTTCGAAAACGCGACCTGGTGCCACTAGGAGCATTCCGACATTTTTTTGCTCCATATAAGTTTCGGTCACTCTAATAACATATATACTTTATGGGGTCTTTCGATGTGTTACAAACGGAATGACAAAGTTAATATACTCCCCATCCTATGGTGGAGGGTATAAAAAGTATCAGATTTGTCGATGTGATAATGATTTCTCCATGGACAGACGAATCATTGCCCCGTACTTAACGAATCGAACTTATTTTTGTAGCCAGCCTTTTTTTAAGTGGATTTTCTCAAAAACAACAAAATATTTTTACCTCACATATATGTCTAATCGTTTACGTAAAATCAAATCAATTGTCGGCTTGTTTTGTGGCATACCCTAAAATGATTACTGCTTGAATTTTCTGTAGCGAGAGGACATAGAGAGGGAAGCTATATAAATGACCATTATCGTAAAATTTAAGATTAAATGCGTCTTAAAACGATAACAATTTTCTTTGGTGGTTGGTGACCAACGTCATCGCTCCACTCGTGTAGTCATAAAGAAAAATGGGTAATTTTAAGTCTTACCACTGGCCCCATCACCGACACCCTTTAATTTTTTGGTGTAATTTTGTGTGAAGAGGAGGTAAATGTTATTTTAAGGGGACTATGTAACTTTTCTTTATCGTGTTAACCTTGCGTCTCTCATCCGTCTCCGATGGTGATGATGATGATGACGTTGTTTGCTGATTACAGAGTTACTTACGAAATAATCGGATTAAAAATCTCCAAGATAGTCAAAGACAAGAAAAACATTTTGTTTTCAAATGCCCCCCACATCCTCCACCAGTACCCTCTTCCTCACCCTGTTTTTGGGGGATTTTTAATTCGCCTTCGCTAAAAGAGGAAACATTTTGGTATGGCTAGGGAAAATCAACAAGACTTGAAGAAAAGACCGAAAAAAACTAAATATCAGGGTATTGAAGTCAAGAAAAACATTGCAGTAACTTTAAGCCGCTTAAGGCTCTGGCCAATATTTACTCATACATCAGTATGCTTGCTCTATACGATGTTACAACCTTCTCGGGCTATTGCTCTAGCTTTTTGAACCATCCTTATCAAGGTGGTCGGTCTTTCGTTGGGTCGTTTGTTTGGCTGTATGTTTTTTTCTTCGTTTTTTTTTGTAGACTATAATGAATTTTTATGAGATTTGAGATTTTGTAGCAGCTATGGATTTAACTGCTCCAGCAATAACAGATGGCAATTGAAATTACTCACCATCCAATACAATGTTGCTGTATAGGGATTTCATTATATAGTCAAATGGAAATGTTTCTTTTACAAGCGCAAAGAAAACATATTTTTCATTTTCATTCCTTTTTTTTGTAATGTTAATTTTATTGTTGAAAAAAACATATAACATTTAAGAATCAGATTAGATTTGTTCAAATTTTCCTTCTTTGTAACGAATTATGGCCTTTTTACGCCATTAATGGTTGATAAAGCCATCACACGCTGCACGAAAGTGCTCCTGCTGTTTTTTGGCCCATTCCCGGCAGAGCGTCGTCTTGAGATGATCGACACTTTGGTAGTTTTTTAGTGTCAACCTAACCATCTAAACTGCCGCAGGCGCAAACAGATTGAGATTCATAGTCTTTGGTGGCCATTATGCGTCCAAATGTCCAAAGGATTGAGATCTAGAGTTTTTGGTGGCCATTATGCGGTAGAAATGAAGAGAGCAAAGAGATTCTGCTGAATTTTGGCCATTCCCGGCGTTTTTTAGTACCAACCATTTTAGTGTTAAACGTACCCTCCAAACTGTCGCAGGCGCAAACTGATCCCTTTTTAAGCCTTTAATGGTTGGTAAAGCCATCACACGCTGCATGAAAGTGCTTCTGCGGTATTTTGGTCCATACCCGGCGAAGCGTCGTCTTGAGATGATCGACACTTTGGTAGATTTTTAGTGTCAACCTTACCATCCAAACTTTCGCCGGCGCAAACGGATTGAGATTCATAGTCTTTGGTGGCCATTATGCGGTGCAAATGTCCAAAGGATTGATATCCACAGTTCTTGGTGGCCATTATGCGATAGAAATGAAGCGAGCAAAGAGATTCTGCTGAATTTTGGCCCATTGCCGGCGTTTTTTTATTACCAACCTTTTTAGTGTTTTTGTTTTAGTGTAAAACCTACCATCCAAACTGCCCCAAACGCTAACTGATCCCTTTTTAAGCCATTAATGGTTGATAAAGCCATCACACGTTGCACGAAAGTGGTTCTGTGGTATTTTCGCCCATACCCGGCGAAACACTGTCTTGAGATGATCGATACTTTGGTAGTTTTTTAGTGTCAACCTTACCATCCAAACTTCCCCAGGCACATACGGATCTGTCTCAGCCCAAACGGATTGAGATTCAGAGTCTTTGGTGGCCATTATGCGGTAGAAATAAAGCGGGGAACCTCCCTTTTAGGCCATGCTTGGTTGTCAAAGCCATCACACGCTGCACGAAAATGGCTCTGCGGTATCATAGTCCATTCCCGGAGAAGCACCATCTTGATCTGATCAACACATTGTTATTTTTGAGTACCAACCTTACTCTCCAAACTTTCCCCGGGCGCAAAAGTCCAACGGATTGAAATCGTGAAATTTAGGTGACCATTATGCCGTACAGATGAAGCCTGTTTTCTGACGATCGACACTTTGGTAGTTTTTTAGTGTCAACCTTACCCTCCAAACTTCCCCAGGCACATACGGATCTGCCTCAGGCCAAACGGATTGTGATTCAGAGTCTTTGGTGGTCATTATGCGGTAGAAATAAAGCGGGGATCCTCCCTTTTAGGCCATGCTTGGTTGACAAAGCCATCACACGCTGCACCAAAGTGGCTCTGCGGTATCTTAGTCCATTCCCGGAGAAGCACCATCTTGATCTGATCAACACATTGTTATCTGTGAGTACCAACCTTACTCTCCAAACTTTCCCAGGCGCAAAAGTCCAACGGATTGAAATCGTGAAATTTAGGTGACCATTGTGCCGTACAGATGAAGCCTGTCTTCAGACGATCGACTCTTTGGTAATTAACTGGTGTCAACCTTACGCTCCAAACTTCCCCAGGCACATAGGGATCCCTTTTTATTGGTGGAGACAGTTATCCCACGCTGCACTAAAGGAATTCTGTGGTATTTTGGCCCCTTCCCGGGAAGCGTCGCCTTGAGACAATCGCCACTTTGGTATTTTTAAAAGTCAACCTTACCCTCCTAACTACTCCAGGCACAAACGGAGAGAAATGAGGTTGATGCGTTCTGAGTTCGATGATGCTGAGACCTGTTGGAATGTCTGTAATATGCGGCCGAAATGCCCGGAGCTTCAATACTGTCTTTGGGACATTTTCTAGATAATACTCGACATATATTTTGGCCAAACCCAATCAATACGGGCGGGGAGCGATCATCGACCCACAACACACACAACCACAAGAAGAAGAAACTAACCAAGAAAAAGGCGTCCGTCCCATGTTGGGCGCCAAGTAATTTGTATGACGGTATGGACTAACTGACTTTGGTTTAGTTATTTCATTCAAACATCAGGCTAAGTAGATTTCTTTTATGGCACACACACTCCACGTTGGACGCTAAATTGTGAAGCACAACTCACCATCTAAATCCCTTAATCTAGAATGCTTATCAAGGGATGACCATTGTTTGGGACATTCATCGTCAAGGTGAAGACATTCTTGGTTGATGCCTGCTGAATTCGATGGTGCTGCGACCTGTTGGAATATATATGGTCTGCGAACGAAATATTTGTCCTGGCCAGGGCTTCCATACTGCCTTTAGGACATTTTTCCAATAATATTCCGTATATTTTGACCCGATGAATACGGACGAGGTGCGATCCACACCACACAACTACAAGAAGAATAAATCAACGGCAAAATCACTCAGTAAAACCACCAAAAGGGTTTGCCCCATGGTGGGCGCCAAGTAATTTATTTAACCGTATGGACTAACCGACCTTCTTTGTGTAGTTATTTCATTCAAACACCAGTCTAAGTAGATTTTCTTTATGGAGAAACGATTTTGCAAACCAACTTCACGTTGGGCGCTAAATAATTTACCTTGTGAAGTACTACTCAGCATCTATATCGCTTATTCTGGAATGCTTTCTAATAAAGGAATGGATCAGATTTACCGAGTAATGATTTCTTCACGGACAGAGGAAGCATTGTTCCGCACTCATTCATTCATAACAGCAGTTCCCAAAAATATGGACAAGGCAGAGATTTTCCATTTGAAAGATGACCTTCAGTATATAGTAGAGCTTTTTATGGACCATCCTGAAGAAGACCTAATGCTTTTTCGGCATCTTTAAGATAACCTGCCAATAGAATTGAAACTGATTTTTTACAAGCACGAAATTCAACCGATATTTTGGTAAACATAACTTGGAGTGGTTACTCTTTAAAGACAAATTAATTTCCCAAATATATTCAAGAGGGTTGGATCAGCTTTTCCTTTCACATAAGGAAAGAAAATCTGGAATGGAAACTAATCTCAAGTCATAGCAGCTCTGGTCAAAGACTCGGAATCTCTAGAACGAAAAGATTACATCAAGTCATTTTGTTAAGTGGCAAACTTTGACGCATGATGCCTTCTGGAGATAATTTGTCGAGCACGCTCAGACTGCAGATGTGATAGAGTCTAATCTCGACCCAAAGCGGATATGTTTGATTTGGAATCTCTCAAACTTCAAGCGAAAACAATCCGAAGGATGATGCCTTCTGAATGCAATTTGTCAAGCATTCCCAGACTGCAGATAATGTAGACAGGATAGAGTCCAATCACGAGTCAAAACAGTGTGGTCGACGATTTGGAATCTCTGAAGCCCCAAACGAAAATACAACATAAAGTAATTTAAGGAGTATACTCCGACGGATAATGCTTTCTGGAGACCATGTGTCAAGCAACCCCGGACTGTGAATAAGGCAGACGGAATTGTGTTTAAGCTGCTCTCGTCAATGATTCTGAATCTCTCGAACCCCAAACGAAACGAGTACATCAAATCATTCGAGGGCAAACTCCGAAGGATGATGATGCCTTTTGGAGAAAATTAGTCGAGTACTCCCAGAATGCATATAAACAGATGGGATAGAGTCTAATCTGGAGATATAGCGGATCTGGTGGTTTCGGAACCTCACGATCGGTGATTCGGAATCTCACGAACTCCAAACGAAAAGACTACATCAAGTCATTTAAGTGGCAAACTTCGACGCATGATGCCTTCTGGAGACAATTTGTCGAGCACACTAAGACAGCAGATGTGATAGAGTCTAATCTTAGCCCAAAGCGGATATGGTTGATTTGGAATCTCTCAAACTCCAAGCGAAAGCAATCTGAAGGATTATGCCTTCTGAACGCAATTTGTCAAGCATTCCCAGACTACAGATAATGTAGATAGGATAGAGTCCAATCTCGAGTCAAAGCAGTGTGGTCGACGATTTGGAATCTCTGAAGCCCCAAACGAAAATACAACATAAAGTCATTTAAGGAGTATACTGCGACGGATAATGCTTTCTGGAGATCATGTGTCAAGCAACCCCGGACTGTGAATAAGGCAGACGAAATTGAGTCTAATCTTGAGTTTAAGCGGCTCTGGTCAATGATTCTGAATCTCTCGAACCCCGAACGAAACGAGTACATCAAATCATTCGAGGGCAAACTCCGAAGGATGATGATGCCTTTTGTTGAAAATTTGTCGAGTACTCCCAGAATGCATATAAACAGATGGGATAGAGTCTAATCTCGAGATATAGCGGATCTGGTGGATTCGGAATCTCACGATCGATGATTCGGAACTTCACGAACCCCAAACGAAAAGACTGCATCAAGTCATTTAAGAATAATCGCTTCTGAACACATTTTGTCGAGCACTCCCCGAATACAGACAAACAGGTGAGATGGACTCCATTCTCCGGCCAAAGCGGCGTTGGTCGATGCTTCGTAATCTTTGGAACTCCAAATGAATAAAATACGAAAGATGATGACTTCTGGAGACAATTTGTCACCCTTAGACTGCAGATGTGATAGAGTCCAATCTCGGGCCAAAACGACTCTGGTCGATGATTCGGAATCTTTCGAAGCCCAAACGAAAAGACTACATTAAGTTATTTTAGCGGAAAATTCCACAAGATGATTCCTTCTGGAGACAATTTGTCGAGCACCCCAGACCAAAGATAATGCGGTGGCAAGTCAAAGACGATTCTTCCGTGGCTTCGAACCATATTACCTCTTCATTATGATTAGTCGTGAAAACGTTCTCTAGGTTCCCAAGATCGCTAAGGGTCTTCTCAAGGTTGCCAAGACCGCCAAGGTTTTCTGATCATGAAATAGATTCAAAGTCGATCATTTTAGTCGTATTATAGAAATCCTTAGACACCAAAAGTTAATTATTTTTATCCAAACTTAGCAATAATCTTCAACTCCATATAATTTCAAAAAATTTCTATTAAAATAATAAGGCACCTCAAACCAAGTTTATCTTATCGAATTCAGTATTCATAATAAATCTCTATCACTGTTACTTGGGATTCATTTGTTGCCATAGAATTTGGCAATTTTGCTTTAGTTAACCCCTTGAGGGGTCATTTCAATCCAACAAGGAGTTTGTGATTTGTAAGCCCATCAATTTGATTTGGATTATTTGGAAAAGTCGGTTGGTCTGTTAACCAAACATCGACCTCGCAACATTGTGGTTGATGTCAAAGTTCAATTTAATTTGAATTTATGCAAATAATTGTGCAATTGTATTGTCTTCAATTTATCCTTCTCAGAAAGCTCAGTTTTTACAAATTTTTCACATTCACATAAAGCTTCAAGCGTTGAGCTAAGGGGTTTACTTGTCCAGGAGGAGGGGATCAAATGAAAATCTCACGATTTAATGGTTTGTTTGTGTAGTTGTCATATACGTTGCCTGCAAGTAAAATAAAAGAAAAACGCACAAAACCTAAACTAAGAACGTAGTAATGCATAAAACATAATAAACTGTCACACGTAGAAGCCACAAAACAAATGAGAATTTGAAGGCAAAAAAAAACAGCAGAGTACCAAACACCAACAACAAAAATCTTGTAAGAAATATCCATAAAATAAGCCATTGGCCCATGACTGGGATAGTAATGCTGTTGCTTTAAATATAAATAATGACTCACAGTATTTCATGAAATTGAGATGACAAAGGCCAAGATTAGCGTAATATTAGAAACTAAATGGAGCATCGTATGATACTGGAAATTGATAACAAAATTACACACATTTCAAGTGGATGGATAGAATTTTTCCGTATATCCAATAGCTGAGTAGGACTAAGACCTTGCTGGTCTCTAACGTAAGAGATCATAGTTCCCCTAAAATGTGTAAGACATTTCCCAGTAAGGCATATATTAAGTGATCAGATTGAACAGCTCAGCCATTTCATTGAGAGTTTTTTGGGAGTCATAAACTCTTCTATTTGAGAAATATGGAGTCTGAGGATTAGTTTCCAACATTGAGCAGCTCACTCACTTCATTGACAGATTTTTGGGAGTCATTTCATTGAGAGTTTGTTGGGAGTCATAAAGGGTGATACGGTCAAAATTTGGTCTTTTTCAAGTTCAATTAGTATAAAATTCAGGAAAAATATTCAGTTAGGCTTTCGCTTTTCCAAATTCGAATTGCCGGGCCTCACGCTTGACACCTGCCATCAGATTTTGTACAGCCACCTTGTCCACCTTCTTCGCCGCAGAAAGCCAGTTTGCCTTGAACTGCTGCTCGTCCTTAGAAGTTTTTTGGTCTTCTTTAGGTTCCGCTTGACAATAGCCCAGTATTTCCCAATTGGGCGGAGCTCTGGCGTGTTGGGAGGGTTCTTGTCCTTGGGAACCACCTGCACGTTGTTGGCGGCGTACCACTCCATGGCCTTTTTACCGTAATGGCAAGATGCAAAATCCGGCCAAAACAGTACGGAACAACCGTGTTTCTTCAGGAAAGGCAGCAGACGTTTATTCAAACACTCTTTCACGAAAATTTCTTGGTTGACAGTCCCGGAAGCTATGAAAATGCTGCTTTTCAAGCCACAGGTACAGATGGCTTGCCAAACCAGATATTTCTTTGCGAACTTTGACAGTTGTATGTGCTTGAAAATATCTGCTACCTTTCCCCTTCCTTTTGCCGTATAAAACTCCTGTCCCGGAAGCTGCTTGTAGTCGGCTTTGACGTAAGTTTCGTCATCTATTACCACGCAGTCAAACTTCGTCAGCATCGTCGTGTACAGCCTCCGGGATCGCGCTTTGGCCGTCGTATTTTGTTTATCATCGCGACTTGGAGTCACTACCTTCTTGTAAGTCGATAGTCCGGCTCGTTTTTTGGCTCGATGCACGGTTGTAGACGATACACCCAGCTTATTTGCGGCATCTCGGAGTGAGAGGTTAGGGTTTCGCTTGAAACTACCGGCAACTCTCTTTGTCGTCTCAGCGGCTTCCGGTTTTCGATTTCCCCCCCGATCCAGACTTCCTGGCTGTCGACAAACGTTCCCCAAACACTTTAATTACATTTGTAATGGTTGATTTGGCAACTTTTAGCGATTTTGCCAGCTTTGCGTGCGAGTAGCTCGGATTTTCGCGATGCGCGAGCAAAATTTTGATACGCTGCTCTTCTTGCTTGGACGGCATTTTGACAACTGAAGAGTGAATTCCAAAATCAAAATAGGAGCAACATTCTACACACACACACACACCTTCAAAATGAGGGGTGTTCAGGTTATGCAAAATTGAAAGAAATACGTCAAGTTTATATTGACCAAATTTTGACCGTATCACCCTTTAAACTCTTCGATTTGAGAAATATGGAGTCTGAGGATTAGTTTCCAACATTGAGCAGCTCGCTCACTTCATTGACAGATTTTTGGGAGTCCATAACTCTTCGATTTGAGAAATACGGAGTCTGAGGATTTGATTGCAATGTTGAACAGCCCATACATTCCATCGATTGATTTGCGGGCTTCTATTTCAGTTTTGGAGATACCGAGTCTGAAAATTTGATCGTTGGAAATTTTTTGTAGTACTAATTTTCATCTTTTTAAAAATGCCTAAATAGAATTAAAGCCCCAAAGATCTTCCATTAAACCAGGCTTCACAACTAGGGGGTCTTCAATGCAATTCGATAAAAGTGGCGCTAGCACCTGAAGTCTAAGCTCGGGTCCAAGCAGCTCTAGTCGATTCGGAATCTCTCGAACCCCTAAACGAAATGGCAACACCTAGTCAATTGACAGACAAATTCCGAAGGATGATGCTTTCTGGAGACAATTTATCTAGTGATTTTAACAATAACCTTGTAATGATGTCTTTACGGACAGAATAAGCATTCACCGCACATATTCTTTCCCATAAACATGATGAGGAAATAGATTTTCCCAATAGAACAAATACCTTCAGTATATAGAAGAGCTTTTGATTGAACATATGAATCATATCCTGAAGAAGATAATGACTGTTTTGGTTATGGAGCCTGATGTCGGATATGAGCGGCTCTGATCAATGGTTGGGAATCTCTCGAACACCAAACGGAAAGACTAAATCAAGATATTTAAAGGGCAAACTACGAAGGTAGTGCATTCTGGAGACAATTTTTCAGATAATGCAGATGGGATAGAGTGTAAGCTGTTCTCTCAAACGAGAGATTTCAAATCACTGACCAGAATTGTCTCCTGTGGATGACGGCTTCTGGAGACAATTTGTCTAACACCCTCAGACTGAAAATAGTGCAGATGGGATAGAGTTTATTCTCAGGCCTATGATTCGGAATCTCTTGAACCCGAAAAGAAACGACTACATGAAGTCATTTAGTACAGCGAAGAGCAATGTCCTCTAGAGACAATTTGTCCAGCACCCTCCGACCGCAGATAATGTAGACGATTCTCCTTTGACATCTAACTATACAATCTCATATATTATGCTTAGTCTAGAGAACGTTCTCCAGGTAATAAATACCACCAAGAACTTGACCGGTGGTTTAGCTACGAGAATGGTGAGGTGACGATGGAGGGAATGATTATAAAGTTTTGGTCTCACCTCCAACACCCTTGAAATACCAGATATCTCGAAAAGAGAGAAGGTTGATTAGATAGTGAAATCAGGAAAACAGATATACCTTGAAGACTCGTATAGGCCCTATTACACTACTAAGAATCTGAAAGCTTTATGCTGTTTCACTTCGTAGAACATTTGATGTTAGCGGAGTATCAGCATGGTTTCCCCTCGGGCAGGAATACAACAACATTTTTGTAAATTTACTAACATTTCAGAGTGATAGAACAGTTGGAGATTGAGTGATAAAACGTTCAAATTTTGTGGCATTAGACTTATCAAGGTAACACAGCAATCATTTGCATTGAAGAGGTGAGCTTTGTCAGAGCCATTGGTTTTTGTCATAACGCTTGATAACCTACCCTTCTTTAGTAAACAGAGGAGCAGAAGTGGCTGGTAGGATATACAATTTAGGAGGTAGGATATGCAATAGTGGGATAAAATTCAAAAGACCTACGAATCTAATGGTCAGCCCCTAATGGGTTACGCGTTCCCCGTTTGTACTCACCGTATTAGCTGAACCCAGTGAAGAATCTCCAGATGATGACAAATACTGCATTGCGGATTACAACATGAGTCCAAACTACAATCAATGAAGGAGAACTATAGGCTTCTTGCCTTTCAGTACATGTAAAGTGCATTAAGGTAAACCGCCCGATCGATGTCACCTCTAGGAGGTCACCACCTGAATGAGCCAAACCCATACGGTTCGATTTCAGAAAGGATAAATGCGCAATCAGTTAACGAATCGGAGATACCAACAGAGAGAATATTAAAGCAACATGGTGGCCGATGCATTTTGACGAGGTTAAGACTTTAATGTTCATACCTCATTATGATTACGCGGCGCCCAGGCCACCATTTAAACTTTCAGTATTAGCTGAACTCAATGAAAGAAATCTCAAAATGATGCAAAGTACTCCATTGCGGGTAATAAATTGTTCTCAATCTAAGACTTTGAACCAGCATCTGCAACATTAGTCCAAAATACAATCGGTGAAGGTGGATTGTGAGCTCATTGCAATAGTGTAAGTGGTAAAAGGCATTGAGGTAAACCATACGATCCATGTGACTCAAGGAGGGTACCATCTGAATGCGCCAAACCATCCGGTCCGATTTCAGAAAGAATAAATGTGCAATCATCAGATCTGGTGACACTAATGATGGGCTGTTAAAAGACATTGCAGGCGTTGAATACAAATATGATTCAGACAGTTATATCTTGCAACCACTGAAGTATTATATTGGCGGTGATGAGAGAGGAGTTTACAGTTCGATGCAGTTCCATCTCCTATCAAGTATTTCTAGGTACCTACACAGTTAGATCTCATTTCCAAAACCATATCAATCTCAGTTCATGAGGGACCTTTTTGTGTCTCCTGGGAACACTACAGATTTAAACCAAATATGGTTCGGACAGTTATATCTTGCAATCACTGATGTATTATATTGGCGGTGATGAGAGAAGAGTTTACAGTTCGATGCAGTTCCATCTCCTATCAAGTATTTCTAGGTACCTACACAGTTAGATCTCATTTCCAAAACCATATCAATATCACTTCATGAGGGACCTTTTTGTGTCTCCTGGGAACACTACAGATCTAAAACCAGAAACGTACACAGAATTCTCTTCCGGGGGCCCGAACAAAATTGGACAAGGAAATTTTCTCTGAACGAGGGTGACCTCAGCATATGTTCCCGTCTAACATATACTCCACAATGGAAATATCCAGCAGAATCAGCCCGCTTCCTTTAGTTTAAAGTAGGCGCTTAAAATACCACTAGTGTTTTGTAAAAATCGAAGCATAGCCTTTATTTGACTTTCAGATATACTCTGTAATAATTAATTGAGGTTCTAATTTAGTAGCTCTATCCTATCGTTGGTGTATGCTTACTTGGTTTCATTGATGTAAGAAGAACAAGTATATACGGCCGTAAGTTCGGCCAGGCCGAATCTTATGTACCCTCCACCATGGATTGCGTAGAAACTTCTACGAAAGACTATCATCTACAATCGAAATACTTGGGTTGTGGTATCTTAAAACTTCTTAACATCGTTTTCTAAATTGTGAGTTAGTCCATACGTGGTATATATTAGACAAAAAAGTTATGTATAGTTAAGTCTACAAATAATTACGAATCGATATGGACTTTTTGCACGGTACGTAAAGAGCCAGAATTGAAATTGGGGGTCGCTTATATGGGGGATATATACAATTATGAACTTGATATGGACCAATTTTTGTGTGATTGGAAATCGATTTATCTGAGGGATATATATAACTATAGACCGATATGGACCTAGTTAGGCATGGTTGTTAACGACCATATACTAGCACAATGTACAAATTTCAACTCACTCGGATGAAATTTGCTCCTCCAAGAGGCTCCAAAACCAAATCTCGGGATCGGTTTATATGGGGCTATATGATTATGGACTGATATGGACCACTTTTGGAATGGTTGTTACATATCATATACTACCACCACGTACCAAATTTCAACCAGATCGGATGAATTTTGCTTCTCTAAAAGGCACCGGAGGTCAAATCTGGGGATCGGTTTATATGGGAGCTATATATAATTATGGGCTGATAGGAACCAATTCCTGCATGGTTGTTGGATACCATATACTAACATCACGTACCAAATTTCAACCGAATGGAAAGAATTTTGCTTTTCCAAGGGGCTCTGGAGGTCAAATCTGGGGATCGGTTTATATGGGGCCTATATATAATTATGGACCGATGTGGACCAATTTGTGCATGCTTGTTAGAGACCATATACTAACACCACGTACCAAATTTAAACTGAATCAGAAGAATTTTGGTCTTCCAAGAGGCTCCGGAGGTCAAATCTGGCGATCGGTTATTATGAGGGCTATATATATTTATGGACCGATGTTGAACAATTTTTGCATGGTTGTTAGAGACCATATACTAACACCATGTACCAAATTTCAGCCGAATCGGATGAAATTTGCTTCTCTTAGAGGCCTCGCAAGCCAAATCGGGGGATCGGTTTATATTGGGGCTATATATAATTATGGACTGATGTGGACCAATTTTTGCATGGTTGTTAGAGGCCATACATTAACACCATGTACCAAATTTCAGCCGGATCGGATGGAATTTGCTTCTCTTAGAGGTCTCGCAAGGCAAATTTGGGGGTCCGTTTATATGGGGGCTATACGTAAAAGTGGACCGATATGGCCCATTTGCAATACCATCTGACCTCCATCAATAACAACTACTTGTGCCAAGTTTCAAGTCGATAGCTTGTTTCGTTCGGAAGTTAGCGTGATTTCAACAGACGGACGGACGGACATGCTCAGATCGACTCAGAATTTCACCACGACCCAGAATATATATATACTTTATGGGGTCTTAGAGCAATATTTCGATGTGTTACAAACGAAATGACAAAGTTAATATACCCCCCATCCTATGGTGGAGGGTATAAAAACAGAACTACGTTCATCGCCCTCCTTTCTCGTAGTCATGTTGGCTTATCATCTTGTCAAATCTTTTGTTCGATTTAGAATGAAGTCACATTGAAAGGTCATGCAATCTACGCACATCTGAGAACAATTCTGATGCACTTTTGCATTTTTGTTGTTTTTTTTGTGTTTTTGTGCTTACCCCTAAAATCAGATCTAGAGCACTGTGACGTATTTTGCATTACAAAGTGTTACTGTAATGACGATGATGCTTGCCTTCTGGCTGGCCAACTGGCTAGAGCTGTTGGTTGCAGGTTGATGTTGTTACAGATGATGTTGCTACTGGCGTTTTTTGTTTTTTGAATTTTCCTGCAACTGATGTTGTTGTTTTTGTTGATTCGGCAATGAAATTACGTGACTAACATGAGATTGCGTGAGCAGCATTTAATGGCATATCATTCCATTGTATATACTCTCTCTCTCTCTCACACACACACATGCACTCATATGATAGCTTGAGTACGAAATATCCCATACAAGGGGATATTCTCTATTTGCAACATAAAAACCCATCGTTCTCAAGATTTTCATGTAATGCATGGCATGCATCTGGAAAAACATGCATCCCCACACCAACAGCGCCTTAACTGACTATGTCTGTTCATCAATATTCGTCATCTGAATGCATTTTACTCACTTCTGTTATATCGAGGAAATCCTACACTGAGAATGACATGAATAAGTAGAGGACACAAGGTGGTAATAACACCAGAAATATTTTCTAAAAAAGGAAGATCAGATTTGATGGAAATCCCCGTCGAAGTGGTAGAAAACTTGCTCATGAGATTAGAGAAGAGAACGGATGTAACCCATATTGAAACAAGTATATACGGCCGTAAGTTCGGCCAGGCCGAAGCTTATGTACCCACCATCATGGATTGCGTAGAAACTTCATCTAAACACTGCCATCCACAATCGAATTACTTACGTTGCGGTAACGCTTGCCGATGGCAAGGTATCTTAAAACCTCCTAACACCATCTTCTAAATTGTATGTAAGTCCATACGTGGTATATATTAAATCAAAAAAGATCGATCCAATACGTATATAATTCAGTTTGACAAAGTAGACATAAAATTTTGACAAAATTTTCTACAGAAATAAAATTTTAACAAAATTTTCTATAGAAATAAAAATTTTGACAAAATTTTCTATGGAAAGAAAATGTTGACAAACATTTCTACAGAACTAAAATTTTAACAACATTTTCTATAGAAATAAACTTATGACAAAATATTCTATAGAAATAAAATCTTGGTAGATTATTTTTGGCTCGAGTGGCAACCATGATTATGAACCGAATAAAATTTGAACAAAATTTTCTATAGAAATAAAATTTTGACAAAATTTTCTATAGAAATTAAATTTTGACAATGATGAAAATTTTATGATGAACCGAATAAAATGTTAACAAAATTTTCTCTAGAAATAAAATTTTGACAAAATTTTCTATAGAAATAAAATTTTTGACAAAATTTTCTATACAAATAAAATTTTGGTAGATTATTTTTGGCTCTAGTGGTAACCATTTTGGTATGGTTGTTAGCGACCATATACTAACACCACGTTCCTAATTTGAATCGGATCGGATGAATTTTGCTCCTCCAAGAGGCTCCGGAGGTCAAATCTGGAGAACGTTTTATATGGGGGCTATATATAATTATGGACCGATATGGACCAATTCTGGCACGGTTGTTAAAGATCATATACTAACACCATTTTCCAAATTACAACCGGATTGGATGAAATTTGCTTCTCTTGGAGACTTCGCAAGCCAAATCTGGGGATCGGTTTATATGGGGGCTATATATAATTATGAACCGATGTGGACCAATTTTTGCATGGTTGTTAGAGACCATATACCAATATCATGTACCAAATTTCAGGCGGATCGGACGAAATTTGCTTCTCTTTGAGGCTCCGCAACCCAAATCTGAGGATCGGTTTATATGGGCGCTATTTATATATATGGACCGATGTGGACCAATTTTTGCACGGTTGTTAGAGACCATATACCAATACCATGTACCAAATTTCAGCCGGATCGGATGAAATTTACCTCCCTTTTAGGCTCCGCAAGCCAAATCTGGGGATCGGTTTATATGGGGGCTATATATAATTATGGACCGATGTGGACCAATTTTTGCATGATTGTTAGAGACCATATACCGACACCATGTACCAAATTTCAGCCGGATCGGATGAATTATGCTTCTCTTAGACGCTCCACAAGCCAAATCTGGGGATCGGTTTATATGGGGGCTATATATAATTAAGGACCGATATGGACCAATTTTTGCATGGTTGTTAGCGACCATATACCAACATCATGTACCAAATTTCAGCCGGATCGGATGAAATTTTCTTCTCTTTGAGGCTCCGCAAGCCAAATCTGGGGATCGGTTTATATGGGGGCTATATATAATTATGGACCGATGTAGACCAATTTTTGCATGGTTGTTAGAGACCATATACCAACACCATATACCAAATTTCAGCCGGGTCGGGTGAAATATGCTTCTGTTAGAGGCTCCACAAGCCAAATCTGAGGGTCCCTTTATATGGGGGCTATACGTAAAAGTGGACCGATATGTCCCATTTTCAATACCATCCGACCTACATCGATAACAACTACTTGTGCCAAGTTTCAAGTCGATAGCTTGTTTCGTTCGGAAGTTAGCGTGATTTCAACAGACGGACGGACGGACGGACAAATGCACAAATAAAGACTGGAAATAGTCAAGGAGTTACTACGCTTGCACGAAAGTGGCAAGTCACCGAAATTGAGCTCCGATGAGTAGCCATTCCAAAGAGGGAAGTTTGTGAAGAAACAGAATGATGAGGTTTACTTTCCACATAGACCAAGAAAATATAGAGACATACCTTGATAATTCACCATGGTTTTGTTCATTTGCAGTGCGCAGTCATTCCACTCAATTGCGCAGTCAAGTGACTCAATTTCTTTTTGGAAAACGAGAATTACCGTTCAAATCAGTCAATTTGCATTACAAAAAAGGTGTGGATGTATAGAATTTTATATGCTTTTACAATATTTGGTGTTTCATCAAGAAAACAAAGGAAAGAAAACAAGTTAAAGCCAAATTAAAAAATCACTCAATTGCAGACGAAAAAGAGCCATCTACGGTGTGCAGACAAACTACAGCGCTGTGAATTCACTTTCGTTGTCTATACCTTCCTTGGTCTATGCTTTCCAAAGAGATCAGCTGAAAATTTTGCACCATCGATTGTCCAACATAACTCAAGCGCCGCTAGTGGTAATTGTTTAGGCTGCCGATGGTCGCATCCCGCTCTTGGTCGAATATTATTGTGGAAATTTTCTGAAGATAGTATTAATACCCTGGGAAGACAAACAGTTTGGCCTCAGTCCATGGACATTTCAACAGGATTCAGAACTATCGCACTCAACCTATAATGGCTAAAAGAGGAGGTTTCTCGTTTCATTTCTACCGCATAATAGCACCCAAAATCTCAGGATTTCAATCCGTTGGACTTTTGCCCCCGAGTCATATTGGAGAGTAAGGTTGACACTAAAAAATAGCAAAGTGTCGATCATCTCAAAATGGGAATGTGCCAAAATACCGATAACCAATTTCGTGCGGCATGTCATGGCTTTGGCTGATGGCATACGAGGGATGCCTTTCATATTTCGGTAGTAACAGGTTGGCTGATAAGTCCCCGGTCTGACACATAGATGGCATAGCTAATATTAAATGCAAATGATTCGTATCAAAATTTGACGTCTGTAAATCAATTAGTTTGTGAGATAGAGCGTCTTTTTTGAAGCAACTTTTGTTATTGTGAAAAAAATGGAAAAAAAGGAATTTCGTGCTTTGAAAAAATACTGTTTTCTGAAGGGAAAAAATACGGTGGAAGCAAAAACTTGGCTTGATAATGAGTTTCCGGACTCTGACAAGGGAAATCAACAATAATTGATTGGTATGCAAATATCAAGCGTGGTGAAATAAGCACGGAGGACGATGAACACAGTGGACGCCCGAAAGACGTGGTTACCGACGAAAACGTCAAAAAATCCACAAAATGATTTTGTATAACCGTAAAATGAAGTTGATCGAGATAGGCCAGAGGCCTTAAAGATATCAAAGGAACGTGTTGGTCATATCATTCATCAATATTTGGATATGCGGAAGCTCTGTGCAAAATGGGTGCCCCGCGAGCTCACATTTGACCAAAAACAACAACGTGTTGATGATTCTGAGCGGTGTTTGCAGCTGTTAACTCGTAATACACCCCGAGTTTTTCCGTCGATATGTGACAATGGATGAATCGTGGCTCCATTACTACACTCCTGAGTCCAATCGACAGTCGGCTGAGTGGACAGCGACCGGTGAACCGTCTCCGAAGCGTGAAAAGACTCAAAAGTCCGCTGGCAAAGTAATGGCCTCTGTTTTTTGTGATGCGCGTGGAATAATTTTTATCGATTATCTTGAGAAGGGAAAAGCTATCAAAAGTGACTATTATGGGGCTGCAATGAAGAGGAGATCGCCGAAACTGAGGCCTATTTTTAGGCAAAACCGAAGGAGTACTACCAAAATGGTATCGAAAAATTGGAAGGTCGTTATAATCGTTTTATCGCTCTTGAAGGGAACTATATTGAATAATAAAAACGAATTTTGAAAAAAAAATGTGTTTTTCTTTGTTAGACCGGGGACTTTTCAGCCAACCTGTTGGAGAACAAAAACAAATACTAATAATCGAAAGTCGATTTTTTGTTTTCCACGCTGATTGAGGTATCTCCAAACACGCATCAATAGCTTCTTCAGGTGACGAAAAACGTTGGCTTCTCATTTTATTTTATTACGAAGTCATTATTTTTTATTACGAAGTCATTTCTTACGAAGTCATTTGAACCATACTGCAGATGACGCATCAAATCGATGGTTTGCGTGCTCAAAAATGCATTTGTTTGAGCCGAGAGTGTGAGAGCTCGCATTGTTGTGGTGAAGAGTGATATGTTTTCACCGGTTGATTTGCCTGATTTCTTGGAAGACAACTGGCAAACAAATGGTTATATAACACTTAGAATTGACTATTCGGCGTTGCTCCAATGCAGTCGGTGCGGATCCGAAATTGATTGTTGTTGTTGTAACAGTTTTTATGTAGTTTCATCCATTTTGTTCTATGCTTGTGTAGTTCAGCTGGTAGCCAGATCAAGGAACTCTGCAACAAGGATGGGGTGTGTCCAGAGTGATCTGGTAGTGAGGCGGGTAGGCTTAGCTGGACAAGCAAAAAGGTGACGAGTGTCATGTGGCCCTTGATTACATATGGGACACACGTCAGCTACGCTACTATCAATCACTGATAAGTATGAATTGAGGCGGCTGCACTAGCCTGATCTTAGTTTGGCCAAAACTACCCTTGTCTGCCGTGGGAGGTCACTCTCCTCCGGTGCAATGGGCGGCGGTCGGACTGCGACAACAGGATTAACCTTGTAGCTACTCACCGCTTCAGCTACAGTATCCTCATGAATCCTGTTCAGACCTGTCTGGTATGCTGCCTGATCTAGAGGCTCTCTTTTGTAACGCTGGATCTCTGGCTCTAGAAGGTGAAGATCAACCCTTACATTCCTGGGTGGAGGTTGTCTATCCACAAGATGGTGATTCGGATGACAACTTCGATGGCAACCCAAGAGGTACTGCTTTGACAATATGTAGTTGTGTCGACGCACTGGGATGATCTTGGTCTCCGCATAAAGGTGATCCAGGGGTGTACTGACATCCTGTTGCGGTTCTAAGGGCAGCGTTCTGACAGGTCTGTATGTTATTCCACTGCGAATCGCTCGTTTGAGGTGTCCACACTGGCGCTGTGTACGTGTTGTTTCGTCCGAAATTGATTAAGATTCTTCTGCCGGAACTGATGCCTTACTTGACATACGTATTTAATCTATTTATTACCAGAAATATATTTACGGATCGCTGGAAAATCGCCAGGATAATACCGATACCGAAGAAGAACTCTGAGTATAGACCAATTGCTCTTCTGTCATATTTATCCAAAGTGTTCGAGCTCCTATTGCATGGACAAATCACATCACACGTCAGCCGCAATAATCTTCTATCGGATCAACAATCTGATTTTAGAGCTCATCATAGCTGTACTTCAGCATTAACGAATGTGGCTGAGGACATAAGAAAGAGTAAAGACAATGGTGATATCGCTCTACTTGCCCTGCTGGATCACTCGAAATTTTTGACACGGTTAATCATCACGTCCTGCGGCAGAAATTTTCAGGATTTATGTACTTCTCGGTGTTCTCTTCACGCCTAATAGTATCCTATCGCAGTGGCAGATCGCAGTATGTTCAGGTTGGTCGGAATAGATATATGGCAGTGTCAGTTTTACAAGGTTTTATATTAGGACCTTTACTATTTTCTATCTATGCGAATGACATACCGTTTGTCTTAATTCATTCCAAATCTCAGATGTATGCGGATGATCCTCAAATATACATGAGCAGTAGCCCAGAAGAGATTGATAGATGTGTAGAGAGATTTAATGAGGATTTGCGAAGAGTAAACCTATGGACGCAGAGGAATGGCTTGTCCCTCAATGCGACGCAGTTCAAGTGTCTGGTAATCCAAAAGCGTGTCAATCGTCTGTCTCTAACTCCCTATATACAAAGGGTCATGGGTTCAATCCCAGTTTCCACCAAATACCAGCGTTGCGTTATCCCCTCTTAATAATGCTGATGACATTTCGGAGTTTCTAAAGCTTCTCTAAGTAGTTTCACAGCAAGGTGAAATGCCACCGTGGTGCAATGGTTAGCATGCCCGCTTTGCATACACAAGGTCGTGGCTTCGATTCCTGCTGCAACCGAACACCAAAAAGTTTTTCAGCGGTGGATTATCCCACTTCAGTAATGCTGGTGACATTTCTGAGGGTTTCAAAGTTTCTCTAAGTGGTTTCACTGCAATGTGGAACGCCGTTCGGACTCGACTATAAAAAGGAGGTCCCTTGTCATTGAGCTTAACATGGAATCGGGCAGCACTCAGTGATAAGAGAGAAGTTCACCAATGTGGTATCACAATGGACTGAATAGTCTAAGTGAACCTGATACATCGGGCTGCCACCTTACCTAACCTAACCTAACCTTAGCTACGTTTGAAATCCATCATGAATTATTTCTATTTTTAAAATAAACTCAGAGGTAAACGAACAAATATCAGGCATTATCAGCATTATTAGACTTGTTTCATTATAAATTCCTTTTTACTATAATCTAAAGTGTCCATATTCTTTTCTCCCTGTATGCATTTTGCATTGTGTCTTGTTCGTGTTCATTTCTTGAATTCAGATTGATGTTGAAGTAGTTTGTATATAGCTTTGGGGCAACATTTTAATCCATTTAGTAAGCAGAACGTAGCATTTCAAGTAAGTTGAGTGGAAGGGTATAAGACCCCAAATGCATAAACACCCCAAAATATAAGAAAGGCACAAAATATAAAAAATTAAAAAAAAAACAAACAAACAAAACGTGGACTAAATAATTTTGGTTTATGGCCCGAGGCTCATTCATGTAATAAAAGGAAAGTCTTACAGGTAACAATTGATATGAGATGGGGTCCAAAACACAAAAAAGTGGCCGAAGGATCGAACCTGTGAAGCAATTACAGTGAAGCCTCTCAGAAGAGGACATCCAGGGTCACCTTCAATTTGTCCACATTTGGAAGATGCCAAGTTATATTAATTTTAATGTGTTAATATAGCAAATGTCTCACGACAATTGTCCACTTTTGGGAGTTGTCCGATATTCAGAGTGTTCAGAGGGTTGAGAGGTATCAATGTACCTCAAGAGAAAAAATACGTTCCTGCAGAACGAAATTCATCTTTCCTGCGATGTACCTGCTTTATGAGAAATACAATTTCTTCTATTAAAATTTTATCAAAATAAGCTCAAGTCCGAGGGAATATTAGTTCCCCAATGAGAAATCTGAGGATTGAGTTGACCACAGATAGATTATAGAAAATGCAGACTGCGAATGCGTGACAAATGATAAGCGACTTCCTTTAACCAATACTCTCTGCATTTTCCTAACCAGCCGAACAAATCTCATGTAATCCCCAGCCTCATTTAGACCCCATCCTCCACACTTGTTTACCTTTAATGTGGATTTTGTGCTATCATAAAATTGCAACATATGTAGCAATTGCCGCATACTGAAGTGTCATTTCCATATTTAAATACCAAGTTTCCCAGAGTCACAGCAATGTTTGTCATAAGATTCA
Organism: Haematobia irritans; assembly: GCF_050003625.1. Taxonomy (NCBI): domain Eukaryota; kingdom Metazoa; phylum Arthropoda; class Insecta; order Diptera; family Muscidae; genus Haematobia; species Haematobia irritans. The sequence goes on from NC_134397.1 coordinate 10,220,837, forward strand.
TGAGCTAGTCAGCTTTTATAGATAATAGAGAATATCAGGGCTGGTGAGTAGTTCCCAACCTCCCATGGCAAAGAATGAATCCATGACAAAGATAAATAAGTTAGAGCATCCCATATGAGACGCGTTTGGGTGGCTGGCGGCCTGATGCCGATAGCAAAAAACAGAGGGATATGGAACGTAAGGACAGACAGCCGGATGGACGGACATTTTCAGTTAAACATTAAACAGTCATATGGTTGAGGCTTATTAAAGATACACAAGCGTAGAAATTTAATTAAACACGAGCCAGCCGTAAAGAGCATGAATATCGCCGAGACACGTATCGCCAAGACCACATTAGACGCATTCGAACATTGTATAATTTTGGCATTTGTTTTCATTTGTCAAATAGAAATAATGAAACAATAAACTAAGCAGAGGAGAGGAGAGCGAGAAAAAAAAAAACGTGTGTCTAAAGTTAATTTCCCCTGCATCTAAAAACACATTGGGGAAAATTATGCAGATATGAGTTGGGAAAATGTCTATAAATTTTAAGAGCAAGTAATTCGAGAAAATGCCGATTGATGGAGATCTTAAGAACCTATGAGGAAATAATTGCGAATCAATCCTCGAATTAAAAACTGTTTGTGTTTCGCATCAGAACTCGTTATATTGATACTGGTAGAGTTGACAGATATGAGTTGGGTAACTGTCTATAAATTTTAAGAGCAAGTAATTGAGAAAATGCCGATTGATGGAGATCTTAAAAACATCTGGGGAAATAATTGCGAAAATCCTCGAATTAAAAAACTGTTTGGGTTTCGCATCATAACTCGTTATATTGATACTGGTAGAGTTGACCGATATGAGTTAGGCAATTGTCTACACATTTTAAGAGCAAGTAATTCGAGAAAATGCCGATTGGTGTAGATCTTAAAAACATCTGAGGAAATAATTGTGAAAATCCTCGAATTAAAAAACTGTTTGGGTTTCGCATCATAACTCGTTATATTGATACTGGTAGAGTTGACAAATGCTATGTTGGTTACCCAAACAAACAACCAACAATAATTGAAATGGTTTGGAAAATGAAGGCTAAAATTCAACGAAATGTAGTGGCAACCAAATGGCTGGAGATCTGAAAATTTCCTGTAAATGGCTGTAACACATAAACGTTTTCATAATTTAGTCCGCATGTGAACTTGTATCAAGCAAAAAAAGTTTGACTCTAAAGAACGAAAGTTAGACTCTAAGAACTAAAGGGTGATACGGTCAAAATTTGGTCAAGGGAAAACGCGGGTAAATCGGTGAAATCGTTTATTTAAAAAATCAAATTAAATTTCTTTTTCAAGTTCAATTAGTATAAAATTCAGGAAAAATATTCAGTTAGGCTTTCGCTTTTCCAAATCCGAATTGCCGGGCCTCACGCTTGACACCTGCCATCAGATTTTGTACAGCCACCTTGTCCACCTTCTTCGCCGCAGAAAGTCTTCTTTAGGTTCCGCTTGACAATAGCCCAGTATTTCTGGCGTGTTTGGAGGGTTCTTGTCCTTGGGAACCACCTGCACGTTGTTGGCGGCGTACCACTCCATGGCCTTTTTACCGTAATGGCAAGATGCCAAATCCGGCCAAAACAGTACGGAACAACCGTGTTTCTTCAGGAAAGGCAACAGACGTTTATTCAAACACTCTTTCTTGATTGACAGTCCCGGAAGCTATGAAAATGCTGCTTTTCAAGCCACAGGTACAGATGGCTTGCCAAATCAGATATTTCTTTGCGAACTTTGACAGTTTTATGTGCTTGAAAATATCTGCTACCTTTCCCCTTCCTTTTGCCGTATAAAACTCCTGTCCCGGAAGCTGCTTGTAGTCGGCTTTGACGTAGGTTTCGTCGTCCATTACCACGCAGTCAAACTTCGTAAGCATCGTCGTGTACAGCCTCCGGGATCGCGCTTTGGCCGTCGTATTTTTTTTATCATCGCGATTTGGAGTCACTACCTTCTTGTAAGTCGATAGTCCGACTCGTTTTTTTGGCTCGATACACGGTTGTAGACGATACACCCAGCTTATTTGCGGCATCTCGGAGAGAGATGTTAGGGTTTCGCTTGAAACTCTCTTTGTCGTCTCAGCGGCTTCCGGTTTTCGATTTCCCCCCGATCCAGACTTACTGGCTGTCGACAAACGTTCCCCAAACACTTTAATTACATTTGTAACGCTTGATTTGGCAACTTTTAGCGATTTTGCCAGCTTTGCGTGCGAGTAGCTCGGATTTTCACGATGCGCGAGCAAAATTTTGATACGCTGCTCTTCTTGCTTGGACGGCATTTTGACAACTGAAGAGTGAATTCCAAAATCAAAATAGGGGCAACATTCTACACACACACACCTTCAAAATGAGGGGTATAGACCAAATTTTGACCGTATCACCCTTTACATGTATACGATCGTTATCACTAACTTATGCAGTGCGTCCGCAAATGCGATCCGTTCGCTTACGAAGTTTAACTGCTTACGTCATACACTTTTTGCAACTTTCTGGAACATTTTTTTTGCTACTTTGTACAATTTTTGCATTTTCGGTATTGCGTGCTTACGTAGTCCGTCCGCATATGCGATACATTTGCGTACCCAGTTTAATCTTTTTACGCCGTTTGTCCGTATACGCGACCAGTCTAATTTGCATGCGCTGTCCGTCCGCATGCGCGATCCTCTCACATACACATTCCGGTGCGTATAAACGGATCGACCGAATACATGTATACGCCTGTTATTACCGGCTGATGCAATTCGTCCGCAAATGTGTCCGTATACGTGACTAATTTGTATATAGCCGAGTCATTTTCTTTTGGTTTTTCTATTCGGAAGCTGCTATTTGACAAAGGGATTGTAAGCCGCGGATCTTATCTGCCCAAAACCAGCAACAATTCTGACCGAACCCAATGAGGCCTGACAAATAGCGATTCTTTAAGGTTTTTAGAAAATGTTCATCGGTAACGCTGTTTGTAATGTCTATTAATTTTCTACAATATCCCCAATTCATCTCCGACCCATTGTGCATTTGCATTTGTCATCACAATTTCACAGACAAAAAATGTGTGAAAAAAAAAACTATCAGGAAAAACAACCAACACGAAATTTTGTTAATCTTAACTAAAATATTAAAAACACAATAAACGTGCATATTACACAGAAAAGTATATTTAACAAACCCGCAGCTTTTTCATAGCTAAGAAACAATTTCGATTTGAGTTCTGTTGGTTTTTTTTTGGTTTGTTTGATGTCTGTGATTTCAAAAAATTTATCATGAATTACCGACAGACACACCGAGAGTGAGTGGCATACCAAGCAGCATCGTTGACGATGATTATCATGCGGCAAAAGTTTTATGTGACATGTTTTTATTTCTTTTTTTAGATTCTGACAATTTTAAAACTATTTCAAGATTTCTGCTGTTTTTATACCCTCCATCATAGGATGGGGGTATATTAACTTTGTCATTCCGTTTGTAACACATCGAAATATTGCTCTAAGACCCCATAAAGTATATATATTCTGGGTCGTGGTGAAATTCTGAGTCGATCTAAGCATGTCCGTCCGTCCGTCCGTCCGTCCGTCCGTCCGTCCGTCCGTCTGTTGAAATCACGCTAACTTCCGAACGAAACAAGCTATCGACTTGAAACTTGGCACAAGTAGTTGTTATCGATGTAGGTCGGATGGTATTGAAAATGGGCCATATCGGTCCACTTTTACGTATAGCCCCCATATAAAGGGACCCTCAGATTTGGCTTGTGGAGCCTCTAACAGAAGCATATTTCATCCGATCGGGCTGAAATTTGGTGTATGGTGTTGGTATATGGTCTCTAACAACCATGCAAAAATTGGTTCACATCGGTCCATAATTATATATAGCCCCCATATAAACCGATCCCCAGATTTGGCTTGTGGAGCCTCTAAGAGAAGCATATTTCATCCGATCCGGCTGAAATTTGGTACATGGTGTTGGTAGATGGTCTCTAACAACCATGCAAAAATTGGTTCACATCGGTCCATAATTATATATAGCCCCCATATAAACCGATCCCCAGATTTGGCTTGTGGAGCCTCTAAGAGAAGCATATTTCATCCGATCCAGCTGAAATTTGGTACATGGTGTTGTTATATGGTCTCTAACAACCATGCAAAAATTGGTCCACATCGGTCCATAATTATATATAGCCCCCATATAAACCGATCCCCAGATTTGGCTTGTGGAGCCTCTAAGAGAAGCATATTTCATCCGATCCGGCTGAAATTTGGTACATGGTGTTGTTATATGGTCTCTAACAACCATGCAAAAATTGGTTCACATCGGTCCATAATTATATATAGCCCCCATATAAACCGATCCCCAGATTTGGCTTGTGGAGCCTCTAAGAGAAGCATATTTCATCCGATCCGGCTGAAATTTGGTATATGGTGTTGGTATATGGTCTCTAACAACCATGCAAAAATTGGTCCACATCGGTCCATAATTATATATAGCCCCCATATAAACCGATCCCCAGATTTGGCTTGTGGAGCCTCTAAGAGAAGCATATTTCATCCGATCCGGCTGAAATTTGGTACATGGTGTTGGTAGATGGTCTCTAACAATCATGCTAAAATTGGTTCACATCGGTCTATAATTATATATAGCCCCCATATAAACCGACCCCCAGATTTGGCTTGTGGAGCCTCTAAGAGAAGCAAATTTAATCCGATCCAGCTGAAATTTGCTACATGGTGGTGGTAGACGGTCTCTAACAATCATGCAAAAATTAGTCCACATCGGTCCATAATTATATATAGCCCCCATATAAACCGATCCCCAGATTTGGCTTGTGGAGCCTCTAAGAGAAGCATATTTCATCCGATCCGGCTGAAATTTGGTACATGGTGTTGTTATATGGTCTCTAACAACCATGCAAAAATTGGTTCACATCGGTCCATAATTATATATAGCCCCCATATAAACCGATCCCCAGATTTGGCTTGCGGAGCCTCAAAGAGAAGCATATTTCATCCGATCCAGCTGAAATTTGGTACATGGTGTTGTTATATGGTCTCTAACAACCATGCAAAAATTGGTCCACATCGGTCCATAATTATATATAGCCCCCATATAAAACGTTCTCCAGATTTGACCTCCGGAGCCTCTTGGAGGAGCAAAATTCATCCGATCCGGTTCAAATTAGGAACGTGGTGTTAGTATATGGTCGCCAACAACCATACAACAATTGCTCCAATCACACAAAACTTGGTCCATATCGGTTCATAATCATGGTTGCCACTAGAGCCAAAAATAATCTACCAAAATTTTATTATATAGAAAATTTTGTCAACATTTTATTTCTATAGAAAATTTTGCAAAATTTTATTTCTATAGAAAATTTTGTCAAAATTTTATTTCTAGAGAAAATTTTGTTAAAATTTTATTCGGTTCATAATAAAATTTTCATCATTGTCAACATTTTATTTCTATAGAAAATTTTGTTCAAATTTTATTCGGTCCATAATCATGGTTGCCACTCGAACCAAAAATAATCTACCAAGTTTTTATTTCTATAGAATATTTTGTCAAAAGTTTATTTCTATAGAAAATTTTGTTAAAATTTTATTTCTGTAGAAATTTTTGTCAAAATTTTCTTTCTATAGCAAATTTTGTCAAAATTTTTATTTCTATAGAAAATTTTATTTCTGTAGAAAATTTTGTCAAAATTTTATGTCTACTTTGTCAAACTGAATTATATACGTATTGGATCGATCTTTTTAGACCCACCACCATAAAATGGTGACGGGGGTATAATAAGTTTGTCATTCCGTTTGTAACATATCGAAATATCGATTTTCGACTATATAAAGTATATATATTCATGATCAGGGAGAAATTCTAAGACGATATAAACATGTCCGTCTGTCCGTCTGTCTGTCTGTCTGTCTGTCTGTCTGTCTGTCTGTCTGTTGTAATCAAGCTACAGCCTTCAATAATGGCGCTAACGTCCCCAAATTTGGCACAGATTAGTTTTTTGTTTGCAGGCAGGTCAAGTTCGAAGATGGGCTATATCGGTCCAAGTTTTGATATAGTCCCCATATAAACCGACCTCCCGATTTGGGGTCTTGGGTCTATAAAAACCGTAGTTTTTATTAGATTTGCCTGAAATTGGAAATCCAGAGGTATTTTGGGACCATAAAGAGGTGTGTCGAAAATGGTCCGTATCGGTCCATGTTTTGATATAGCCCCCATATAGACCGATCTCCCGATTTTGCTTCTTGGGCGTTTAGAAACTATATTTACCATCCGATTTGCCTGAAATTGGAAATCTAGAGGTATTGTGGGACTATAAAGAGGTGTGTCGAAAATGGTCCGTATCGGTCCATGTTTTGGTATATCCCCCATATAGACCGAGCTCCCGATTTTGTTTCTTGCGCGTCTAGAAACAGTATTTTCTATCCGATCTGTATGAAATTGAAAACCTAGAGGTATTTTGGGACCATAAAGAGGTGAGTCGAAAATGGTCCGTATCGGTCCATGTTTTGATATAGCCCCCATATAAACCAACCTCCCGATTTGGAGTCTTGGGACTATAAAAACCGTAGTTTTTATCCAATTTATCTGAAATTGGAAATATAGAGGTATTTGAGGACCACAAAAAGGTGTGCCGAAAATGGTGCTCATCGGTCCATGTTTTGGTATAGCCCCCATATAGACCGATATCCCGATTTTGCTTTTAGGGCTTCTAGAAACTATATTTACCATCCGATTTGCCTGAAATTGGAAATTTGGAGGTATTTGAGGACCATAAAAAGGTGTGCCGAAAATGGTGCTCATCGGTCCATGTTTTGATATAGCCCCTATAGAGACTGATTTCCCGATTTTGCTTCTTGGGCTTCTAGAAACTATATTTTCTATCCGATTTGCCTGAAATTGAAAATCTATAGTTCTTTTGGGACCATAAAAAGGTGTGCCGAAAATGGTGCCCATCGGTCCATTTTTTGGTATAGCCCCCATATAGACCGATCTTCCATTTTGCTTCTTGGGCTTCTAGAAACTATATTTACCATCCGCTTTGCCTGAAATTCTTGAGCTACAATAAACTCTATTTATTACATGATTTGCCTGACATTCGAAATCTATAGGTATTTTTAGACTACAAATAAGAGTGCCGAAATTGAGGTATATCGGTCCATTTTTTGGTATAACCCCCATATAGACTGATCTCTCGATTTTTACTTCTTGGGCGTCTAGAGACTATATTTTCTGGCCGATTTGTTTGAAATTTAAAATCTGGAGGTATTTTAAGATCACAAATATGTGAGTAGCAAATGGTATAGCCCCATATACACCGATCTCCTGGCTTTATTTCTTGGGCTTCTAGAATACGTAGTTTTTATCCGATTTGCTGGAAATTAGTAATATATAATAAAATTTTAGACAAACGAAATTTCTTTTTCTTATAAAGTGTTTTCGTTTATTCAAAGATTGTCTCTAAAATATGTGTCAAAAGAAAACTTTGCTTGTCTAAAATTACGTTTCTCAAAAAAGAAAACACTTCTTTCAGGGTATAGCAGGCGCACTGATCATGAAAATTGCTTCAAACTGAAAGTAAAATGTCCAGATTTTACTCATCGTATTTAAATAATGGCGGAAAAAATTTACATATTTAAAATTTTAAATCGAGGCGTAATTTCATCATATACACGATATGTTTATAATTTCTCTAAAACTCAAACAAAATTGGTTCTCATAAATCCAGAATCTGATCTGGTCTTCATAGGTAGATTCTTTAAAATTTGTCTTCGGGAACTGATTTGCTTGGGAGAAGATTTGTCATCAAACCCCATACAATTCTATATATTATCAAGTAACCCACTACGACGAAGAGTTTTCAAAGTAAACTATCATATTTGATTCATGGTGGTGGGTATTTAAAATTCGGCCCGGCCGAATTTACTGCTTTATATACTTGTTTGATTTAATATATACCACGTATGGACTTACATACAATTTAGAAGATGGTGTTAGGAGGTTTTAAGATACCTTGCACGCGTTACCGCAACTTAAGTAATTCGGTTGTGGATGGCAGTGTTTAGAAGAAGTTTCTACGCAATCCATGATGGAGGGTACATAAGCTTCGGCCTGGCCGAACTTACGGCCGTATATACTTGTTTTTTTCTTTGATATAATCTTAACAAGATTCTCTTGGCCCTGTCATTACTCAAGTATTTTACGAATGTCTCGTTTTCATAGAAGGGTGGGGGGAGGGGGATGGATGGAGAGTTACTTTTATCAGTTCACGTTCTTTTGAGATAAAAAAGCCCCAAACACTGTAAGCGAACTACAATACAGCCGACCTTTAGCATTACTTCCAACCTTAGCAGCATCATGAGCAGATAGCTCGTTTTTGACAATTTTCATTGGATTTTTTCTACAACTTTGTATTTTCAACATTTTCATGTTCCCTTGGCCTGTGGGTCGTCGTCTATGTGTGTGTGTGTTACTGTAACCTCTAGAGTTACTGCTGCCTATCTGCAAATGACAATCTAAACGGCTCTTTATCCTTTTAACGACAAGCCGACAACTTTTTTGTTTGGAGGTTTAAATCTACCATTTTAAGGCTTTGTTTTTCAGGCTGACAGAAAAAACAATAGCAGCCGATAAAATCGTAAAGAAATTTCTTGGGGCTATGTCAACCTTTAGAGGAAACGGACCATCCCCATATTCCCTCTAATGGCCCTTATTAGGATTACATTGAATAACAAATCTATTTTTGGGTATTTACTCGTACTATACTTTATATTATGTTGTTTTACGTTTTTTTTGTTTTATTTATGTGGCCAGAGAAGATGTCATGAAGAACCTTGACCATGAGACGATGAAAAATAAAAGGTAACTGGATAAGATTTTTTATTTAAGTTTTTAATGCCATCTTTTAGGTATCATAAATTTGATCTGTTTGAAAACATTCGAATATGATTAATTGGTCCAAGACCCCACATCAGAATCCTCTACGGAGTTGAGTTCCTTCCGTCTATCCATCTAGAGATCGGCTGTATATGGACAGAGCTTCATGCACCATAGGCTGGGATGTATACTAACTTGTCATACCGTTTGTAATACATCGACATTTTGGTATCAGACCTAGGGTTGCCAGACGATGGTTGCCGAAATCCAGGGCATTGCACCGTATATTCCGGGATTTGTCGGGACAAGCAAAAACAATTACATTTTTCGAAAATACTTGCCCATATTTCATCACTTGGTAAATTTGCATAAACGCCATCGCGTAGTCGTTATTGTCTGCAGACTTTGAAATTCTGAAACCTCTCCCAAGATGACTGCGATGATTTCATGTCGAATGTAAATATTTTTGAGAAAATTTGTGTTTTAAACACGACAGTCTAAACTCATATTTACTAGCATATTACTTTAGGTTTTGGCAAATAAACTTAAGTTCTGAAGTTACAATCGCTGCTTCATTTGTAGTACTGACAATTTGGATATCGCCATGGACATGGTTTTGGGTATATTTCGCATCATAGCTGGGGATCGTTATAGTGTCACTAAAGAGTCTATGGTAGTGATAGGAATAATATCGAACTTTGAAATGTTGGCGGGGAGAACAGACTTGAGTTATAAATTGTAAAAATTCATTTGCGTATATTTTTTACATTTATTGCTTAAGTGAGAGCTGATGATTCGAAAGGCAGTGATTTGATTTATTTCTCATAGTGATGAGATTGAATGAAATGGTACAAAACCTGACAGACAAATATATGAAAATCCAAAATAAAAATATTTTTGAAAGCGATTTAATTTCAAATAGTTTTCTTTTCTAAGAAATGAAAAAAATTTATTAATGCCTTGAGTAATTTAAATTCCGACATTTTTGGCAAATTTTGTGAATGATTCGGGACACTTCCTGAAGGCGAATCCCGGCCATCTGACAAGCCTACACAGACCCCATAAAGGATATATATTCTAGGTCGTGGAAAATTCTGAGTCGATATAGCGATATCTGTCTTTGTCCATCCCTCTGTTGAAATCACGTTAACTTCCCACCGAAACAAGCTATCGACTTTAAATTTGGCACAGATAGTTGCTATTGATGTAGGTCGGGTGCTATTGCAAATGGGCCATATCGCACCTCTTGTAGCAGTAGCCCCTTATAAACCGAAGTCCAGATTTGGCTTGCGGAGCCTCTTGGAGAAGTCAATTTGACCCAACACGGGGTAGTTTATAATTTAGAAGTCAATGTTAAGAAAAGTTTTAAAATACTTTACCATCAGCAATTGTTATATTACCACATCCCAAGTAAGTCGATTGTGGATCACAGTCTTTCATAGAACTTTGAACGAAATCCATGATTCGACCTGGTCGAACTTTCGGAAATATATACATCCATTTTTTTTTAATTTTATTGTTCAAAAGCAGAAAACTAGAACATTTTAGTCATTTTGGATTTGTTCGAATTGGCTACCTTTTGCACAACAAAGCCATCACACGCTGCAATGGTAAACTATGCACCGCCAGTGTCGACAACTTAGAGAACTGATACGCAGTGGTATACAGACATACAGACCTGTCGGATCACTGTCCTTAAAACTGCGACAGAATGTCTCCGCAGAACACTCCTGGATTACCTTTATGTGGAGACAATCATACCAGAGAAAATCATACCAGAGCGTAGACACAATTGCATGTAGCCAAAGCCCTAACTCCTGGGTTGTTATCACAGTAATCATCCAAAACCATCATCTTATGCATACACCCAGAGAAGGAATATGATCACCTCAAACATGTTTTAAGAGCAAAATGTTATTTTTGGGTGGTGACCATGTAACATGGTTTTCGCAACCATGTTATTTTCTGGGAAATCATGTATCTGATTTCGGCAAGCTATAACCTGCTTTGACGAGAAAATAACATTTTAGTGACAGACATATTATATGGTCACCATACAAAAATAACATTTTGCTCTTGAAACATGTTTGAGGTGATCATATTTCTTCTCTGCGTGTAGACAACCACCACCCAGGAATAAAATGGTTGATCTTCATGATCTAGAGTGCGTGATCCAGCGCTACAAAAGAGAGCCTCTAGATCAGGCAGCATACCAGGCAAGTCTGAAAAGGATTCATGAGGATACTGTAGCTGAAGTGGTGAGAAACTACAAAGTTAATCCTACTCTCGGAGTCCCACCACCGAAGGGAAGAGGCCTCCCACGGCATGCTAGGGTAGTTTTGGCACAACAAAGATTAGGCAAGGGTATCCGCCCAATTCATCCCTACCAAAGATTGATAGCAGCGTTTCTGAGATGTGTAATCACGGACCATATTACATGCTTCTTACTTTGCCTGCCAAATCTACTCGCCTCACTAACAAATCACTCTGAACGCATTCCGTTCTAGTCGAAGAGTTCCGTGAGTTACAACACGACATGGATGACATGCTGCATGAATGGGGCTTTGCGATATTTTGGCCTATTTCTGACGTAGAGCCATCTTGAGATGGTCAACCCTTTGGAATTTTTTAGTGCCAAGCTTACTCTCCAAACTGTCCAGAGAGAAAAAAAAAACCAGCGGATTGGGATCCGAAGATTTTGTTGGCCACTGTGTGGTAGGAATGAAGTGAGGAACCTTTTTTTTTAAACCATTATTGGTTTACGCATGTTGAGTGCTATGGTTCAATGTCGTGTCATTATCTTCGGTCGTAATGCTTATCTTCCCTTGTTTTCAATGCTGTTTTTAGGAAATGTTCCCTACAATATTATAATTTTACTCAGCTAGATTAATACGTATTTCTAAAATTGTGAAATGATTTCGTGAGGACTCGTGTGTAAATGGTGTCCTCTCATCAGTGTTCATCGGTGATTTGGACAATATATCCCATAAATATAGACTTGATGAAGATTGTTCACCTTAATATTTACCAATCTACCAACCATAAATAGTGATCGAACTACCATTTTCATTTTTCGAACATTTGAAAGACGATCACCGGTCTCCTGGTGTTGTGTTTCGAAATCTTCTCTCTTCAAGAAGCTCGCAAGCTGGTATGACAATAATTTATTTTTTTTTTCCAATTATTACAGATATTCTAGAGCAGAACCTATTTCTCTTATTTTTCATTAAAAAAAAAAACTTGCCAAAAATGTATGGGGATTTTTTGTGGGAAATTTTGATTTAATTTAGGGATTTTTGGGAAAGCGTCCTAATATGGGGAGGAGAGCCAGAAACATACTGGTAACACTGCTGGCCACATTGGTGCAACCGAGGCAACTCATTGGCTTTTTAAAATCTAACCTATTTTCTATGCATCGGTGAGCTCTTGCAATTTGTGAAACTTCAATGGCATTAGTCCAAGCTTATTTTTCAATATGTGCTGCATCAGTTCTCGTAATAGGTTTAGCTCACTAGCAAGTCTTATACTACTACGGTATGGACTTCGATAAAATTTGGCCTTTACGAATCATTCTTGGCGTTGTTACAAGTTTTTTCGTTCACATTTTGGACACAAAGCAACACTACCAGTTTCACTGAAACGAACAATGGAACGAAGAACTAAAGATTTATTAAAATGCTGTAGGACTCTAATGAGAGCCACAATATAAAGCAATCACGCTATGACTCTTGAATTCCATCCAGAAATAAGGTTCTGTTTCTGAATGAAAGAGATAAAAATTCTTTTGTAAGCTTGTAAACAAAAAAAGTGATAGTTCGCCGGAAAAAGTCTCTCAAAAGTCAAAAGAGCGTTTTAGAAATGATAACAACCCGAAGATGGTTGCAATATCTATATGCCACCCTGTACATGACGATCACAGGATCCACAACACTCTATCTCGCATTGCCTCATCTTTCAGCTGCTACTTGTGCCCAGCTAGTGTTTTTTTGTTTTTTAATTTTAAACCGCATGTTGCAAAACCAAGAGAGCACTTTTGGATAAAAAAAAGTAGTTCGTAGCCAATGTGTACCAATTTAACGGCGGCACAACAGAATGTGTGAGAAATCTACACAAGTTTTACTCACTTTATTCACCATTATTAAATTCCTCCTATATAATTTCTTAATAGTAATGTTGAGTTAGTCCCTGCTTAGGGAAATTTCTCGATGAGAACATTTGTGGGGTGAGAAGTGGACTATCCGTTCTCACCCACATTAAAGAATGGAAGACATCACACTATCAATTGGGTATGGGGTAGTTCACCTCACTCCCACTCAGCTTATGGCTATGAATGAGAAATGGGGCGAAATAATCAATTGTTGTTTTTGTTGTTATTGCCTTCATACTAGGCTTCACATAGAAATGCATTTCAACACAATTAAGCTGTTTTTGGTGAAATTCAGCATTTTGCTTTTAACTTAAACGCTTACGAAATATATACAATATTTATTTTATTCGAAAAATGAAAATTATTTTTATTTATGTAGTATGTGTATGTACATATGTGATTGCTAGCAGCATATAAAATTTTCCTTATATGGCAAAATTCAATAGCATAACGTCAATTATTTCAAATAATCTAAAATCATTTCCTGATTTCGAAGAATTCAAGAAAATTGTTTTCATTTTCACGCTGTAAATGCCGAGTAATGCCAAACCATCTTGTCTTCAAACAACAAAAAATAAGAAATTTTGACAGCGTAATTTCTGATTTTAAATGGTCATTTGAGGATTACGTGTAACGAACAAGTAAAAGTCACGATGAACCATTACAGTCTGTTTTTGAGGCAAAAAAAAAAACAAGAAAAACTGAAACCCCAGACACGCATACCAGACAATGGAAGCAATGGCAACTGCCAATGCTGGCCATACAACTGCAAACACTTTGACTAATTACAACAATGACAGGTGTTTTCACGGCAAATGCCACTTTTCCCCCGGTTAAAAGAATTTCCACGATATTACAACAGCAACGCATGCACAAACTCACACAAACACAGAGCAATCATACAATTCTAGATATTTTCGTAGAGTAGGCCAATATAGGAACCCAAAAATACCCAGGTATACTTGTAGCCCAAAGTAAGCTTAAGTGAATTAAAATGAACGTCATTTGGTCATGTCCGAAAGAATAACATCAGCAGTAGTAGCCGCAGCAGCAGCAGCGGCATTACCCAACCAACACTTCCTTTTGTTATATGGCAGGAGGGAAGAACCAACATAAAAAAATACAACCAAAATAATTACACAGCACATTTTACAAATAAATCCATCGTTTCATGGACGGACACATGTTAAAAAAGAAAACAAAATTGTTATTACCTTGCAGTTTGTTTTTGGGATGCTACACAAAGAGAAATTCGTTGGAAAAAAAAATTAAACAAGACAAAAGTACAGACGTACCGAAGTTCTACTAGGAAATTTTATTTTCTATAGAAACAAAATTTTGACAAATTTTCTATAGAATTAAAATGTCGACAAATGTTCACAACATTTTCTATAGAAATAAAATGTTGACAAAATTTTATATAGAAATAAAATTTTAACAAAATTTTCTATAGAAATAAAATTTTTTCAACATTTTCTATAGAAATAATATTTTGACAAAATTTTCGATAGAAATAAAAGTTTGACAAAATTTTCTATGGAAATAAAATTTTGACAAAAAATTTTCTATAGAAATAAAAGTTTGACAAATTTTTTATATGGAAATAAAATTTTGAAAAAATTTTCTATGGAAATAAAATTTTGACAAAATTTTCTATAGAAATAAAATTTTGAGAACATTTTCTATAGAAATAAAATTTTGACAAATGTTTCTATAGAAAAAAAAATTTGACAAATGTTTCTATAAAAAAAAATTTTCTATAGAAATAAAAATTTTACAAATGTTTCTACAGAACAAAATTTTCTATAGAAATAAAATGTTGACAAAATTTTCTATAGAAATAAAATTATGTCAACATTTTCTATAGAAATAAAATTTTGAAAAAATTTTCTATAGAAATAAGATTATCACAAAATTTTCTAAAGAAATAAAATTTGGACAAAATTATCAATAGAAATAAATTTTTTTTCAACATTTTCTATAGAAATAAAATTTTGACAAAATTTCCGATAAAAATAAAAGTTTGACAAAATTTTCTATAGAAATAAAATTTTTTCAACATTTTCTATAGAAATAAAATTTTGAGAACATTTGCTATAGAAATAAAATTTTGACAAAATTTTCTATAAAAATAAAATTTTGACAAATGTTTTATACAAAAATTTTTTTTCTATAGAAGTAAAAATTTTACAAATGTTTCTACAGAACAAAATTTTCTATAGAAATAAATTTTGACAAAATTTTCTATAGAAATAAAATTATGTCAACATTTTCTATAGAAATAAAATTTTGAAAAAATTTTCTATAGAAATAAGATTATCACAAAATTTTCTAAAGAAATAAAATTTGGACAAAATTATCGACAGAAATAAAATTTTTTCAACATTTTCTATTGAAATAAAATTTTGACAAAATTTTCGATAGAAATAAAAGTTTGACAAAATTTTCTATAGAAATAAAATTATCACAAAATTTTCTAAAGAAATAAAATGTGGACAAAATTATCGATAGGAATAAAATTTTTTCAACATTTTCTATAGAAATAAAATTTTGAGAACATTTTCTATAGAAATAAAATTTTTATGATTTTTATCTCATAATCTCGGCTATAGGTCTATAAATTAAACTCGAAATTGTTGGTTTCTAGAAAATCAGTAGAAAACCAGACAGCGAAGTAACAAGACATCGGATAAAATCCTTGAAAACGGTCTGACGAAGTCAACCGAAATATCGGAAAATAAAAAACTAGAAACCAACAATTTCGAGTTTAATTTATAGACCTACAGCCGAGATTATGAGATAAAAATCATAAAAATTGAAATAAAAGGTCAACAATATCAACAAAAAAAAAGAAATACAATTTTGACAAAATTTTCATAGAAATAAAATTTTGACAAATGTTTTATAGAAAAAATTTTTTTTCTATAGAAATAAAAATTTTACAAATGTCTCTACAGAACAAAATTTTCTATAGAAATAAAATTTTGTCAACATTGTCTATAGAAATAAAATTTTGACAAAATTTTCTATTGAAATAAAATTTTGAGAACATTTTCTATAGAAATAAAATTTTGACAAAATTTTTATAGAAATAAAATTTTGACAAAATTTTCTATAGAAATAAAAGTTTGATAAAATTTTCAATAGAAATAAAATTTTGACAAAATTTTCAATAGAAATAAAATTTTGACAAAATTTTCTATAGAAATAAAATTTTGTCAACATTTTCTATAGAAATAAAATTTTGACTAAATTTTCTATAGAAATAAAATTTTGACTTAATTTTCTTAAATTTTGACAAAATTTTTTATAGAAATACAATTTTGACAAAATTTTCCATAAAAGTAAAATTTTGAGAACATTTTCTATAGAAATAAAATTTTGACAAAATTTTCTATAGAAATAAAATTTTGACTAAATTTTCGATAGAAATAAAATTTTGACAACATTTTGATCGAACTAAAATTTTGACAAAATTTTCTACAGAAATAAAATTTTCACAAAATTTTCCAAAGAAATAAAATTTTGACAAAATTTTCTATAGAAATAAAAATTTGACAAAATTTTTTATAGAAATAAAATGTTTTCAAAATTTTCTATAGAAATAAAATAATAGAAAAAAAATTTTAACAAAATTTTCTTTAGAAACAAAATTTTCACAAAATTTTCTATAGAAATAACATTTTCTATAGAAATAAAATTTTCACAAAATTTTCTATTTAAATAAAATTTTGACAAAATTTTCTATGGAAATAAAATTTTGAGAAAATTTTCTAGAGAAATAAAATGTTGACAAAATTTTCTATAGAAATACAAATTTTACAAAATTTTTTATAGAAATAAAATTTTTACAAAAATATCTATAGGAATAAAATTTTGACAAAATTTGCTATAGAAATAAAATTTTGAAAATTTTTTCTATAGAAATAAAATTTTAACAAAATTTTCACAAAATTTTCTATAGAAATAAAATGTTGATAACATTTCCTAAAGAAATAAAATTTTCACAAAATTTTCTATAGAAATAAAATTTTCACAAAAATTTCTATAGAAATAAAATTTAGGAATTTTGATTTTTTGGGGGTGGTCACGAATTGAGGTCCCTGCTCGCTTTAGGATCTCCGAAAAATTTAAAGTTTTCGATATTTGTCATAGGAATTTTCCTTTTTTTGGGGTGGTCACGAAATTATGTCCCTTTCGCTTTAGGACGTTTATTTAAGGAGTTAGAGCCATAGGAAGTTTTTCAAATAAAAATTTGAAGTCTTCGAATCTCCAACGGTAACATTGATTCACAAAGAAAATCTAAAAATGATTGTTTGTCCATTTATATCATTGGTTATGCTAGATTTACTTCCTGTGATAACACAGTGGTGATTCCAAAGTTAACTTAACGACATTAAAGTCGAGTCTGAATGGCGTTTTACGTTATGGTGAAACCACTCTGAGAAGCTTTGAAGCACTCAGAAATGGCACCAGCGTTACTGAGAGCTACCTATTACATGTGTAATTTGAACAGGATTTGGAAAAAACTAATAAACATTTTCTAAAAATCCTGAAATTATTAAAATGTGCCATAACATCAGAAAGAGGTGGCACAAAAATGAAAAATTATACTACTATGTATGGCACTAAAGTATTATCGCTAGAAACATGGGACAAAATGGCCCAAGGATCACAAGTGAAGAAGATTTTGAAGATCGAACTCCTGTATTAAACCTTAACTATAACTGGGAGCCACCGTGGTGCAATGGTTAGCATGCCCGCCTTGCATACACAAGGTCGTGGGTTCGATTCCTGCTACGACCGAACACCAAAATGTTTTTCAGCGGTGGATTATCCCACCTCAGTAATGCTGGTGACATTTCTGAGGGTTTCAAAGCTTCTCTAAGTGGTTTCACTGGAATGTGGAACGCCGTTCAGACTCGGCTATAAACAGGTCCCTTCTCATTGAGCTTAACATGGAATCGGGCAGCACTCAGTGATAAGAGAGAAGTTCACCAATGTGGTATCACAATGGACTGAATAGTCTAAGTGAGCTTGATACATCGGGCTGCCACATAACCTAACCTAACCTAACTATCACTACATCTACTAGAGGTTTGATGTTTGCTTTCCAAGTAGCGGCAAGGTCCAAGAGTGTATAAACAATTTCTCGAAAATAATATAGCATTTTTTTCTTTCAGTGTAAGAAATGTTGTAGAGCAACGATAATACATCTTTGTACATTGTCTACAACACGACGACTACCCCCGCCCCCACCACTCCCAAGTACACTCATCCATTTCAATAGTCAACTAGGCAATCGTTGAATATTCACTGAGAATTGAACACGCACTACAAGGGGCATATGCCTGACGTCAAACGACCGGTTGGTGGGTCGTAAAACATCTCTGGAAACAACACCCAATGGCTATTAAATGATGAAAATGAAAAGAAAATAAAAGCGACTTTAAAATCCACACGCCCTCCCACCCAACTCGTCATATAAAATATAATCCATGTAATTAAGTCCAAGGAGACTCCACTCATCCACTATCCCAATTGTAATCATGATGATCCCTTCACTGCTATCGCCATACCATAGCTCCATGGGAGTATAGAAAGTTAGCTGGGGAAACATTTACTTGCAGATAGGAACTTCAATGATACTCACATTTCCATGGTCTTAGTCTGCCTTGTGAAAAACTCTTAACGGAATTGTTACTCTTAGTCCATACTTTGTGATGTGATTAAATTTACGTTAGGGGATAATAGAGGGACTAAAGCAATATGAGGACGCCCCCATCTACCCCAATTACCACCTTGACATCACTCTACTTTTCTTAGTGGGATTTTGTGGACTTTGGTGAGGGAGCCCTAAGGGAATAGCGTAAGGCATGACGACGAGAGAGACTAAATGTTGGCCAAGTCATAAAATAGGGTCTTGTTCCAACTTTCTGCTACAAGGGGTTTGGTTTGGTGTGGCTTGCCTTTATGGTCCTCAGTCAGGGAATGCTTTGACAAAACAAAATACTTTTTGGATTTACTTTTAATTATGGCTATTGTCAGTTGGAAGTTGGAAATTAGTTAGAGAATACCCGTGCTGAATTGCTGACAACTCATACTGCATAAAATTTGAAGTTAAAGAACACAGATGTGTTTGGAATTGTAATTTTTTTGTGGAAAAGTGACTACTTCATAATGAAAGCTTATAAAAACTTGGGAGAGACTGCTATATGGCTAAATTGCAGGTTAATGTGGGAGGTGTTAATATTTCAAGAATAGGAAACCCTGAGCCGAATAGCCTAACATTGTCAATCACAACAAAAGGTGGCACAAAAAGTTCCAAAAAGTGGCTCAAAAAGTGTCCACCATTCTTTTACACAAACTACGTATTAAAAGCATTGTCTGCAGATTTGTTTTTTAAATTGTGGGAATCACTTTTTAAACATTAGATGCAAATTATCCTAATAACTATTTAATCTTCAGTTCATCTAAAATCGGCGCTATGAATATGGACTCCATGAAAATTGGCCCCAAAATCTAAATGAACAACACCAAACTTTTATGTTTTTTGGGGAGTGACTTTATTTTATTAATGGAACCCGTCTGTATTAAGGAAATAAACCCCAATATTTCAAATGAAAATAAACCCCAATTTCCTTTTTGGGATTGCGATTCATATTTAAATGGGGCCTATTTTGACTTTCTTGGTGTTGACAATAGTGGCAACTATACACACGGTTGTTTCTCTGTATCGCATCAGATATGGGTTCTCCTATGGACAGAGTCCAAAGTGGGCTAACGCGATTCCCAAGAGATTCGTACAGCGTTAATGTTTTTCTTAGAACTTCATATTTTTTCATCATTGTGGGTTATTTTTCACACGGTTTTTTAAATCAAAAAAGAAAATGAGCACCAATTTTATTTTGAGGTAGATTTTCATACTTCGAATATTTTGTTGGGGCTCATTTTCATGGGTCTCATAATCATTATTGGGGCTCATTTTCCTGGGGCCCATTTTCATACCGCCTTCAAGGGCGATATGAATATGGTCCCCATGAAAATGAGCCTCTAAACCTAAATGAGTCTCTAAACACAAAAAAATTTTATGTTTTTAAGGGTGGAGCTTTATTTTATTTTTGCGGCTCATTTGCATTATGAAAATGAAACTCAATATTTCAAATGAAAATTAACCCCTGATTTCGTATTAGTGATTGACTTCGTTTTCATGTACGGCTTACTTTCGTTTTTTTGCGATTTCAACATGGTGGGGGTTCTTGGTGGGATAACGTTACTACAAAGTGGCATAAGTGAACGACCGGATTTTAGGAATATCTCTTATGGACAGAATCCAAAGTGGCCTAGTGCGATTCCAAACTATCGAAATTTGTTTTAATATTTAGTATGACATATTTACTTTTCCATTAGTTAGTGTTCTTTTTCACGCAGTCGTTTAAATTAAAAATGACAATGAGTCTAATTAGCATTACAAAAATGGGCTTAAAGAAAATGAGCCCCAAAATCCAAATGAGACAGAGCCACAAATGTATACCAACGCTTCATAATGAGTATGAGCCCCACGAATATGAGCCATAACAAAAAGTAAGTGAAGGATGAATATCGACCTCAAAATAAAATTAGAGCTCATTTTCACTTTTGAAGTAGAGAACCATGTGATATAAATTATAACTGAAGTTTTAAGAAAAAAATATATGTTACTGGGTTCGAATGTTGCCCATCGTCAAATCACAGAAGGCGAAAAACAGCCCTTAAAAACGAAACACAATCCCAAAAAGGAAATTTGGGTTAATTTTCATTTGAAATATTGGGATTTATTTCGATAGTACAAACGGGGCCCACTTACTCACCAAAAAATATAAAACTTTGTTATTGTTCAGTTAGGTTTTGTGGCTAATTTTCATAGGGTCCATATTCATACCGCCATTCTCATTCTGATCTGGGGTCAATTTTCAAGCTTCGGTCACATTTTGTTGGGACTTATTTTCGTGGGGTTCATATTCATTATGAAGCACTTTTGGGATTTCATTTTCATTTGTTTCATTTGTGTTTTAGGGCTAATTTTTCTGGGGCCTATTTTCGCGTTGCTATTTTTAGGCGGCCTTCGTGCCGACAAATTCGGATTGAAACATTCCAAAATTTAAATATTACGGCAAAAAAAGGGAGCCACCGTGGTGCAATGGTTAGCATGCCCGCCTTGCATACACAAGGTCGTGGGTTCGATTCCTGCTTCGACCAAACACCAAAAAGTTTTTCAGCGGTGGATTATCCCTCCTCAGTAATTCTGGTGACATTTCTGAGGGTTTCAAAGCTTCCCTAAGTGGTTTCACTGCAAGGTGGAACGCCGTTCGGACTCGGCCATAAAAAGGAGGTCCCTTGTCATTGAGCTAAACATGAAATCGGGCAGCACTCAGTGATAAGAGAGAAGTTCACCAATGTGGTATCACAATGGACTGAATAGTCTAATTGAGCCTGATACATCGGGCTGTCACCTAACCTAACCTAACCTAACTTACGGCAAAAAAAAGAAATTAATGAAAAGGTGCTCCAGCACAGTAATGTCGTTGGAACACTTTTTTTAAGCGTTGAGACTTTGGTGGCACTTTTTTGTTGTCCCTTTACTTTTTACATTTTTGTGCCACATTTTTGTAAAATTAGTGTACCACATAATATTATAAGTGGCAAATTTTTCTCAACGGTAAATCTGGCTAAGCATAACAAGAAAGTGGAACTAAGAAGAAAAATTATGGCATTTATGGGGATAACAAACAAGTGGCACAAAAAGTGTCACCGCTTGGAAAATGTAGAAACTTTGTGCCACACTTTAATGAGTTCCTTCCTATAAAACCGAACTAATGCGTCCAATATTATAATTTTGGTTCATTTGCCTTCTTAATCCATAGTGTCATAGTAGAGGGTTCATATTCATTATGAAGCATCGCCCCACTTTTGGGGCTCTGTTTCATTTGTGTTTTGGGGCTGCTATGACACTAGAGTGTCATAGTAGAGCGGACAATTGTGACACCTAAAAATATGCTATGAACATTTTCTGTAGCAGGCCTACTTGGTTCTTCCATTAATTCTTAGTTTCAAGAATTGTTTTTCGAAAAAAATGACGAGATGGGTTTATTAAAATCAAAAAAGTGGCGTCTTCATATTATCATAGAAAAATCTTATAAAATTCATTTAAATTCGTATTTTTTTATTAAAAAGGGAGTGGCACTTTTGGTGCCATCTTTTGAAAATTAGTGTACCCTATTTAATTGTAAGTGACTTATTTTCTTTTAAATTCTTATTTTTTTTATTAAAACGGGAGTGGCACTTTTGGTGCCACCCTTTTTGAAAATTAGTGTATCCTATTTAATTGTAAGTGATTTATTTTGTGCCATTTTTTTAGAAATCCTCAACGGTAAAGCTGGCTCAGCATAATAAAAAGGTAGCACAAAGAAGAAAAAAGTATCACATTTATGGGCTAAAACAAGTGGCACAAAAAGTGTCAACGCTGGGAAAAAGTGGTCAATGGTACCGTTAAAGTAGAGAGTGAATTTGTGGAGTTTGGGTTAATTAGATGACACTGAACAAATGCAACCCCAGAGTTTGGACCAAACGGTGAGAATTGCTATCCAGATCAAGAAGACTTTCCTTGTGTAAAATTTTGTTTCTCAGCATAGAAAACTCTTTATAAGAGTAGGTTAACAGTCCGATACTTCAGACTCATTTAGACTATTCAGTCCACATCACAGTTGTGAATTTCTCTCTTATCATCGGGTGCTGTCCCATTCTATGTTTAGCTCAATGAGAAGTGACCTAATTTTCAAAGCCGACTCTGAACAGAGTTTCAGCTTAAGGTAAAATCACTTAGAGAAGCTTTGAAGCAGTCAGAAATGCCAACAGCATTTCTGGGAGGGGATAATCCACAGCCGTAAAACTTTTTGGTGTTTGGTCGAAACTGGGATGACCATTTGTATGCAAGGCGGGCATACTAACCATTGCATTACCGTGTCTCCCTATATTTTGAAGAAAAAAAGGTGGCACAAAAAGTGGCACACTTTTTTTTTATTAAAAAAACAGGTAAGTAAAGTAGAAAGTCGGGCGGGGCCGACTATATTATACCCTAAACCACCATTACAGAATTAGTAATCATAAGCATTTGTGGGGTAACATATAGGTCTGCGAGATAAACCGCAGTTGCATATTTAAGAAAAATAAGGGGTACATGTCTATGGGTGTCAATCTGACTATAGCTCTTTATAAAAATAACATTTTGGAAAAAGTTTCTATAAACAAATTTTTGTGAGAAAATTTTCTATAGAAATAAAATTTTGACAATAAATTCTATAGAATTAAAATTTTGAGAAAATTTTTTATATAAATAATATTTTGAAAAAAAGTTCTATAGAAATACAATTTTGACAAAATGTTCTATAGAAATAAAATGTTGACAAATTTTTCTACAGGAATAAAGTTTACCACACATTGTTAAAGATCAAGCCTTGCCGGCTTCTAATTTCCTCTTCTAGAGCCACCAAAATGTACAAATTATTACAAATTGTGTTGAGTGAAAATATCCTACATTGTGGCCCTACGTCCCTACAAGACGCTTAATATTAGAAAAACCCTACATATAGGGAATTTCCCCTACATCTAGCAACACTGGCTGTGTTGATATTGCACCTACGGACTTAATATGCCACTAATATTGAGCCCATTATTAAAAAAGAGAAAATCGTTAAATTAGTGTGGGTAATAAATACAAATTTGTAAAAATCGAGCAATATTCTTATGTAAGAGCTACAAGTACATATAAGTACGATCGGCTAGTACATCAAAATTTGAAATTTGAGTAAAATTGGTTAATAAATAAGAGTACTATGGCCAAATTTGGGAAAATCGAGCGATGCATATATATGGAAGCTATATCTAAATCTCAACCAATTTGCATAATATTTTGCAGGTTTCATTAATACCACAAAAGGTTACCTTGTGCAAGATTTGAGTACGATCAGTCACGAAATGAGGCCTGTATGGTCAAACATAAGGTTATTAGGGGCGAATTTTTCAAAATCGGGTGATACATATATGGGAGCTATATCTACATCTCAAGCGATTTCGATGAAATTTTGCACATATAGTTAGTACTATAGAGGACTGGATCTAGCCAACTTTTAATAAGATCGGTTAATAAATAAGGGTTCTATGGCCAAAGTTGGGAAAATCGGGCTATACATATATATGGGAGCTATATCTAAATCTGAACCGATTTCGATGATTTTTGGCACATATAGTTAGTGCTGTAGAAGACTACTTTTAGCCAAATTTGAGTAAGATCGGTTGATAAATAAGGGTTTTATGGCCAAATTTAGAAAAATAGGGCGGTACATATATATATGGGAGCTATAGCTAAATCTGAACCGATTTCGATGATTTTTTGCACATATAGTTAGTGCTAGAGAAGATTATATTTAGCCCACTTTGAGTAAGATCGGTTGATAAATAAAGGTTTTGTGGCCAAATTTGGGAAAATCGGGCGATACATATATATGAGAGCTATATCTAAATCTCAACCGATTTGGATGAAATTTTGCAGACTTGAAGGGCAATGGAAAAGATTACCTTTTGCCAAATTTGGTGACGATCCGTTTGAAAAAACGCGCAACGTGACCCCATTTGTCGAAATCGGGCGATACATATATATGGGAGCTATATCTAAATTTGATCCGATTTCTTCCAAATTCAATAGCATTCGTCCTTGTGCCCAAAAACCTCCCTGCACCAAATTTCATCAAAATCGGTTAATAATTGCGACCGGAATCCTGTGAACAACAAATACATGGACAGACGGACGGACGGACACCAAGCGCTAGATCGACTCAGGAGGTGATTCTGAGTCGATCGGTATATATTTTATGGGGTCTAAAATCAATATTTCTGGTAGGCACATTTTTTGGCCGATCAAACTTATTATACCCTGACCACTATGTGGTTTAGGGTATAATCAGTGTGTCACATTTCTTAGCAAGTTTTGCGCTACTTTGTACTTTTTCTCAACGGTAAAGCTGGCCCAGCATAATAAAAAACTAGCTCACAAATAGAAAAATATGGCATTTAGGGGATAACAAACAAGTTGCACAATAAGTGTCACCTCTTGGAAACAGTGGTAAATTTGCTTCCAAAGAGAGTAGATGATGGATTTTGCGGAAATCCAGAATTTGTACCAAATGATAAAAATTGCTACCCAGATCAAACAAAAAAATGATTGTCTACAATTTCGTTCCTTAGAAAAGAAAACCTTTTTTTCGGAGTAAACGTCGGAGAGAGTTTGTTCAAAATTTAGAATATCACCTTTATGATTTTATCTTCCATGTGTCATACACTGTGTTGGAATACCTCCGTAAAACATCTCCCGTTCCCTTCTCCTTTACCCATACCAAGCATTGTTTGATTTTACAATGTTTGTTCCGTGTGACCACAGGAAATTTGAGTATATTCAGCAGTGACCGCCGCCATTATGGTGGTGACTTTGTTAGTGGATATTTGAGTGCAGGCATGCATTCAAAACCAGTAGCTCAAAAATTATGAATTTTGTAATTTGAAAGCATTTTGGTTTTTTTCATTCGTTGCTGTTGTGAAAATTTACGACACACAATTCACACTCTCACACTTCATTAACGTCCTCTTTCGAAGAGCTAAAAAAAATTATTGAAAAAAAGTATTTAGAGTAGAAGGCCGTTTTGGTATACAATGGAAAGCGTTTGTTGGGATTCCCAGTTGGATGAATGCATTTCTTTTTACTACAAATTTCCTCAGGCAATTGACTTTTACGTGCTGTGCTCTAAAAAAAAGAGTTCAGTTTTGCAATATGCAATAACCGTATGGTACTAAAATTAGTTAATAAAATTAATCCGAAAGTGTGTATCTGCCAGAGAAAGCGATGTAATTATACACTTACAAAAACTTGGCAATTACACAGAAAGAATTTTCTTTGTTAATTTTACGACATATTCATAAACGTGCGAAAGTTTTTATGAAGAAAGATTTCATTAAATTTTGAAAAAAAATTTTACGTTTTCAAATTATGAAAAAACTCGATTCTCATTCCTCTATGAGCGTTCTAGCATTTATTTAGGAAACTTCATAAAATTGCTCATTTATTTTTAATTTAATTTTCTTTTTTTAATTTCCATGTCATTATGTGAACCCTTGCCAAATGGCTCAAATATGACCCACTTTAAATCTAATACAAAATGTCATTCATTCATGGGTCACATCTGTAAATTGCCATTAATTTTGCAACATGAATGAAAAATAATCCCTGTAGCATTTACTCGTGAAGAGGAGGCTTCATATAAGCATGCAATATCGCAAATTTTGACAATATTTCCTATCGAAATGAAATTTTGATAAAATTTTCTATAGAAATTAAGTTTTGACAAAATTTTCTATAGAAATGAAATTTTGACAAAAATTCCTATAAAAATGCAATTTTGAAAAAATTTCCTATCGAGATGAAATTTTGACAAAATTTCTTATCGAGATGAAATTTCGACAAAATTTCCTATCGAGATGAAATTTTGACAAAAATTCCTACAGAAATTAAATTTTGATAAAATTTCCTATAGAATTAAGAGTTTGACAAAATTTCCTATAGCAACTAAAATTTTGACAAAATTTCATATAGAAATGAAATTTTAATAAAATTTCCTATAAAAATGAAATTTTGACAAAATGTTCTATAGAAATGAAATTTTGACAAAATTTCCTATAGAAATGAAATTTTGACAAAAATTCCTATAAAAATGCAATTTTGACAAAATTTCCTATCGAGATGAAATTTTGACAAAATTTCTTATCGAGATGAAATTTTGACAAAATTTCCTATCGAGATGAAATTTTGACAAAAATTCCTACAGAAATTAAATTTTGATAAAATTTCCTATAGCAACTAAAATTTTGACAAAATTTCATATAGAAATTAAATTATAATAAAATGTTCTACAGAAATGAAATTTTGATAAAATTTTCTACAGAAATGAATTTTTGACAAAATTTCCTATAAAAATGAAATTTTGACAAAATGTCCTATAAAAATGAAATTTTGACAAAATTTCCTACAGAAATGAAATTTTGACAAAATTTTCTATAGAAATGAAATTTTGACAAAATAAAACGATAAAAGAATTTTTATAGAACTGGAAATTTTGCGAAATCTCCTACAGAAATAAAATTTTGACAAAATTTCCTATGGAAATGAAATTTTGACAAAATTTTGAAAAAAAAAATTTAAGTTTTCAAATTATAAAAAAAACTCGATTCTCATTCCTCCATGAGCGTTCTAGCATTTATTTAGGAAACTTCATAAAATTGCTCATTTATTTTTAATTTAATTTGCTTTTTTTAATTTCCATGTCATTATGTGAACCCTTGCCAAATGGCTCAAATATGACCCACTTTAAATCTAATACAAAATGTCATTCATTCATGGGTCACATCTGCAAATTGCCATTAATTTTGCAACATGAATGAAAAATAATCCCTATAGCATTTACTCGTGAAGAGGAGGCTTCCTATAAGCATGCAATATCGCAGTACTAAAATTTAGTGAGATACTATTTGGAAATGTATTAAATTGTACCCCTGGGCAGGAAGGAATTATTCACAAACGACACACTCACACAGTTCATTTTCTGAGTCAGCGGCAGAAAAGCAAGGCAGTGGCAGGCAGGCAGGCAATTCTAAAAACCACAAAACGATTGCAAATTAAAGTTTTAACAACCAAACTACAAAATCCCATATTTTCAACGCCAACCACCATACAATCGCACTAACTCACATGAAAATTGCCTCGCATTTAGATGGCAATTCAAGCCATACATACAGATCTGGTCTCTGCAGCAAATGTAGCAGATGCAAAATTATGTGGCACAAAATTGTAACCACATTTCCAATTCCAGCTCAGAGGGTCAATTTCATAAATACTCAAAATCATCATCGTATGGAAAACCATATTGTATGGGATTTGGGGTTTGAGATTTTAGTATATTTACCGCATCCATACCATACCAATGCCTTAGACAAAGTGCAGGGGGGCCCTCATGGTTGGGGTCTCCATGAAACGATTCATACGAAATGTTGCACATTCTCGTAAAATTCACATATCTCTATATGGTATATGTAAATTGATAATGGCTCTTGTTTGCTGTTATTATTGTTACACATCCATTGCACTACAAATTTTATTACTTTAATTGGATTTTTGATACCACAATTGATAGAGTCACTTTTGCCATATAATATACGAGTGTAGTCGAGATGTAACAACTCTTTGGCAAAATTGTATCTAAACACGCATAGCAAGCATATTCGTGTTGTTGCAGAAGCTACATTTCAAATACAGGATAAGCAAACAATTTATTAAAGTTAGTTAAACAGATTTGGATAATTACAAAATGATCATAAAAATTTGAAGAAATTCTCCAAAATATAAAAAAAAAAACAAAAAAAATCCTATAGAAATGAACATTTTACAAAATGTCTTTTAGAAGTGAAATTTTGACAAAATTTCCTATAAAAATGAAATTTTGTCAAAGTTTCCTATAAAAATGAAATTTTGACAAAATTTCCTGTAGCAACTAAAATTTTGATAACATTTCCTATCGAAATGAAATTTTCATAAAATTTTCTACAGGAAGGAAGTGTTGAAAACATTTTCTATAGAAATGAAATTTTGACAAAAATTCCTATAAAAATGCAATTTTGACAAAATTTCCTATCGAGATGAAATTTTGACAATATTTCCTATAGAAATAAAAGTTTGACAAAATCTCCTATAGCAACTAAAATATTTACAAAATTTCATATATAAATGAAATTTTAATAAAATTTTCTACAGAAATGAAATTTTGAAAAAAATTTTCTATAGAAATGAAATTTTGGCAAAATGTCCTATAAAAATGAAATTCTGACAAAATTTCCTATAAAAATGAAATTCTGACAAAATTTCCTATAGCAAATACAATTTTGACAACATTTCCTATTGAAATGAAATTTTGATAAAATTTTCTACAGAAATGAAGTTTTGACAAAATTTTATGTAGAAATGAAATTTTGACAAAAAATTCCTATAAAAATTCAATTTTGACAAAATTTCCTATCGCGATGACGTTTTGACAAAATTTCCTACAGAAATTAAATTTTGACAAAATTTTCTATAGAAATTAAATTTTGACAAAATTTTATATAGAAATGAAATTTCGACAAAACAAAACGATAAAAAAAATTCTTATAGAAATGCAATTTTTGCGAAATCTCCTATAGAAATAAAATTTTGACAAAATTTCCTATGGAAATGAAATTTTGACAAAATTTTCTTATAAAAATGAAATTGTGACAAAGTTTCCTATAGAAATAAAATTTTTGAAAACATTTTCTATATAAATACAATTTGATAAAATTTCCAATTGTAGCGAAATTTTGAAAAAAAAAAAATCCATAAAAAATGGAATTTTGACAAGTTCTTCTTTGGAAATGAAATTTTGACAAAAATTCCTATAAAAATTCAATTTTGACAAAATTTCCTATCGAGATGAAGTTTTGACAAAATTGCCTACAGAAATGAAATTTTGACAAAATTTTCTATAGAAATGAAATTTTGACAAAATAACACGATAAAAAAATTCTTATAGAAATGCAATTTTTGCGAAATCTAAAGAAATAAAATTTTGACAAAATTTCCTACGGAAATGAAATTTTGATAAAATTTTCTTATAAAAATGAAATTGTGACAAAAGTTCCTATAGAAATGAAATTGTGACAAAATTTCCTATAGAAATAAAATGTTGACAAAATTTCCAATAAAAATGAAATTTTGACAAAATTTCCTATAAAAATGAAATTTTGACAAAGTTTCCTATAGAAATAAATTTTTTGACAACATTTTCTATATAAATACAATTTGATCAAATTTCCAATTGTAATGAAATTTTGAAAACAAAAAAATCCATAAAAATGGAATTTTGACAAGTCGTTCTTTGGAATGATAATTTTGACACAATTTCCTATGGAAATGAAATTGTGACAAAATTTCCTATAGAAATGAAATTTTGACAAAATGTCCTATAAAAATGAAATTTTGACAAAATTTCCTAAAGAAATGAAATTTTGACAAAATTTTCTATAGAAATGAAATTTTGACAAAATTTTCTATAGAAATGAAATTTTGACAAAATAAAACGATAAAAAATTCTTATAGAAATGCAATTTTTGCGAAATCTCCTATAGATATCAAATGTTGACAAAATTTTCTTATAAAAATGAATTTGTGACAAAATTTCCTATAGAAATGAAATTTTGACAAAATTTCCTATAAGAATGAAATTTTGACAAAATTTCCTATAAAAATGAAATTTTGTCAAAGTTTCCTATAGAAATAAAAATGTTAACAACATTTTCTATATAAATGCAATTTTGATCAAATTTCCAATTGTAATGAAATGTTGAAAAAAAAATCCATAAAAATGGAATTTTGAAAAGTTTTTCTTTGGAAATAAAATTTTGACAAAATTTCCTATGGAAATTAAATTGTGACAAAATTTCCTATAGAAATGAAATTTTGACAAAATTTCCTATAGAAATGAAATTTTGACAAAATTTCCTATAGAAATGACATTTTGACAAAATTTCCTATAAAAATGAAATTTGACAAAGTAGAAATTAAATTTTTGGCAAAATTTTCTATAAAAATGAAATTTTGACAAAATTTCCTATAGAAATGAAATTTTGGAAATAAAATGTTGACAAAATTTCCTATGGAAGTGAAATTTTGACAAAACTTTCTTATAGAAATGAAATTGTGACAAAATTACATATTGAAAGTAAATTTTGACAACATTTCCTAATGAAATTAAACTTTGTCAAAATTTCCTAATGAACTAAAATTTTGACAAAATATCGCATAAAAATGAGATAAAAACAAGTATATACGGCCGTAAGTTCGGCCAGGCCGAATCTTATGTATTCTCTACCATGGATTGCGTAGAAACTTCTACGAAAGACTGTCATCCACAAATTTCAACTCACTCGGATGAAATTTGCTCCTCCAAGAGGCTCCAAAACCAAATCTCGGATCGGTTTATATGGGGGCTATAAATGATTATGGACTGATATGGACCACTTTTGGCATGGTTGTTAAATATCATATACTACCACCTCATACCAAATTTCAACCAGATCGGATGAATTTTGCTTCTCCAAAAGGCACCGGAGGTCAAATCTGGCGATAGGTTTATATGGGAGCTATATATAATTATGGACTGATATGGACCAATTCCTGCATGGTTGTTGAATACCATATACTAACATCACGTACCAAATTTCAACCGAATGGGAAGAATTTTGCTCTACCACCTCATACCAAATTTCAACCAGATCGGATGAATTTTGCTTCTCCAAAAGGCACCGGAGGTCAAATCTGGCGACAGGTTTATATGGGAGCTATATATAATTATGGACTGATATGGACCAATTCCTGCATGGTTGTTGAATACCATATACTAATATCACGTACCAAATTTCAACCGAATGGGAAGAATTTTGCTCTTCCAAGGTGCTCCGGAGGTCAAATCTGCGGATCGGTTTATATGGGGCCTATATATAATTATGGACCGATATCGACAAATTTTTGCATGGGTGTTTGAGGCCATATATTAACATCACGTACCAAATTTCAGCCGGATCAGATGAAATTTGCTTCTCTTAGAGGCCTCGCAAGCCAAATCGGGGGATCGGTTTATGTGGGGGCTATATATAATTATGAACCGATGTGAACTATTTTTTCCATGATTGTTAGAGACCATATATTTACACCATGTACCAAATTTCAGCCGGATCGGATGAAATTTGCTTCTCTTAGAGGCTTCGCAAGCCAAATTTGGGGGTCCGTTTATATGGGGGCTATACGTAAAAGTGGACCGATGTGGCCCATTTGCAATACCATCTGACCAACTACTTGTGCGAAGTTTCAAGTCGATAGCTTGTTTCGTTCGGAAATTAGCGTGATTTCAACAGACGGACGGACGGACATGCTCAGATCGACTCAGAATTTCACCACGACCCAGAATATATATATACTTTATGGGGTCTTAGAGCAATATTTCGATGTGTTACAAACGGAATGACAAAGTTAATATCCTATGGTGGAGGGTATAACAATGTTATAGAAATGAAATTTTGACAAAATGTCCTATGGAAATGAGATATTGACGAAATTTCCTATAGAAATTAAATTTTCTATAGAAATTAAATTGTGACTAAATTTTCTATAGAAATGAAATTTTGACTAAATTTCCTATAGAAATGAAATTTTTACTAAATTTTCTATAGGCATGAAATTTTAACAAAATTTCCTATATAAATGAATTTTTAACAAACAAAAACTCCAACAGAAATGAAGAGATATTAAGACTAAAAAATGTCTAATTTGTTTTATAAATTTTCCCCACTGTGCCTTTCTCTCTTCTCGCTGTTCATGTTATTGAGCAGACAATATGGGAAATTTGACAGTTGTGTAGCGTTGATTAAAAGGCATTAATTTATTATGACGTGAAATATTTATGGCTTACTGTGGGGGGACGGCCATATTACAGGGTGGGAATAAAACTGGCCTGCAAATGTTCAAGCGAGTGAGTATTGAAAATACATCCAACCTCCATCCTTCACAATTTACCTCCACACATCCACTGGAAAAATTTAATTTTAATTAGAGACGCTTTTCCATTTATTTCCATCACAAGAAGGCGTCAAAATTAGTTAGTATGTGAGCTTGACGTAAATGAGGGAGTGAGCGGTCAGGCGGAATTAGTCGAACAAGGATTTTCCATTTCTTCAAAGTAAATGCGCTTTGGCTTGGAGGGGGGCTTTTGTGGCCTATAAGGATTGGGTGTTGGGGTAATTGAAAGCACCATTAAGACAATCAATGATATTGCATGACTCGATGGAAATGAATATGGAGGGTAGGCAGCTACATAAAAGATTTATTCGTCAATTCATTTAAATTATTGCTGATACGACAACGGATTGTCCATGCCACCGACCAATGTAGTCTACAGTCCATTTGTGTATGCTTAAAATTTCATTGGAATGGGAATTTATTTTTGTGTATTGTGTAATGAAAGCCTATTGTTAGTTAAATTTCAATGAATAGCTTATTGAATTATTCACTTTGACAATAGCAGCAGAATAAAATGAAAACTTTTCAAAAAGTTTTATGGACGTTTTTTTTTTGTTGGGGCAATATTTATTGTTATATAATGCCAAAGAAGGATTTTTTATTTCATGTAATTTTAATAAATTTGGAGCTCTCAGAAAAAAAATTGATTCTACACCAAATCGGGTCGAGACTATTAAAAAGTAATCCAGAGTTTTCTATATTAAAAATTTTAAATAATAAAAAAAAATAATTTTCTAGAGGATGATATTACAAAAAAAAAATTTAAATAATAAAAAAATATAATTTTCTAGAGGACGATATTACAAAAAAATCTTAAGTGTGGAAAGCCAAGGTTTATATTTCCAAATGTCGAAAAACTTTCCATAAAACAGATATTTTAGATAAGAAATTTCGACAATTTTTCCGATATAAAATTTCCTACCGAAAAGAAATGAAATTTTGACAAAATATCATATAGGAATGACATTTTTGCAAAATTTCCTATAGAAATAAATTTTTTGTACAATTTCCTATAGAAATGAAGTTTTTTTTTAAGATTACCTATTAAAATATTTTTTTTTTCACAAAATTTCCTATAGAAATTGAATTTTGACAAAATTATCAATAGAAATAAAATGTTGACTAAATTTTCTATAGAATTAAAATTTTGACAAAATTTTCTATAGAATTAAAATTTTGACAAAATTTTCTATAGAAATAAAATTTTGACAAAATTTCCGATAGAAATGAAATTTTAACAAAATTTACTACTGAACTTGAATTTTGAGAAAATTGTCTATAGAAATTGAATTTTGAGAAAATTGTCTATAGAAATAAAATTTTTACTAAATTTTCTGTAGAAATAAAATTTTGACAAAATTTTCTATAGAAATAAAATGTTGACAAAATTTTCTATAGAAATAAGATTTTTCAAAATTTCCGATAGAAATGAAATTTTAACAAAATTTACTACTGAACTTGAATTTTGACAAAATTTCCTATAGAAATTGAATTTTGACAAAATTGTCTATAAAAATAAAATTTTGACAAAATTTTCTATAGAATTAAAATTTTTACAAAATTTTCTATAGAATTAAAATTTTTACAAAATTTTTTATAGAATTAAAATTTTTACAAAATTTTCTATAGAATTAAAATTTTGACAAAATTTTCTATAGCAATAAAATTTTGACAAAATTTTCTATAGAAATAAGATTTTTCAAAATTTCCGATAGAAATGAAATTTTAACAAAATTTCCTACTGAATTTTAATTTTGACAAAATTTCCTATAGAAATTGAATTTTGACAAAATTATCTATAGAAATAAAATTTTGACAAAATTTTCTATAGAATTAAAATTTTGACAAAATTTTCTATGGAATTAAAATTCTTGACAAAATTTTCTATAGAAATAAAATTTCGACAAAATTTTCTATAGAAATAAGATTTTGCAAAATTTTCTATAGAAATAAAAAGTTGACAAAATAAAAATAAAATTGTGACGAAAAAAAAAACAATAAAAAAAATTATCCAGAGTTTTCTATATTAGAAATTTTTTAATAACAAAAACAACAAAAATAATTTTACCAAAATTTTCATCTGTGGAAAAGTCGCTGCAAGGCAAAGTTAATATATTAAAAATTTTAAAATTTGTTTTTAATTTCAATATGTTTACATTATTTTAAATGTCCCTTAATTATTAATGAAAAGGAAAGGGATATCCGCAAGTGTATATCAAATATCGATTGTGCAGACATATTTTACTGAAGTAATAACCATTCTGTGAAGAAGCAATCACTATACTTTAGCCTACAGCAGATTGTTATTGGCTCCAAAAGCTAACGATGACAAAGACACAATGGAATTGCAGGTATTTTAACTGAATTAACACAGGTTTATACCTTGTAGTTGGTATTTTTGTCCAATGCATTATTTTTCAAGTCATTTGAGTATGTAAATCCATATGACCACATAAAACCTTTGAGGCAATATTTGTATTCTCATGTTTCGCCTTCAATAGTTTTGATGTTGTTGCCATTGTTGGAAAAAACCACATCAGATACATATTTTTTCAAAAATTCCAACTGAAGAAAGTGCAATGAAATATGAAACGCCCCCTTTTAACATCACTCATTGACGATGTATAGAAGGGCAGATTGTACATGCTAAGATTGTTGAAAAAAAAAAAAACGACATAGGACAGACGTAGCATACCATAGGAGATGTGACATCTGCTTTTTGATTCATGTTGCAACAAAATCTGCCAACGAGAGTGAAATAAAGATGTTGCGTGTCTCTTGGCGAAGGAATTATTGAAAGAAATGCAAAAAAGACACCATTTGCATAATCCAACTGAGAAAAGGGGGAAAAACAGTGGTGTTCCTCAATTATTACATTGCATTTATTTAATTTTATAAGATTTGTTTTCATTAATTATTTTAATATACATATAATGGTATAATTTATGCTTCCTGTATTAAAATATATTTTGTACTCAGCTTAAATGCTCTAACTTACTATCGATTCTCTCGAAGTCATACTCTCAAAATCTCTTCTTTACTCATTATTGCCAATGATTAATGGCTTTGGAACTATCTCTCTTTCTTTTCCCATCATCATAACTCTCTATTCTCAATGAATAATTGATATCAGTTGATCACATTAGAATATATCAGCGTAAATTTATTTCTCCAAAAAGCAAATCTTTGATAAATGTGTGAATATTATGAGAATTCAAATATTTTTCAAACATTTCAGTTTGTGAATGATTACAAATGGGAACTTAAAAAAAAAAAAATCTTGAAAAAACTAATGAATATTAAAACTTACTAATAAAAATAATGGAAATGGAATGGAATAATGACTTTGTGAATACTCGTTTACTTCGACTATTCCATTGTACTATGAAAAGTGGAATTCCTGCAGCACTTTGCCGTAGCTTTACTTTCGGTAGATCTACACGTAATCCCCAAATATTTATTCCGATAATTCGGAATTCAATCTATGATAAATCTTTTATTGTAAGAATTGCGAGATGCTGGAACTTTTTACCGCTTTCTCTACGGGTTTTTTCCCATACGAATAATGCACGCACGAACTATCTGGACCATTTATTCTAATTCTTGTGGATTCATGTCTAGAAATTTTAGATACTGTTACTTGTTTGATTTTGGTTGGGGAACCAATACTAAAGTTATCACTGATTTATTTATATATAAATTTAAAGACATATATTTTTTGTTATATATACATTTTTTTCTGTCATACAAAGAATTATTTTATATTACTTAGGTATGATGTTGCTTTGTAATACGTTATTGGCCAATAGGCTTTTGTATTATAATTTATGAATAAATGAAAATGAAATGAAATTTGAAACTTACCAAAATTTAACCACCTGCCAATTTGGTCCGACCATAGGAACAAAATAAAAATGTGTGGGATATCTATAAGAAGAAATAAAACAAAATAATGAATTAATGAAGTAAAGTAAAAGTTTACTAAATACGTATATGGGAAATATCAAAATTACTTAATATGTGCTCAAAATTACACTCAAAAACAAGTTTACTTGGATCCAAAGATTTTGACCTTCCTTTAAGGATTTTGGTATTGATTCCGAGCCAAAGTTGCGGCTTCTTTAAAATAAAGACATTTTTTAGCGACCTATCTGGCTTTAAATCTAGGACCAATAAAATTAAAATTAGGATACAGAACTCATTTATCAAGTTGTCATTCTCTTTTCGCGGTTTATTAATAAAGGTACCAACGGACAAACGAATGTCAGTTTAAAAATTTAAATTATAACGGATAAGTAAAACAAGTATATACGGCCGTATGTTCGGCCAGGTCGAAGCTTATGTACCCTCCACCATGGATTGCGTAGAAACTTCTACTGAAACTTCTACTGAAGACTGTCATCCACAATCGAATTACTTGGGTTGCGGTAACACTTGTCGATGGCAAGGTATCTTAAAACTTCTTAACACCGTAATATATACCACATAGTACATATGTGGTATATATTAAACTAAACAAGTATATACGGCCGTAAGTTCGGCCAGACCGAATCTTATGTACCCTCCACCATGGATTGCGTAGAAACTTCTGCGAAAGACTGTTACCCACAATCGAATTACTTGCGTTGTGGTAATACTAACCGATGGCAAGGTATCTTAACACTTCTTAACATCGTTTTCTAAATTGTGAGTTAGCCCATACACTGAAAAAAAAGCATACCCGGTTCCAAAGATTTTGTCTTTACTTTAAAAAATTTGGTATTGATTCCGAGCCAAAGAAGCGGAGAATAGAAGTAAGGATACTTTTAAGACACAATTCTCTTTTAAAATCGGGTTTTGTGTACTTGCTTCTAGGAAGCAAATTTTAATTTTTCGCCTTTTTAGCTTTTTTTCTTCATATGCTATCAAAGTCCTTTAAAAACAAGTTAACGACGACTTTAATTTCAAAATTAAGACTCGACTTCTAGTAGAAATTATGCTGTATTTCAAGTAAAAAACGCCTTTAAAATAAAGTGTTGAAAAACATGTCCTATATTTGAACGATTTTTTGCTTTGTAGTCAAGATGCAAAAGACAACAAATTTAAAGACAATTTCATTAAATTTAAAGATTTTTTCTAAATTATTAAAGTCAAGTTGGCCTTAGCCCAAACATTTTTTCTTTCATGTTATGATATCCATTTTTAAATCAAATCACTTAATTATAAGGACAATACGACTTCATTGAAAAGTTTATCGACCTTTGGTCAAGGAAAAAAACTTTATACTAGAGAAATGCGTCTTCTATGCTAAGCAAAATTTGCATTCGTATTTTAAAGACATGAATTCTTTGACCTCACGACAATATTTTTTTCAGTGTACGTGGTATATATTAGACAAAAAAGTTATGTATAGGTAAGTCTATAAATAATTACGAATCGATATAGACTTTTGCGCGGTACGTGGAGAGCCAGAATTGAAATATGGGGGTCGCTTATATGGGGGCTACAATTATGAACTTGATATGGACCAATTTATGTGTGATTGGGATCGATTTATCTGAGGGCTATATATAACTATAGACCGATATGGACCTAGTTAGGCATGATTGTTAACGGCCATATACTAGCACAATGTACCAAATTTCAACTGACTCGGATGAAATTTGCTCCTCCAAGAGGCTCCAAAACCAAATCTCGGGATCGGTTTATATGGGGGCTATATATAATTATGGACTGATATGGACCACTTTTGGCATGGTTGTTAAATATCATATACGATCACCACGTACCAAATTTCAAGCAGATCGGATGAATTTTGTTTCTCCAAAAGGCACCGGAGGTCAAATCTGGGGATCGGTTTATATGGGAGCTATATATAATTATGGACTGATATGAACCAATTTCTGCATGGTTATTGGATACAATATACTAACATCAAGTACCAAATTTCAACTGAATCAGATGAATTTTGGTCTTCCAAGAGGCTCCGGAGGTCAAATCTGGTGATCGGTTTATATGGGGGCTATATATAATTATGGACCGATGTGGACCAATTTTTGCATGGTTGTTAAAGATCATATACTAACACCACGTACCAAATTTCAGCCGGATCGGATGAAATTTGCTTCTCTTAGAGGGTTTGCAAGCCAAATTTGGGGGTCCGTTTATATGGGGGCTATATATAATTATGGACCGATGTGGACCAATTTTTGCATGGTTGTTAGAGACCATATACTAACACCATGTACCAAATTTCAGCCGGATCGGAGGAAATTTGCTTCCCTTAGAGGCCTTGCAAGCCAAATCGGGGGATCGGTTTATATGGAGGCTATATATAATTATGGACCGCTGTGGACCAATTTTTGCGTGGTTGT
Source organism: Haematobia irritans (assembly GCF_050003625.1). Lineage (NCBI taxonomy): Eukaryota > Metazoa > Arthropoda > Insecta > Diptera > Muscidae > Haematobia > Haematobia irritans. The sequence goes on from NC_134397.1 coordinate 10,259,959, forward strand.
AAGAGACCATATACTTACACCATGTTCACAATTTCAGCCGGATCGGATGAAATTTGCTTCTCTTAGAGGCCTCGCAAGCCAAATTTGGGGGTCCGTTTATATGGGGGCTATACGTAAAAGTGGACCGATATTGCCCATTTGCAATACCATCCGACCTACATCAATAACAATACTTGTGCCAAGTTTCAAGTCGATAGCTTGTTTCGTTCGGAAGTTAGCGTGATTTCAACAGACGGACGGACGGACGGACATGCTCAGATCGACTCAGAATTTCACCACGACCCAGAATATATATACTTTATGGGGTCTTAGAGCAATATTTCGATGTGTTACAAACGGAATGACAAAGTTAATATACCCCCCATCCTATGGTGGAGGGTATAAAAAGGCCGATTAAATACGAATATAATTAAGTTTAAAGTTTCTATAGAAATAAAATTTTGGCAAAATAAAATTTTTACATTTTCTATAGAAATAAAATTTGGAAAAAAATTCTATAGAAAAAAAATGATTGGGGATCGGCTATATATAACTATAGACCGATATGGACCAATTTTGGCATGGTTATTAGCGGCCTTATACTAAGATTTCAACCGGATCGAATGTATTTTGCTCCTCCAAGAGGCTCCGGAGATCAAATCTGGGGAACGGTTTATATGGGGGCTATATGTAATTATGGACCGATATAGAGCAATTCGTGCGTGCTTGTTAGAGACCACATTCTAACACCATGCAAATTTCAACCGGATCGGACGAATTTTGCTCCTCTAAGAGGCACCGGAGGACAAATCTGGGGATCGATTTATATGGGGGCTATATATAATTATGGACCGATATGGACCAATTCTTACATGGTTGTTAGATACCATATACTAACAACACGTACCAAATTTCAACCGGATCGGATGAATTTTGCTCCTCTAAGAGGCTCCGGAGGTCAAATCTGGGGATCGGCTTATATGAGGGCTATATATAGTTATGGGCCGATGTGGACAAATTTTTGCATTGTCATTAGAGAACATATACCAACACCATGTACCAAATTTCAGCCGGATCGGATGAAATTTGCTTCTCTTAGAGGCACCGCAAGCGAAATCGGTTTATATGGGGGCTATATATAAATATGGACCGATGTGGACCAATTTTTGCATGGTTGTTAGAGACCATATACTAATACCATGTACCAAATTTCAGCCGGATCGGATGAAATTTGGTTCTCTTAGAGGCTCCGCAAGCCAAATCGGGGGATCGGTTTATATGGGGGCTATATGTAATTATGGAACGATATGGACCAATTTTTGCATGGTTGTTAGAAACCATATACTAACACCATGTACCAAATTTCAGCCGGATCGGATGAAATTTGCTTCTCTTAGAGCAATCGTAAGCCAAATTTGGGGGTCCATTTATATGGAGGCTATACGTAAAAGTGGACCGATATGGACCAATAGGTTGTTAGAGACCAATGGTTGTTAGAGACCATATACTAACACCATGTACTAAATTTCAGCCGGATCGGATGAAATTTGCTTCTCTTAGAACAATCGCAAGCCAAATTTGGGGGTCCGTTTATATGGGGACTATACGTAAAAGTGGACCGATATGACCCATTTGCAATACCATCCGACCTACATCAATAACACCTACTTGTGCCAATTTTCAAGTCGATAGCTTGTTTCGTTCGGAAGTTAGCCTGATTTCAACAGACGGACGGACGGACGTGCTCAGATCGACTCAGAATTTCACCACGACCCATAATATAGTATATATACTTTATGGGGTCTTAGAGCAATATTTCGATGTGTTACAAACGGAATGACAAAGTTAATATACCCCCATCCTATGGTGGAGGGTATAAAAAAGTTTTCATATTTCCAAAAAAAAAAACCTTTAAACCAAAGACGCTAAATCCTCAAAATAGGTCTTGGCCTATATTTTAAGCGTTTTTATCTTAATTCTAAAGTTTCAATATTTCAGTTAAATTAAGGACAATTTCTTCAAATCAAAAATGTTTTTCTTTACTTTAAGGAAAATTAGCCTTAGTTCAAAAACTTTAACGAAGGGACGCTAATTAACAAAATTTGTGTCTTAAATTTTATGAAAAAATTTTTGAAGCAAAGATTATAAACTTTATTTTAATTAAAATTTCATTATTTTAAAGAAATTTGTTTTTAATATTTTGTAAATTTCGCATCCTAAAATTTAAGTTGCAAAATCTTTAATATCACGTAAATATTTTTTTTTCAGTGTAGTTAAAATTTACCACAAATGCGGCAATTTTAAACTTGGTATTTTGGGGTAAAGACATATTTCTATTTTTGTGTGTTTCTTTGTGTACTTTTATTATTATATTTTTGATACATTTTTGAAACACGGTGCAACCAAATGGCGAGAAAAAAACCTATCGCATTATATTGCATGTTTTGTTGTGCTTAGTAGTGTGATACGTGTAAGAGGTATAATGTCACATGGTGTACCTCTTATCATGCTCATAGTATCTCTAAGCAATGTGCAACGACCCCCATGTGACAATCCAATGTGATTGCAGCGCACTGTTGGCTGATTTTGTCGCCAGCATAGTTGCACACACACACATCTCAAAAGCGGTTTCGTTTTTGTTCAGCTCAACAACAACAACAAAAATGCATGCAACATTTTTAGTGGTTTCCTACTGTGGGGGCAATGCAAAGTCAACCAGCCAGCCAGCCAGTCAGCCAAGCAGTGAGTGGTCTGTTGATATGCACTCATTAAGGTATGCCAGTATATTTGCTAAGTCATTAAGTTTCTCATTTACTATAAACGTTTCGGTGTTTGTTTGTCTACATATCGTCGTTTTGCTGAGAATACAATTGACAGAGTGATATTACAGGTCAAACAGAAACACATTTGTTGGCATTACTGTTGTAGGTAGAAAAAATTCTTAAAGAAATAAAAAAAAAATTGAAACAAAAAAATGTTATAAAATAAAAAAAAGAAAAATTCTTGTCTTAATAAATATATTCAATAAAAAGGAAAATATAAGTTTAAAGCAAATGAGAAGTGACTAAAGACCCTTTAATGTTAGCCTATTACTAAGTCTTATTTTTAGTAAAAACAATATTTACTTAATATGAAATATTATGTACCTTAAATTTTAAGACATAAAATCTACTCAGTATTAGTGGTAAATTTCTTTATTTTTAAGATTTTTTTTTTAAATTAGTTAACAATTAATATTTTAACTTAGAAGCTCAAACAAATCAAATTTAATTTGGGAATTTTTATTTTTTGAATTTTGAAACTAAAGATAATAGAATAACATTTCCCCCACCATCTTTTGGATGGTCCTTCTCTATCCCATCTTCTCCTATCCCTAACATTCATCTTTTGTCCTTTGACATTAACTAATTAATGTCTTTCCTTTAAAATGTCGGCAAAATCCAACATATGTTCCATCATAATGCCCCATCATGAAATAAACTCTAGTACTAATAAAGTCATTGTTGTTTCTTCACTTTATCTTCTTCTTCTCGGCCGATGATAATTACTCTATGGCACATAATAATAATAATCCCATATACATATATCTAGTCTTTCGATTTATTCCCCAAGTCAAACAAGTACGAAACTCTTGCTTGGTCATGAGGGTAAATGATGTTTGATGTATCAACACCATACCATCAGGTCTTTTTTCAAATGCCATTCCTTTGCAGTTGCAGAGACTTGTCATTATTCCCATCATCAGTGGTGGCGTCTGGTTGTCGAATTTGTTTTGCAGCGTTTTCGTGTTGGGTTTCCATTAATTAATATATGAGTCTGTCTAGGCAATGTTTTGAAATTGGTTTGATATCGAGAGATATGAGGATTTGGCATTTAAGGCCTTATTTTAGCAACATTTTTAATGAAGGAACATATTTAATGAAAAAATCAAAAATCAAATATTTATGACAATCATATTGTTTTAAGTTTAAAATATTAAAATTAAAATTATTGTTTTTTATACTTTTAATTAATTTGTAAAACATTTTATTTAATTTTTTTTCAAGGAATTCTAATATCCGAAAGCCTAGCAAACTCTCTTTTTTGTTGTCACTTTTTTTACCAATCATAACTACAATGAGAGGAGAGGAAAAATCTTAGTGTGTGTGTGACAAAAAGGCCTCTCATATGATATTCAACACCTTCTCTCACATCTCTCTGAGACTCTATTCCCCCCCAAAAACTGTGCATGAATGTATGTGTGATATCCACACATTGTGTATAAATGTCTATCGTTGCACGTTATTTACGCCTTAGCATTATAATTCAATTAATAAGCCTTAATTAAACAACACAACAAAATTAGTCGCTAATTGTGTTACGGATGTACAGAATGTTTCGTAGTCCATTGGAAATACGTACATCATACAATACGTACATCATATACAAATGCCTGCCACACGATGCATATTCTGTGAGGTGGATATAACATTGGGGGGGATATAACATTGTATTCTTCTTCATAGATTCACCACCACACCTTACCAAGAAGAGATTAATTGAAGTGAGAAATGTCTTTAGATGAATAGGTTAGAAAGAGAGAGAGAAAATATTCCACACGTAAACAAAGACTTTGAAGTTTTTTTTTTTTTTTATAACAGAAAACTAGTGTGAACAACATTATATACAGACGGACGGTCTGGACTTCACTATATATCACACTCCATCCTCTAAATAGCTATGGAAAAATCTGATATTTTACATGAACTTAAAGCAGTGTTGCCAGGTATTTTTTGATTCTCCCCCCCCCCCACCCCCCCCCCCCCCAAATCTTAAGAAAAAAACCCTAAATTGGTCTAGACTTTTTTCAAAAACCCCCAAAAATGTTAAGTATGTAAATAGTACAAAAAGAGGTCCCTAAGTGAGTCTAAGGAGGTCCCTAAGTGAGTCTATATGAGCCTGATACATCGGGCTGCCACCTAACCTTGTTTTTAATAGTATCAAATATTAACAATGCCCCTTCAACAGATGCGTTTAAACAAGAATGTCATTGCATACTTGCTTGGGTTGACTTCTCTTATTTTTTTCTCAAAATTCATGCCAGAATTGTTCCAAATTTTATTGAGAATTGCTCCACTTTATAAGATCTATAATATTTTTTTTACCCCCAAAAATCCCCCCAAATAAATGTTACCCCTAAAAATCCCCCTAAATGTGTAAAAAACCCCTAAAATTTGGGGGAAAACCCCCAACCTGGCAACACTGACTTAAAGTCCTATCTATGTTTCAATTTTTGTATTACAACGAATTTACATGATATTGAATTTGAGAACGGAAATGAAAATAAAAAACCTCAATGTTTTAAAATTCGTTTAATATCGCTTGCTCACAGTTTTATCATACTCGTACCATCAACAATAATTATTTATGTAGACATAATAAAATGTCACACACACATAACATACCATCTATATCCTAACCATTCGTTTTTGCAGAAACCTGGGAGACTGTATATTTAACACAGACTGCCTTCTCAATGAAAATAAAAATGAATTTCAATGAGCACGAAATTTACTTGCATTGATTTAACAATGCGACGATTATGTTTATTTACGATTGTGATTGTTTTTAGTTTGCGGTTTTTTGGTCTACAAAATAATTCAATGACCACATACAAGTCTACTGTTCCATCATCATTCATCCCCATAAAAAAATGGAATGAAACAAAAACAAAAATGTGCTGAATATATTCGACGAACATATATCAACACTTGGTTATAGGATTTTTTTTGTAGCTTTCAGTTGAAGTTAAGGTCCATATTTAATCATTGGACAGAATTTTTTTTGTGGAATTGAACAGTGATATACAAACACTAGTAACGGAATAGAAGAACTATAGTGTAGTAGTGGTGAAAATTTTTATTTCTATAGATTTTTTTTTTTTTTTTGAAATATATATTTCTATAGAAAATTTTGTCAAAATTTTATTTCTATAGAAAATTTTTGTAAAAATGTTATTTCTATAGAGAATTTTTGTCAAAATGTGATTTCTATAGAAAATTTTGTCAAAATTTGATTTCTATAGAAAATTTTGTCAAAATTTTATTTCTCTAGAAAATTTTGGCAAAATTTATTTTTTATAGAAAATTTTGTCAACATTTTATTTTAAATTAAATTTATTATTTATTTCTACAGAAAATTTTGTCAACATATTATCTCTGTTGAAGCGAGTTCAACAAGCTACTATTGGTGAACTTCCCTAATGACATTTATGATTGATGCTCACGAAGAGCAAGCACGGATTCGATCCAAATCTCTTAATTTCTTCTCTTAAGTTATGTTATTATTTTGTTTTACACCAATTTCATCTTATTCATTTGTACATTTTACATGAAGTATGATTTTGTAATTATTTATCTTTGCATTCATTTTCATCCTTCCATTATATAGTAACCGTTTCATTTCTAACGGATTTAAATATTGAATTTTGTCAGTGAAATGGTTAGTTAAGTTTGAGCAGTTGAAGTAAACGGGTCAAGTTGACTCTTCAATAAATTTAACTCAACAATAAGGTGGTGTCTTTTTTATTTCGTAAGGCACTAGGCTTCGCGCTCCATTTTGAAAGACATTTGGAGTTCTTAGCCCCACGAGAGCTTCAACCAGAAGCACGAGTCAGCATTACTGTGTTCGAGGCTCTTCAACCCCCACCAATTGCACTATCGAAACAAACGCCTTAGTGCAATTTAACAATCTCCATAAAAAATTGTCAAAATTTTATTTTATAGAAAACTTCGTCACAATTTTATTTCTATAGAAAACTTCGTCAATATTTTATTTCTATAGAAAATTTTGTTAAAGTTTTTTTTCTATAGATTTTTTCTTTCAAATTAATATTTCTATAGAAAATTTTTTTCAACATTTTATTTCTATAGAGAATTTTTGTCAAAATTTGATTTCTATAGAAAATTTTGACAAATAGAATAGAACACAATAGACAATAGAAAATATTGTCAAAATTGTATTTCTATAGGAAATTTTGTCCAAATTTTATTTCTATAGGAAACTTTGTCCAAATGTTATTTCTATAAAAAATTTTGTCAAAACTTTGTTTCTATATAAAATTTTGTCAATATTTTATTTCTATAGAAATTTTTGTCAAAATTTTATTTCTATAGAAAATTTTGTAAAAATTTTATTGCTAAAGGAAATTTTCACAAAATTTTATTTCTATAGAAAATTTTATTTCTATAGGAAATTTTGACAAAATTTTATTTCTATAGAAAACTTTGTCAAAATTTTATTTCTATAGAAAATTTTGTTAAAGTTTTTTGTCAAAAATTTTGTCTAAAGAAAATGTTGTCAAAATTGTATTTCTATAGAAATTTTTTTTAAATTTTATTTCTATATGAAATTTTGACAAAATTTTATTTCTATAGAAAATTTTGCAAACTTTTATTTCTATAGAAAATTTTTGTCAAAATTTTACTTCTATTGGAAATTTTGTCAAAATTTTATTTCTTAGCAAATTTTGTCAAAATTTTATTTCTATAGAAAATTTTTGTCAAAATTTTACTTCTATCGAAAATTTTGTCAAAATTGTATTTCAATAGGAAATTTTGTCAAAATAGTATTTCTATCAGAAATTTTGTCAACTTTTTTTTCTATAGTAAATTTTGTCAACATTTTATTTCTATAGAAAATTTTGTAAAATTTTTGTTTTTAGAAAATTTTGTCAACATTTTATTTCTATAGAAAATTTCCTATAGATAAATTTGTCAACATTTTATTTCTATAGAAAATTTTTGTCAAAATTTTACTTCTATTGGAAATTTTGTCAAAATTTTATTTCTTAGCAAATTTTGTCAAAATTTTATTTCTATAGAAAATTTTTGTCAAAATTTTACTTCTATCGAAAATTTTGTCAAAATTGTATTTCAATAGGAAATTTTGTCAAAATTGTATTTCTATCAGAAATTTTGTCAACTTTTTTTTCTATAGTAAATTTTGTCAACATTTTATTTCTATAGAAAATTTTGTCAAATTTTTGTTTTTAGAAAATTTTGTCAACATTTATTTCTATAGAAAATTTTGTCAAAATGTTCTTCCTATAGATAAATTTGTCAACATTTTATTTCTATAGACAAATTTGTCAACATTTTATTTCTATAGACAAATTTTGTCAAAATTTTCTTCCTATAGATAAATTTGTCAACATTTTATTTCTATAGACAAATTTGTCAACATTTTATTTCTATAGAAAATTTTGTCAACATTTTATTTCTGTAGAAAATTTTGTCAAAACTTTATTTCTATAAAAAATTTCGTCAAAACTTTGTTTCTATATAAAATTTTATCAAAATTTCATTTCTATAGAAAATTTTATCAAAATTTTATTTTTATACAAAATTCAGTCAAAATTTTATTTCTATAGGAAATTTTGACAAAATTTTATTTCTATAGAAAACTTCGTCAAGATTTTATTTCTATAGACAATTTTGTTAAAGTTTTTTTTCAAAAGAAAATTTTGTCAAAATTTCGTCAAAATTGTATTTCTATAGAAAATTTTGTTAAAATTTTATTTCTATAGGAAATTTTGACAAAAATTTTATTTCTATAGAAAATTTTGACAAAAATTTTATTTCTATAGAAAATTTTGCAAAATTTTATTTCTATAGAACATTTTTGTCAAAATTTTACTTCTATTGGAAATTTTGTCAAAATTTTATTTCTATAGCAAATTTTGACAAAATTTTATTTCAATTTCAATTTCAGAGAGTAGAATTAGCATTGTTGTGATAAATTTGGTTGAAATCGGTTCAGATTTAGATATAGCTCCCATATATAGCTTTCGCCCGATTTACACTAATATGACCACAGAGGCCAATTGTATGCTCCGATTTAGTTGAAATTTTGCATAGTGAGTAGAATTAGCATTGTAGCTATGCGTGCCAAATTTGGTTGAAATCGGTTCAGATTTAGATATAGCTTCCATATATATGTTTTTCTGATTTCGACAAAAATTGTCAAAATACCAACATTTTCTTTGTAAAATCACCACTGCTTAGTCGAAAAGTTGTAAAAATGACTCTAATTTTCCTAAACCTCTAATACATATATATCGAGCGATAAATCATAAATAAACTTTTGCGAAGTTTCTTTAAAATTGCTTCAGATTTAAATGTTTCCCATATTTTTCTACTAACATTGTGTTCCACCCTCGTGCAATTTGAGTCTATAGATTTTGAGTCTATAGATTTTGTAGAAGTCTATGAAATTCTGTCCAGATCGATTGATATTTAAATGTATGTATTTGGGACAAAGCTTTATATATAGCCCCCAACACACTTGACGGATGTGATATGGTATCGCTAATTTTGATCTACAAAGTGGTGCAGGGTATAATATAGTCGGCACTGCCCGACTTTAGACTTTCCTTACTTGTTATTTCTATAGAAATAAATTTTGTGGTTTTTACATTCGAAGTCTAAGGCAGTCTCGATTTTTTTTTTGAGAGCGGAGGAAGATATTGGCTGAGTTAGCTTTTATTCATTGGGTCAATACTTTGACTGCCAAGAACACTTGGCAGAATTCAAGATGGCATATATTTTGTCTCATGCAATAAATTTGGTTAAATTTATTGCATTCGGACATGAAGTACCCCCTATTTTGAATGAGAAGCTAGCTTTTATTTGGGAAAGCATACAGCTTTCGCAAAAAGTACAACTAAAGATTTTTCAAATTCACTGTGCAATACCACTGGACTATTAAGGCTACTATCCAAAAAGTTTATATTCTATGTTAACACGTTTTTCTACAAAATTCCGATATCGAGACCATCCGTCCGTCTGTGCGAATGTCTATGTATATATCCCTTCATACTAAACCATGTCCCTCCTCCTCAACAACAATAGTTGTTTAGAGTCACCCGCTTTACGATCAGTATTATGCATTGTTATTGAAATCATTTTTCCAATGGTCATTCAGATACTTTTGGCCAGAAATGCGGTTATTCGAAAAAAAAACAAACCAAAAATATATGGAAATTTATATTCCAAATAAATTTCAACTGACTGGCGATAGTATAACGGCCACCGCAGACATTTGGATAAGCTCGTAGTCGTCGGCGTTGTCGACATCGTCATCGAACATGGATCTTGGTTGAGGTTGGTTTTAGTAACCACGGCACTACATGGCAAACTGGCAAAATATGTTTAGGCGATAACAAAAAACCTCTCTGGGGGATTTCGTTTTTTTTTTCTTCTTTTGCCTTGGATGTGTAATTCAATAAAACCAGCAAACTTACTCGAAAAACAAAAAACACAACTGCAACATAAATTTAATGAATTATAATAAAATGAAATAAAATAATATTAGTTTGCCATGTGGGATTTGCAACTAAAACATGCTGTGGTCTGCTTTATTTTATGAGATTTCCGATTTTAGTGTAGCTGGTTTTGTTTGCTTGCGGCACGCATCCATCAGGGATGTTGGCGTTTGTGGTTTGTGATAAAATTTTGGTGTTCCAAAAAAGCATTTTCGCTTACGCTACGATATGTGCTTTAATACTACCACTGGCATTAATTAAGTATTTTGGGCGTAGTTGTTATGTTTATCAGCACAGCTAAAAAACACATTTTTGTCATTATTTTTATAAGCCTTTTGGGGAATGGAAACGAAAATTAATCTCTACAATGCAAATCGGAGGTCAGTTAGGCTAAAGTTTTGTTTTCATGTCTATCGAGGCTAACAATTAGAAACAGAAGTGATTATTTAAAATTTCATAAATTTTGTAGACACGGAAATAAAATAAAAAAAAAAATCATATTAATCAAGTATAAGACGCCAAATATTTCTAAATATCAGAATTTTGACAAAGTTTTCTATAGAAATAAAATTTTAACAACATTTTCTATAGAAATAAAATTTGATAAAATTTTCTATAAAACTAAAATTTTGACAAAATTTTCTATAGAAATAAAATTTTGACAAAATTTTCTATAGAAATAAAACTTGGACAAAATTTTCTACAGAAATAAGATTTTGACAAAATTTTTTATATAAATAAAATTTTGACAAAAATTCCTATAGAAATAAAAGTTTGGCAAAATTTTTTATAGCAATATAAAATGTTCAAGAAATAAAATTTTGACAAAATTTCTATAGCAGTAAAATTTTGAAAAAAATTTCTGTAGAAATAAAACTTTGACAAAATATTCCATAAAAATAAAACTTTGACAAAATTTTTTATAGAAATAAGATAGAATAGAAAGATTTTTTTTCTATAATGAAAATTTTATTAATTTTATTTGTGTTTTTTTTTCTATAGAAAATTTTATCAAAGTTGTATTTCTATAGAAAATTTTGCAAAAAAATTTTTCTATACAGAAAATTTTGTTCAAATTTTATTTCTACAGAAAATTTTGTCAAAATTTTATTTTTATAGAAAATTTGTCAACATTTTATTTCTATAGAAAATTTGTCAACATTTTATTTCTATAGAAAATTTTTTCAACATTTTATTTCTATAGAAAATTTTATCAACATTTTATTTCTACAGAAAATTTTACCAACATTTTACTTTTATAGACAATTTTGTCAAAATTTTATATCTATCGAACACTTTGTCAAAACTTTGTTTCTATAGAAAATTTTGTCAACATATTATCTTCATAAAAAAATTGTTAAAATTTTATTTCTATAGAAAAGTATGTCAAAACTTTATTTCTATAGATTTTTTTTTTTTTAATTTTTATTTCTATGGAAAATTTGGTCAAAATTTAATTTCTATAGAAAACTTCGTCAAAATTTCATTTCTATAGAAAATTTTGTCAAAACTTTGTTTCTATTTAAAATTTTATCAAAATTTCATTTCTATTGAAAGTTTTATCAAAATTTTATTTTTATAGGAAAATGTGTCAAAATTTTATTTCTATTGGAAATTTTGTCAAAAATTTTATTTCTATAATTTTATTTCTGTAGAAATAAAATTTTGACAAAATTTTTTATAGCAATATAAAATTTTGAAAAAATATATGTAGAAATAAAATTTTGACAAAATTTTTTATAGCAATATAAAATTTTGAAAAAATATCTGTAGAAATAAAATTTTGACAAATATTCCATAGAAATAAATTTTTGACAAAATTTTCTATAGAAATAAGTTAGAATAGAAATTTTTTTTTTCTATAATGAAAATTTTCTTAAAATTTTGTCTCTATGAAAATGTTTATAATTTTTTTTTCTATAGAAAATTTTGTCAAAATTGTATTTCTATAGAAAATTTTGTCAAAATTTTATTTCTATAGGAAATTTGGTCAAAAATTTTATTTCTATAATTTTATTTCTGTAGAATAAAATTTCTGTAGAAATAAAACTTTGACAAAATATTCCATAAAAATAAAACTTTGACAAAATTTTTTATAGAAATAAGATAGAATAGAAAGATTTTTTTTCTATAATGAAAATTTTATTAATTTTATTTGTGTTTTTTTTTTCTATAGAAAATTTTATCAAAGTTGTATTTCTATAGAAAATTTTGCAAAAAAATTTTTCTATACAGAAAATTTTGTTCAAATTTTATTTCTACAGAAAATTTTGTCAAAATTTTATTTTTATAGAAAATTTGTCAACATTTTATTTCTATAGAAAATTTGTCAACATTTTATTTCTATAGAAAATTTTTTCAACATTTTATTTCTATAGAAAATTTTATCAACATTTTATTTCTACAGAAAATTTTACCAACATTTTACTTTTATAGACAATTTTGTCAAAATTTTATATCTATCGAACACTTTGTCAAAACTTTGTTTCTATAGAAAATTTTGTCAACATATTATCTTCATAAAAAAATTGTTAAAATTTTATTTCTATAGAAAAGTATGTCAAAACTTTATTTCTATAGATTTTTTTTTTTAAATTTTTATTTCTATGGAAAATTTGGTCAAAATTTAATTTCTATAGAAAACTTCGTCAAAATTTCATTTCTATAGAAAATTTTGTCAAAACTTTGTTTCTATTTAAAATTTTATCAAAATTTCATTTCTATTGAAAGTTTTATCAAAATTTTATTTTTATAGGAAAATGTGTCAAAATTTTATTTCTATTGGAAATTTTGTCAAAAATTTTATTTCTATAATTTTATTTCTGTAGAAATAAAATTTTGACAAAATTTTTTATAGCAATATAAAATTTTGAAAAAATATCTGTAGAAATAAAATTTTGACAAAATTTTTTATAGCAATATAAAATTTTGAAAAAATATCTGTAGAAATAAAATTTTGACAAATATTCCATAGAAATAAATTTTTGACAAAATTTTCTATAGAAATAAGTTAGAATAGAAATTTTTTTTTTCTATAATGAAAATTTTCTTAAAATTTTGTCTCTATGAAAATGTTTATAATTTTTTTTTCTATAGAAAATTTTGTCAAAATTGTATTTCTATAGAAAATTTTGTCAAAATTTTATTTCTATAGGAAATTTGGTCAAAAATTTTATTTCTATAATTTTATTTCTGTAGAAAAAAATTTTGACAAAATATTTTAACAAAATTTTCTATAGAAATAAAATTTTGACAAAATTTTTTATAGCAATATAAAATTTTGAAAAAAAATTCTGTAGAAATAAAATTTTGACAAAATTTTTTATAGTAATATAAAATTTTAACAAAATTTTCTATAGAAATAAGTTAGAAGAGAAAAAATTTTTTCTATAATGAAAATTTTGTCTCTATGAAAATGTTTATAATTTTTTTTTTCTATAGAAAAGTTTGTCAAAATTGTATTTCTATAGAAAATTTTGTCAAAATTTTATTTCTATAGGAAATTTTGTCAAAAATTTTATTTCTATAATTTTATTTCTGTAGAAAAAAATTTTGACAAAATATTTTAACAAAATTTTCTATAGAAATAAAATTTTGACAAAATTTTTTATGGCAATATAAAATTTTGAAAAAAAAATCTGTAGAAATAAAATTTTGACAAAATTTTTTATATTAATATAAAATTTTGACAAAATTTTCTATAGAAATAAGTTAGAAGAGAAAAATTTTCTTCTATAATTAAAATTTTCTTAAAATTTTGTCTCTATGAAAATGTTGATAAATTTTTTGCTATAGAAAATTTTGTCAAAAATTTTATTTCTATAGGAAATTTTGTCAAAAATTTTATTTCTATAGAAAATTTTGCAAAAAAAATTTTCTATACAGAAAATTTTGTTAAAATTTTGTCTCTATGAAAATGTTGTTCAATTTTTTTTTCTGTAGAAAATTTTGTCAACATTTTATTTCTATAGAAAATTTTGTCAAAATTTTATTTTTGTAGAAACTTTGTCAACATTTTATTTCTATAGAAAATTTTTTCAACATTTCATTTCTACAGAAAAAATTTCCAAAATTTTACTGCTATAGAAATTTTGTCAAAATTTTATTTCTTGAACATTTTATATTGCTATAAAAAATTTTGTCAACATTTTATATCTATGGAACATTTTGATAAAATTTTGTTTCTATAGAAACTTTTGTCAACATATTATCTCCATAAAAGAAATTGTCAAAATTTTATTTCTATAGAAAAGTATGTCAAAATTTTATTTCTATAATTTTTTTTTTTAATTTTTATTTCTATGGAAAATTTTGTCAAAATTTAATTTCTATAGAAAACTTCGACAAAATTTTATTTCTATAGAAAAATTTGTCGAAACTTTGTTTCTATATAAAATTTTATCAAAATTTCATTTCTACTGAAAATTTTATCAAAATTTTATTTTAGAGGAAATTCTGTTAAAATGTTATTTCTATAGGAAGTTTTGTCAACAATTTTATTTCTACAATTTTATTTCTGTAGAAATAAAATTTTGACAAAATTTTCTATAGAAATAAGATTTTAAAAAAAATTTCTATAGAAATAAAATTTAAAAAAAATATATATACAAATAAAATGTTGACAAAATCTTCTATAGAAATACTATTTTGACCAAATTTTCTATAGAAATAAATTGTTGACCAAATTTTCTATAGAAATAAATTGTAGACAAAAAAATTCTATAGAAATAAATTGTTGACAAAACTTTCTATAGAAATAAAATTTTGACCAAACTTTCTAAAGAAATAAAATTTTGACTAATTTTTCTATAGAAATAAAATTTTGACAAAATTTTCTATAGAAATAAAATTTTGACAAATTTTTCTATGGAAATAAAATTTTGACAAAATTTTCTATAGAAATAAAATTTTGGCAACATTTTTTATAGAAATAAAATTTTGAGAAAATTTTTTATAGAAATAAGATGGTATAAAACTTACTTCACTACACTATATAACACAACGACATTAATACGTTTAATTGTGTAATTTGTCACTTATTTTGAAATGAGTGTTCAACCTTTTATGGCTTGTGACATTTTTTGTGCCACTTTCTAGAAATTCTCAATGGTAACGCTGAGTATGTGGCCACCAGAAGTTTTGGTTCTAGTCTAGTGATACCGTTGTGCCACGTTAGTGGGAAATATGACTGTTTCCATATGCCGGTACTTTTTTGCATTTTATTTGCGCCGCAAAATGTCATTATTTTTCATGTTTGTGCCAGCTTTTTGTCATTTCGTATCACGTTTAAAACAAATGCTTTTAAAATACGGGTGTGATCTAGTCTTAATATAAAACAGAATTTACGTCTCTAATTCTATATGTGTGAATACTTTCTCCTTCTCATATCATGGTCTTTTGCAGCATAGCCATGAACCACCTAAAAGTATGCAATACAATTTTTCTATAGAATGTAAGCCAAGCTCCTTCTTTATTTCGATTTTGTAAAAAGTTTCTCAATTTTGAAAGGGATAGGACATATTATTGGATTCATCTTCTGTTTTCCACAAAAAAAAAACTATGAAACGAAAAACAAATTGCCCTAATTAGTATTTCAAAATGATACTTTTGTAAATTTTTCACATCAATTTAGTTAAACAACTTTAATGTCATCAAAGCCATCGTGACATCCTTCTACAACCATACCATCCACACATTGTTGATGGTGCTCTTTTGGCCTGTCTAACAAAGAAATCCTTTTAAAATTCTGCTCATCAACACTTGATAAAATTCAGGGTGTGTTTGAAGTATACATGGGAGCGTTTTGTCTACGTTTTGGGCCATAATCACATTTCGTTTTTTTTTAATTTGGGTGTTATTTTCAACCAGTATAGCCATCTTCATAAGCTGTCTTCTTGTACTATATGACCAAGACCAACAACCATTTCCTCTGGCAGTGGGAATGTGCGTGCCTTGAGTTGTGAAATAGGGGTTTCGAATTACAACGAGAATTCAGTAATTCAATATTTTCCTTTTGTGTGTCTTGTTGTTGTTGTTGTTTTTCTTGTTTTCTTCACAAAAATTCAGAGTGCATAAAAATGTTCGATAATGACACGATATTGACTTTTCCTTCACAGCCATTCTTCCCATTAATTGTATGGCAAGTGATAAGAAGAGTTCCACTCAGCCGATTGGCAAATGTCATGTCAGACAGCACTTTTAAAATTCTGGCGTCATTTACTCTTCTATGGATTTAATTTCATTGATATGGTCTTGGGTGTTTTTGTTGTTGTTTTTTTTTTTTAATATTTTTCTTTTGTTCTTTTCTTTCGATTATTTGCATATTGAAAACGCAGAAAAAAAAGAAAATTAAATTTCAAATATGATGTGGTGTCTATTTGCTTTTTAGGAGGTGAAACTCTATATGGGATACAAGAGGATATCCTACCACATGCGAGTAAATCACTTAGGCTTAGTGTTTTTGAAGGTTATAGCATAATGGGTGAGACAAAAAAATATGCTCAGATTTCGTTTAGTATTTTTTTAATGATGAAAAAAAAAAAAAATAATAATAATAAATAAATACGATATATAAACATCTATACGAAATAAAATTGCAATTAAAAAAGGTTTGGCTTTTCAGAGTAGGTTAGGTGGCAGCCCGATATGTATCAGGCTCACATTGACTATTCAGTCCATTGTGGCTTTTCAGAGTATACAGAAAAAAAATTATTGATATCCAGCAATAATTTGGGATGTTGTTTGGGATGTTGTTACTTTTAATAGACATCCAAAAATCCATATATAGATGGGCCTGAGTTTTATATAAAAAATAACAATCAAGATTTTTCATGTACATCAAAAAAAATTCATATATAGATGGGCTTAATTTTCAAAAATCTGTAGAGATAAAATTTTGACAAAATTTTTGGTAAAAATAAAATTTTGACAAAATTTCCCATAGAAAAGAAATTTTGAAAAAATTCTTATAAAAATGAAATTTTGAAAAAATCCTTTAAAAATGAAATTAACATAAAATTTCCTATAGTAATAAAATTTTTACAAGATTTTTTAGAGAAATAAAATTTAGACATTTTCTATAGAGATAAAATTTGAACAAAATTTTCTATAGAGATACAATTTGTACAAAATTGAAATGAGACAGAAAAATACAATTTTGGCCAAGAGAAATAAAATTTATCAAAAATTTCCAGGGAAATAAATTTTTGAGAAAATTTTCCAGAGAAATAAAATTCTAGCCAAATTATCCAGAGAAATAAAATTTGGACCAAATTGCCCAAAAAAATAAAATTTTGACAAGATCTCTCTAGAGATAAAATTTTGAGAAAAATTTCTATAGGGATACAAGTTTGGCAAAATTGACCAAATTATACAGAGAAATAAAATGTTGGCCAAATTATCCAAAGAAATAAAAATTTTAGGCCTGATTTTCACTTAAAAGATTTTCACTTTTTGGTAAAAATAAAATTTTGATAAAATTTTCTGTAAAAATAAAATTTTGACAAAATTTCCATTAGAAAAGAAATTTTGACAAAATTTCCTACAAAAATGAAATTAAGATAAAATTTCCTATAGAAATAAAATTTTGACGAAATTAAAAAAAAAAATTGACAACATTTTCTATGTTATAGAGATACAATTTGTACAAAATTGAAATGAGACAGAAAAATACAATTTTGGCCAAGAGAAATAAAATTTATCAAAAATTTCCAGGGAAATAAATTTTTGAGAAAATTTTCCAGAGAAATAAAATTCTAGCCAAATTATCCAGAGAAATAAAATTTGGACCAAATTGCCCAAAAAATAAAATTTTGACAAGATCTCTCTAGAGATAAAATTTTGAGAAAAATTTCTATAGGGATACAAGTTTGGCAAAATTGCCCAAATTATCCAGAGAAATAAAATGTTGGCCAAATTATCCAAAGAAATAAAAATTTTAGCCCTGATTTTCACTTAAAAGATTTTCACTTTTTGGTAAAAATAAAATTTTGATAAAATTTTCTGTAAAAATAAAATTTTGACAAAATTTCTCATAGAAAAGAAATTTTGACAAAATTTCCTACAAAAATGAAATTAAGATAAAATTTCCTATAGAAATAAAATTTTGACGAAATTTAAAGAAAAAAATTTTTTGACAACATTTTCTATGTTATAGAGATACAATTTGAACAAAATTTTCTATGGAGATACAATTTGTACAAAATTGAAATGAGACAGAAAAATACAATTTTGGCCAAGAGAAATAAAATTTATCAAAAATTTCCAGGGAAATAAATTTTTGAGAAAAATTTCCAGAGAAATAAAATTCTAGCCAAATTATCCAGAGAAATAAAATTTGGACCAAATTGCCCAAAAAATAAAATTTTGACAAGATCTCTCTAGAGATAAAATTTTGAGAAAAATTTCTATATACATAAAATTTTGACAAACTTTTCTATAGGGATAAAAGTTTGGCAAAATTGACCAAATTATCCAGGGAAATAAAATGTTGGCCAAATTATCCAAAGAAATAAAAATCTGAGGCCTGATTTTCACTTAAAAGATTTTCACTTTTTGTTAAAAATAAAATTTTGATAAAATTTTCTATAAAAATAAAATTTTGACAACATTTTCCATAGAAAAGAAATTTTGATAAAATTTCCTATAAAAATGAAATTAAGATAAAATTGCCTATAGAAATAAAATTTTTAAAAAATTAAAAAAAAAAAAAAAAAATTGACAACATTTTCTATGTTATAGAGATACAATTTGAACAACATTTTCTATAGGGATACAATTTGTACAAAATTGAAATGAGACAGAAAAATACATTTTTGGCCAAGAGAAATAAAATTTATCAAAAATTTCCAGGGAAATAAATTTTTGAGAAAAATTTCCAGAGAAATAAAATTCTAGCCAAATTATCCAGAGAAATAAAATTTGGACCAAATTGCCCAAAAAAATAAAATTTTGACAAGATCTCTATAGAGATAAAATTTTGAGCGAAATTTCTATATACATAAAATTATGACAAACTTTTCTATAGGGATAAAAGTTGGCAAAATTGACCAAATTATCCAGAGAAATAAAATGTTGGCCAAATTATCCAAAGAAATAAAAATTTGAGGCCTGATTTTCACCTAAAAAAAAAAAGTAAGGAGTCCGCCTTTTTATGCAGTATTCTAAATAAATTTAAATTTTCTAAATTTTATAGCATAAAAAACACAACAAGGATTTATACGATACAAAAGATATATAAAATTCTACTTTATAGAAATCTTAAAGAAAAAATTGTTATTATTTTGTTATATTCTAAAAACGCAATTTAATTTAAAATCAATATATAAAAAAAGCCTGCATATTTCACTTAATCTAAATTGCACCCTGATCCCCGTCCTCCATATATTTCAAAAGTATTATGACAATGCACTCTATTAAAACAAGCCCATAAGCTTATTGAAATAAAATTTCCAGTATTGTTGTCTATCAGGCTATTGGGTATTGATGTTAAGCAATTATTATTTATAATTTATAGCTTATTTCAACAGAAGACTTAATCCATTGACGTCTATGCTTATGTGTTGCAAAGAATTTTTGGCTTAAAGAATATTTATTTCAAGGAGTGTCATTATTGATTCATGTTTATGAAATATTACTGTGCTTTTTTATTTCTGTCGTAATATTTAATTTATTACTTAGGTTGAGTAATAAAAATAAAAAAAAAACTAAAGTGTATAGAAAAACAACTTAGTTTACTATCAATAAACAAATTTTGAAAAATTATTACTATTCTATTACGTTCTATGTTATTTGCAGTTTTTGCATTGCATACTTTATTATATTTTCAAAAAAAAATATATAAAATTTTTGTTTTTAATTTTGTATAGAAAAATCAATTGGAAAAATATTGTAAAGAAAGTAATTTTAGAAAAAAAAATCTATGGAGGTAAAATTTTGACAAAATTTTCTATAGAGATAAAATTTTAACAAAATTTTCTATAGAGAAAAAATTTTGACAACATTTTCTATAGCGGTAAAATTTTGATAAAATTTTCTGTAGAGATAAAATTTTAACAAAATTTTCTATAGAGAAAAAATTATGACAAAATTTTCTATAGATATAAAATTTTGACAACATTTTCTATAGATATACAATTTTTGACAAAATTTTCTATAGATATAAAATTTTGAAAAAATGTTCTATAGAGATAAAATTTTGACAAAATTTTCCATACAAATAAAATTTTGACAAAATTTTCCATACAAATAAAATTTTGACAAAATTTTCTATAGAGATAAAATTTTGACAAAATTTTCTATAGAGATAAAATTTTGACAAAATTTCCTATAGAGATAAAATTTTGACAAAATTTTCTATAGAGATAAAATTTTATCAAAATTTTCTATAGAGATAAAATTTTCTATAGAGATCAATTTTTGACAAAATTTTCTATAGAGATAAAATTTTGACAAAATTTTCTATAGAGATAAAATTTTGACAAAATTTTCCATACAAATAAAATTTTGACAACATTTTCTATAGAGATAAAACTTTGGCAAAATTTTCTATAGAGATAAAATTATGACAAAATTTTCTATAGAGATAAAATTATGACAAAATTATTTATAGAAATAAAATTTTGACAAAATTTTCCATAGACATAAAATTTTGACAAAATTTTCTATAGAGATAAAATTTTGACAAAATTTTCTATAGAGATAAGGTTTTAACAAAATTTTCTATGGAGATAAAATTATGACAATATTTTCTATAGAGATAAAATTATGACAAAATTATCTATAGAGATAAAACTTTGACAAAATTTTCTATTTAGATACAATTTTGACAAAATTTCCTATAGACATAAAATTTTAACAAAATTTTCTATAGAGATAAAATTTTGACAAAATTTTCTATAGAGATAAAATTTTGACAAAATTTTCTATAGAGATAAAATTTTGACAAAATTTTCTATAGAGATAACATTTTTGACAAAATTTTCTATAGAGATAACATTTTTGACAAAATTTTCTATAGAGATAAAATTTTGACAAAATTTTCTTGAGATAAAATTTTGACAAAATTTTCTATAGAGATAAAATTTTGACAAAATTTTCTATAGAGATAAAATTTTGACAAAATTTTCTATAGAGATAAAATTTTGACAAAATTTTCTATAGAGATAAAATTTTAACAAAATTTTCTATAGAGATAAAATTTTAACAAAATTTTCTATAGAGATAAAATTTTGACAACATTTTCTATAGAGATACAATTTTGACAAAATTTTCTATAGAGATAACATTTTTGACAAAATTTTCTATAGAGATAACATTTTTGACAAAATTTTCTATAGAGATAAAATTTTGACAAAATTTTCTTGAGATAAAATTTTGACAAAATTTTCTATAGAGATAAAATTTTGACAAAATTTTCTATAGAGATAAAATTTTGACAAAATTTTCTATAGAGATAAAATTTTGACAAAATTTTCTATAGAGATAAAATTTTAACAAAATTTTCTATAGAGATAAAATTTTAACAAAATTTTCTATAGAGATAAAATTTTGACAACATTTTCTATAGAGATACAATTTTAACAAAATTTTCTATAGAGATGAAATTTTGACAAAACTTTCCATAGAAATAAAATTTTGACAAAATTTTCCAGACAAATAAAATTAACAAAAATCAATAGAACAAAACGTTGATAAAATTTTCCTATAGAAATGAAATTTTGACAAAATTCTGTATAGAAATAATTTTCTATGGAGGTAAAATACAATTTTGTTAAAATTTTTTAGAGAAATAAAATTTTGACAAAATTTTTTATAGAAATAAATTTTGGCAAAATTTTCTATAGAAATAAAATTTTGAAAAAGATTTCAATAGAAATGATATTTAAACAAAATTTTCGATAGAAATAAAATTTTGACAAAATTTTCTATAGAAATGACATTTTGACAAAATTTCTAAAGAAATAAAATTTAAAAACAAAAATTCAATACAAACAAAACGTTGAGAAAATATTCCTATAGAAATGAAATTTTGACATAATTTTCTATAGAAATAAAATTTTGACAAAATTTTCTAGAGAAATAAAATTTTGACAAAATTTTCTATGGAAATAAAATTTTGACAAAATTTCCTAGAGAAATAAAATTTTGAAAAAGATTTCAATAGAAATAAAAATTTGAGAAAATTTTCCCTCGAAATGAAATTTTGACCAAATTTTCTAGAGAAATAAACTTTTGAGAAAATTTTCTTCAGAAGTAACATATTGGCCAAATTGCCAGAGAAATAAAATTTTGTCAACATTTTTAGCAAAATGAAATTTTGACAAAATTTTCTAGAGAAATAAACTTTTGAGGACATTTTCTGCAGAAATAACATATTGGCCAAATTATCTAGAGAAAAAAATGTTGTCAACATTTTTTAGAGAAATTAAATTTTGACAAAACTTTCTAGAGAAATAAACTTTTGAGGACATTTTCTGCAGAAATAACATATTGGCCAGAAATAAAATGTTGTCACAATTTTTTAGAGAAATGAAATTTTGACGAAATTTTCTATTGAAATAGAATTTTGAAAAGGATTTCAATAGAAATGAAATGTTGACCAAATTTCCTATACAAACGACATTTTGACAAAAAGTTCTTATAGAAATTCAATTTTGTCAAAATTTCTTATATAAATGAAATTTTGACAAAATTTCTTATAGAAATGAAATTTTTCCATCATTTCCTATAGAAATGAAATTTTTCCATCATTTCCTATAGAAATGAAATTTTGACAAAATTTCCTATAGAAATGAATGTTTCACAAAATTTTCCAGAGAAATAAAATTTTGAAAAATATTTCAATAGAAATGAAATTTTGAAAAATATTTCAATAGAAATGAAATTTTGAGAAAATTTTCCTATAGAAATGAAATTTTAACAAAATTTCTTATAGAAATGAAATTTTGACAAAATTTCCAATAGAAAGTTTCATTTCAAAACTTTCCTACAGAAATGAAGTTTTAACGAAATTTTTATAGAAATAAAATTTTAACAAAATTTTCTATAGATATAAAATTTTGTCAAAATTTTTAGGAACAAAATTTTAAAAAAATTTTCTATAGAAATAAAATTTTGTAAAAATTTTCTTTAGAAATAAAACTTTGTAAAAATTTTATATAGATATAAAATTTTGTAAAAATTTTATATAGAAATAAAATTTTGTAAAAATTTTCTTTAGAAATAAAATTTTGTAGAAATTTTCTTTAGAAATAAAATGTTAACGTTTTTTAGAAAAATAAATTTTTGCCAATAGGACTAAAATTTTGTCAAAAATTTCTATAGAGATAACATTTCCTATAGAAATGAAATGCTTGACAAAATTTTCTATAGAAATTAAATTTTGAAAAAAATTTATAGAAATAAAATTTTAACAAAATTTTCTATAGAAATAAAATTTTAATAAAATTTTCTATAGAAATAAAATTTTAACAAAATTTTCTATAGAAATAAAATTTTAACAAAATTTTCTATGGAAATAAAATTTTAACAAAATTTTCTATATAAATAAAATTTGAACAAAATTTTCTATAGAAATATAATTTTGAGAACATTTTTCGATAGAAATGAAATTTTGACAAAATTGTCATATAGGAATAAAATTTTGACAAAATGTCCTAAAGAAATTAAATTTTTAGAAATTTCCCTAAATTTCGAAAATTTGTTCTTTCTTTTAAACGCATCTTCTTTTAAATGTTTAAAAGATTTTCCAAACGAATTTACCTGTGCACTTAGCACCTGCCCTCAAGAGGTGTTACTAAAATTTTTTTTGTTTTAATAGAAACTCAACAATAACAAATCTTAAAGCGAATCACGTATAGGTTACAGAGACTACAAACAATTCAATGTACATGAAGATCTCACAGCAGATTATCCTTGTGGATAAAAAAAAATAAATATGAAAACGATGGAAAGGCCAAATGGAAGGAAGCTATCAACCCGCTTAGGTCAGATCATTGTATTCTATGTCCTTCACTATTGTTTGTGTTGTGAGAACAATCTTTGTGATGCCATAAAAGATTTCACCTTTAATTTCTACGAAAAATAAAAACAACAACAACAAATTAACACCCATACATTAAACAATAGCAACAAAATGAATAAATAAAATGCACGAACTGGTGTTTCTCGTTTATGGTCTTTTGTAGGTCTTTGTTCTATGGAGGGGGACAAAAAATCAACTGAAAACGTAAAGGAAAAAATCCCCCACCTTGCATTTCTTTACAAAATTTATTCAGCTTTAAATCATCAAAGCCAAAAGGGGGATTTTATAAAAAAGAAATGATTTCTTTTTATATTATTTCCCTAACAATAATCATTTTATAGAAACAGGTGCAAGGTTTTTTCTTAAAATAAAAAAAAACTGCCTAATTTTGAAGAATAAACGGAAATCCCTTAATACAAAAATTAAATACGAAATTCCAAAATCATATCTTCATAACAAAATTGCAAAAAGTTTTAAATTTTGTATTTCACTTTAAATCTCTGGAATACCTAGGCCACACATGGCTTTACAATGGAGTTTATGATAATGGGTGGTGGCAAGGCAGTTCAGTTAGTCGGTCTGATGCACAGGATTATTGTGTCTGCATTTAAAAATTCATTCGGCCAGACGAATGCTGCTGCATCGTTCACTACTTCCTGGAACTACGTTTATTGATTTTTGTTTTTGGCAAATCGGTATTTCAGAGAGGAGATGTGTTGGTGGTCAGTAGTTGGCACAGACAGATTTCGGAAAAGCAGCCATAAGCATTAACGGACAGACAGACAGACAGATAGACACTTGTATGTGTTTTAAATTGGAAATTAAAGGACATGGATATGTATGAGTATGTATCCCTCTATCTGGTTGGATGTGTGAATGGCCGAATGGATAACAACAATGACGATAATTTGGAATATTGGAAAATCCCATGTTAGTTTTATGGCATAGTAAAATTCAGGTTCATTGGAAGTTGACAATTCTCTCTCGCTCTCATGCGTCCTTTTATGGATATTTTATCATACATAGCGGTTTCTTTTATTCTCGGACATGCGCTTTAGACGGGCGTGGTAATATTCTCAAAACTCTAGGAATTTGTCTAAAGATTTCTCTCTCTCTCTCTGCTCAAAGACTCAAAATTAGGTATGGTCATGCCTGTAAACCAAGAGGACGACTTTTCTATTGAATGGTAGTTTGATGATGGCAACAGCTGTTTTCAAAATTACTGGATATTGAAGAAAACAATCCATCGAGCCATTTGAATTGGCTCTCTGCTTGCAATAACATATGTGGGAAGGTGGATTCTACTTTGACTTTTTTTGTTTTTGGGATAGCGGTAATTCTCTCTGGATTTTTGCACCAATGAGTGAGAGAGATTTAGTCTTTAACAAGAAAACTAAATGTGGGAATTTAAAGGTTTAATCAAAAGTGTATTTAAACTGTATACTCACACACACCCGCACATATTTCTGTATTAAAGGTGAATGGTTTTAAAAGTTTCATCTGTGGATTTTAATCATAGGTCGCAGAGTTTTTCTCGTTAAATTCGACTTTTGACTTTTGTCCTTAAATTTAGGTAAATTTAAAATTTGATATTTTTCGAAGAATATTCGTACACATCGTTTTGGGGAATTATTAATATATACGTACTTCGTCAAATAGGTGTAAGTTATAAGTTAATTTTTTAGGAGATATTGATTATATTCATATATAAAAAATGAAATATTTTTAAAGTATATATATAGGAAAGTGATATGATTTTTAAAGAGTACTCATATTAAAGAGGCTCAACATTTTGAGAAATAACTGCGTCGATTTTTGCTAAGTGGGAAGAAAATCTATGATGCGTTATAACTAAGCAAATTAAAGCTGTGATGTAAAAAATCCGATGAAAAATTTACCAAAAATATTGTTTAATAAAACAATCCACATTTTCCCAAAAGAAATAGGGATTCTTAAGGAATACTTCGGCGATTTTAATTAAAATAAGTTTAATATTACAATTACGGACGAAGTAGCACCTAAGCCTTATGAGAAATATCTTTTTTAACCTTTTGCTATTTGGGAAGAAAATTTGTAATACTTTATGAATGAAAAAATTAAAGGTGTAATATTTCTATAAAGTTACAAAAAATGGTGAAAATTTTCCAAAAATACGCTTTAATTATTAATTCAATATTTTCCCCAAAAGAAACAGGACCGTGTTATTTTTAAGGATTCATTAAAATACGCATTATATAAACATTCTTTTTAGTAATTTTCAAAGGGAGCTAATGTTAAAATTTATAATAAATATCTGGTGGTATGGAATTGGGTTCTACAAATGAGCACTGAAACACTGAAATGAAACAGAACTGGAAAAGTTAGGCGACACTTCAGTTCACCACTGTGGTATCACAATGGTCTGAACAGTCTAAGTGAGCCTGAAATATCGAGCTGTCACTCTACTTAACCTAACCTAACCTTCACGCTTGATTTAAACGATTGTTTGAAAACGCCCCTAACTGACGGAAAGTTCAATATGTGCTACTGAGTACGAAAAAATATAAATTTTTTTCACTTCTGTAAATTTTGTTTTGTATTCATAATTATTAAAATGCAATCACAAGTTTTGTCAAAATTTTATTTCAACAGAACATTTTGTCAAAATTTTATTTCAATAGAAAATTTTGTCAAAATTTTAATGCTATAGAAAATTTGATCAAAATTTTATTTCCATATACAATTTTGTCAAAATTTTATTTCAATAGAAAATTTTGTCAACCTTTTATTTCAATAGAAAATGTTGTAAAAATTTTATTTCAATAGAATTTGTTTGTCAAAATTTTAATGCTATAGAAAATTTTATTACCATATACAATTTTGTCAAAATTTTATTTCAATAGAAAATTTTGTCAACATTTTATTTCAAGAGAAAATGTTGTCAAAATTTTATTTCAATTGAAAATGTTGTCAAAATTTTATTTCAATAGAAAATTTTTGTCAAAATTTTATTTCAATCGAAAATTTTGTCAAAATTTTATTTCATTATACAATTTTGTCAAAATTTAATGCTATAGAAAATTTTATTTCCATATACAATTTTGTCAAAATTTTATTTCAATAGAAAATTTTGTTAACATTTTATTTCAAGAGAAAATTTTGTCAAAATTTTATTTCAATAGAAAATTTTGTCAAAATTTTATTTCAATAGAAAATTTTGGCAAAATTTTATTTCATTATACAATTTTGTCAAAATTTTAATGCTATAGAAAATTTTATCAAAATTTTATTTCCATATACAATTTTGTCAAAAAATTTTTCCAATAGAAAATTTTGTCAACATTTTATTTCAAGAGAAAATTTTGTCAAAATGTTATTTCAATAGAAAATTTTATTTCCATATACAATTTTGTCAAAATTTTTATTTCAATAGAAAATTTTGTCAAAATTTTATTTCAATAGAAAATTTTGTCAAAATTTTATTCCAATAGAAAATTTTGTCAAAATTTTAATGCTATAGAAAATTTCACCAAAATTTTAGTTCCATATTTGTCAAAATTTTATTTCAATAGAAAATTTTGTCAAAATTTTATTTCAAAAGAAAATTTTGTCAAAGTTTTATTTCAATAGAATATTTTATTTCAATAGAAATTTTTGTCAAAATTTTATTTCAATAGAAAATTTTGTCACAATTTTATTGCAATAGAAAATTTTGTCAAAATTTTATTTCAAAAGAAAATTTTGTCAAAGTTTTATTTCAATAGAAAATTTTGTCAAAATTTTATTTCAATAGAAAATTTTATGAAAATTTTATTTCAATAGAAAATTTTGTGAAAATTTTATTTCAATAGACAATTTGGTCAAAATTTTATTTCAATAGAAAGTTTTATCAAAATTTTATTCCCATATACAATTTTGTCAAAATTGTATTTCAATAGAAAATTTTGTCAACAATTTACTTCAAGAGAAAATTTTGTCAAAATGTTATTTCAATAGAAAATTGTGACAAAATTTTATTTCAATAGAAAAAGTTGTCAAAATTTTATTTCAATAGAAAATTTTGTCAAAGATTTATTTCTATAGAAAATTTTGTCAAAATTTTATTTCAAGAAAAATTTTTCAAAATATTATTTCAATAGAAAATTTTGTCAAAATTTTATTTCAATAGAAAATTTTGTCAAAATTTTATTTCAATAGAAAATTTTGTCAAAATTTTATTTCAATAGAAAATTTTGTTAAAATTTTATTTCAATAGAAAATTTTGTCAAATTTTTATTTCAATAGAAAATTTTGTCAAAATTTTATTTCAAAAGAAAATTTTGTCAAAATTTTATTTCAAAAGAAAATTTTGTCAAAATTTTATTTCAACAGAAAATTTTGTCAAAATTTTATTTCTACAGAAAATTTTATCAACATTTTATTTCAATAGAAAATTATGTCAAAATTTTATTTCAACAGAAAATGTTGTCAAAATTTTATTTCAACAGAAAATTTTGTCAAAATTTTATTTCTACAGATAATTTTGTCAAAATTTTATTTCAATAGAAAATTTTGTCAAAATTTTATTTCAATAGAAAATTTTGTCAAAATTTTATTTCCATATACAATTTTGTCAAAATTTTATTTCCATATACAATTTTGTCAAAATTTTTATTTCAATAGAAAATTTTGTAAAAATTTTATTTCCATATACAATTTTGTCAAAATATTATTTTAATAGAAAATTTTGTCATAAATTTATTTCCATATACAATTTTGTCAAAATTTTTATTTCAATAGAAAATTTTGTCAAAATTGTATTTCAATAGAGAATTTTGTCAAAATTTTATTTCAATAGAAAATATTGTCAAAATTTTATTTCTAGAGAACATTTTATCAACATTTTATTTCAATAGAAAATTTTGTCAAAATTTTATTTCAATAGAAAATTTTGTCAAAATTTTATTTCAATAGAGAATTTTGTCAAAATTTTATTTCTACAGAAAATTTTGTCAAAATTTTATTTTAATAGAGAATTTTGCCAAAATTTTATTTCAATAGAAAATTTTGTCAAAATTTTATTTCTACAGAAAATTTTATCAAGATTTTATTTGAATAGAAAATTATGTGAAAATTTTATTTCAACAGAAAATTTTGTCCAAATTTTATTTCAACAGAAAATTTTGTCAAAATTTTATTTCAACAGAAAATTTTGTCAAAATTTTATTTCAATAGAACATTTTGTCAAAATTTTATTTCAATAGAGAATTTTGTTAAAATTTTATTTCAAAAGAAAAATTTGTCAAAATTTTATATCAATAGAAAATTTTTGCAAAGTTTTAATTTAATAGAAAATTTTGTCAAAATTTTATTTCTACAGAAAATTTTGTCAAAATTTTATTTCAATAGAGAATTTTGTCAAAATTTTATTTCAATAGAAAATTTTGTCAAAATTTTATTTCTACAGAAAATTTTATCAAGATTTTATTTGAATAGAAAATTATGTCAAAATTTTATTTCAACAGAAAATTTTGTCAAAATTTTTTTTTTCAACAGAAAATTTTGTCAAAATTTTATTTCTACAGAAAATTTTGTCAAAATTTTATTTCAATAGAAAATTTTGTCAAAATTTTATTCCAATAGAAAATTTTGTCAAAATTTTATTGCCATATACAATT
Source organism: Haematobia irritans (assembly GCF_050003625.1). Classification (NCBI taxonomy): domain Eukaryota; kingdom Metazoa; phylum Arthropoda; class Insecta; order Diptera; family Muscidae; genus Haematobia; species Haematobia irritans. Next base: position 10,289,900 of record NC_134397.1, read on the forward strand.
TTGTCAAAATTTTATTTCCATATACAATTTTGTCAATTTTTTTTTCAATAGAAAAATTTGTCAAAATTTTATTTCCATATACAATTTTGTCAAAATTTTATTTCTATAGAAAATTTTGTTAAAACTTTTATTTCAATAGAAAATTTTGTCAATATTTTTATTTCAATAGAAAATTTTGTCAAAATTTTATTTCTACAGAAAATTTTGTCAAAATTTTATTTCAATAGAAAATTTTTGCAATTTTTTTCAATAGAAAATTTTTGCTAAATTTTATTTCAATAGAAAATTATGTCAAAATTTTTTTCAATAGAAAATTTTGTCAAAATTTTATTTCAATAGAAAATTTTGTCAACATTTTATTTCTATAGAAAATTGATCGGAGGGGAATATTTCACAAAATCTACCAAAAACCAAGAATTCTACCTATCTGCTAAACAGTAAAAAATTTGGTACAATTCTACCAACTTTGGCAGTCGTTCCCAGTTGGACTTTTTAACCCTCGGTAGAACGCATTTTCCATTTGAAATTTCTCAGGAAAAATTAAGCTAATGTCGGCCTCCTTGAGGCTCCAGAAGTGAAATCTGGGGATCGATTTATATTGGGACTAAAATATGGCTCATTTGCAATACCATCTACAGTAATAACAGCTACTTGTGCTGGAAGTTAGAGTGATTTGAACGGACAGACATCGAGAATCTACTCACGACCCAGAATATACATATATACTAAATGGAGACTGAGACTAATATTTCGATGTGTCATAAACGGTATAAAATTCTATGATTTAGGATATAATACTGGTAATATTTTTTTTGTCTTTTGTCTCCTACAGATAGCATCTCTTAAGTAACACCACAGCTAATGAATTTTTTCTTTTGCCAATGAGTGATGATGTGGTTGTATTTAAATTGTTTTACCAGTCTGATTCTTGCCTATCATTTTTAGGTTTCTTTTGATTTTTTGTATTTTCCAAATCCTTATATATATATAAATGTGTTATCGAAATTCCAAGGCGTAATTAAAAACTCTTCTATAATAAAACGTAAAATAATTTTGCCGCCTATTGCTATTCCAATGAAAAGGCTTTTATCTTTTAATATATTCAAAGGAAATGCCATCTAAGCCGTTCATAGGAACAACATTTAATATCGAAAAAGAAGAAGGGTTGAGTTTTTTAAGCACTCAGCCTTTAGAGATGTTATCAAAGAATTTAAAGGCGTCGAATAAACAATGGAGAAAAAAATGAAACATTACAAATCAAAGAAGATTTTTTTTGTTATTGAAGTTGCAAAGATAGAGACTTCCTGACAAACATCGAAAATAAAACTCTAGCAAAGGCTTCTTAGAAATAAGGAATTCAAGCGTAAATCATTATTTTTTATTAGAAAACAATGACATTTTCAAAAACCCCGATGCCAATTGGATAGACCGACCAACTCATCCTTGTCATCCAGTGTGCTATCATCAATGACTGTTAAGGCTTCTTATGGCATAGCCCTAGCCATTGCTATCGTCATCACCACCATAATCATTCATCCATTGAGATTCTATAATTTATGAAAGTTTTACTTTTGAGGGTTCCTTTCACGTTTTTTCAAAAACAAAAATAACGAGAAAACAAAAAAACTAGATTTCTTTGGATACTCTGTGAGCTTGCTCGGTTTTTTTTTGGGTAGCGGCCATTGTTGGGATGTGGTGATGTGCTATTCATTCCTTAGAATATGGATTCATTTCATCTCTTCAAGCGAAATATGCTGGCTTTTTTCCCATTTTTCAATTTAAACAAAAAGCCCTTGTGATAATATTTCATCTCTCGCTCTCACTCTCTGATAGAAGAGATTCACACATTCAGGCACACAAATCTAAACAGCTATAGTCAGTCCATGCTTATGAAAGGTTCTTTTGTGTATCAACAATAACAACAACAACAACAACAGCAACATTCATTCTATTTGGGTTGATGTTGCAGAAAAAAAAAACTCTGTACATAACAGCGACAAGTATGGATGAATGGATGAATGAATGCTTGGTTAGGTTAGTTCGTTGGATGGATGGGTGATTCCTATGGCCGCCGCCGCCTCGTTCTTTAAAACAATGAACAAAAGAAAATGAAATGTGTTACAATTGTGAACAGTGATGTCATCTAAATCCCTGAAATTAAATGTCACCCAAAGGGGGAATGAGACAACAGAAATAAAACAAAACCAAAAAAGGTTGCACCACTAGATTTTGTATAGGCACAAACACATACATGCAAACACACTCATACAAATTTTAGTCACTCATATTATAGTCATCTACTCTCCTAAGGATTTGACAAACTGTGAGTGTTCACTAAATCCACTTTTCATGTAGCCCAATTATGAAATGCGACACAAGAAAAAACAACAACACTGAACGAAAATGGCAATGGGATGAGACTAAGTGTATGGATAGATGGATGTATAGACAGACATTGCATGGCCCATAAATACCACATTGTTGCTCTTTGCAATAGAGATGGATGGATGGTTGGTTGGTTAGTTGAATGAATGGTATTTGTGAAGGTTCTCCTATTTTTTATTGTCCAATTTTAATGAATAGTTTCTTTCCCATTGTCCCATTCATTACTTGAGCATTGTGTTTTTCCTCAGATGAATTGTTAAATTTCACCTAACAATAGAGGATTTCAACATGAAACTCAGTGAAAAGAAAAAAAACAAAACAATAAAATTTTGCCATACACATGCTGAGCACACAATGAGGTTCTCTAAGAATTATCCCTCTAACAAGTTTTTGCGCGGAAAATTAAGTTCACCGGTTTCTATTGCATATCCTTGAAAATATAATTGCAGGATTAAATTCAAGATAACTTTGCAGTAACAATGAATGGAGATCGAAATAAAAACAGAACTCTCACACACAAAAGAGTTTATTATATTCTTAAGGTATTGAAATGTAAATGAGCAAATATTCGATATTGTTTAGCATTCAAGTTAGCACATGGTCGAAGCAAACGCAGAGTATATACTGAAGAATATTCCTTAAAATACCAAGGAGATTGTTACAAATTTCAGTGGCTTGGGCATACGATTTGAAAAAGCTGTCTAATGTGACCCCAAGAATTTTGGAGTAATTTGTACTCGGAATTGATTCGTCATACACTCTGACATTCAACAGCGTGTGTACTTATATTGTCCATGTAGTGAATAGTCTGGCTGAGGATTTGGTGGCATTGAAATAACTGGTAAGATCAGCAAGGTTGAGGTTTAATCCATCGCAGATGTCATCAACAATGGATCCGGATGCCAAGATTGTACAGTCGTCCGCATATAATACAAAGTCCATGTCGTCAGGATGGGATGGAAACGAGGATAAGTTAAGGTTAAACAGTGCCGGAAATATCACCCCACCTTGGGCAACTCTTTGTTTGACTCTATGGGCTCTTGACTTCTTATCCTTAAATTCCACATACGACTGGCTGTCCTTAGGCACATGTTCTCCATGTCCTCGAATAATCTGGCATGGTTGGTCATATTGAAAAGACCGTCTTGTGACACTGTTTGGACTGACTGACATGCAAAAATGTCGTGGTTCGATGCTCTTTACGGAATGCATTTTGATGGTTGCAAGCTCGAAAATACTCCACAAGGCTGATGTGGATTAGTGCCTCAAGTGTTTTTGCTACTGGCGAGTGAAGGGAAATCGGTCTGTATGATTCACTTTTGCTTGAGACTTTGCCTGGATTTAGTAGTGATATAACCCTACCCAGTTTCCAGACATCGTATAATGAGTGATTCTAAAGAAAAATTTTGGAGTCTGGCCAAGTATTCAAGTTGCAGTATTCCCAAATGCTTCAGCATTACCATTGAAATTCCGTCGGGGCCATACACCTTGGATGGTTTCGCGCTATTGATGACATTGGTAACTTCGGGTGTGATAAATTGTGGAGTATCACTAGCTTGGACACGACCTCACTGTTGACCACAACTTGCCTGTTCCTATGTCTAGGCGTCAATGTTTCAGGTTCTCCATCCATATGTTCCGCTGGTGTTCGTCGACTATCTTATTAATTTCTAGATTCAGTTCCCTTATTCTAGGATCAAAAGGGTTAGCACGACGGCATTAATCATGCTCGTCCGTGAGTCCCGCTGCTTATCCTGGTTTGACGATGCCCCGATCAATGAACACCCTCTAGACAACATGAACATAGAAGGGGACGGGAGCTCACTGAAGACGCGATCTGTATATTCTCTCGGGAGCCACCGTGGTGCAATGGTTACAATGCCCGCCTTCCATACACAAGGTCGTGGGTTCGATTCCTGTTTCGACCGAACAGCAAAAAGTTTTTCAGTGGTGGATTATACCACCTCAGTAATGCTGATGGCATTTCTGAGGGTTTCCAAGCTTCTCTAAGTAGTTTCACTGCAATGTGGAACGCCGTTCGGACTCGGCTATAATAAGGAGGTCCCTTGTCATTGAGCTTAACATGGAATCGGGCAGCACTCAGTGATAAGAGAGAAGTTCACCAATGTGGTATCACAATTGACTGAATAGTCTAAGTGAGCTTGATACATCGGGCTGCCACCTAACCTGTATATTCTCTGAAGTCTTCCCAGCTGGCCTTCTTTCGGTTGATAAACCTCAGGCGTTCAGTGATTATGAAATCGGTGGGTCGGCGAATGGTGAGAATTATATGGAGGTGGTTGGATGAAATGACGGGTTGCCAGGACACGTCTTTTATCAGACCTGGCGAAAGTAATGAAATGTCGGGCGAACTGCTGCAATCCCCCATACGCCTCTTCGTTCACCATGTAAAATGTGGAGCCATCGATCTGCTCTGCAAAAGCCTGCCTTTCTGGTCACTACCTACACACAAAAAATTTTCACGAAAAATTTTCCAATTAAAAATTTAATTGAGGTTTAAAAAATATTCAATTAAAAATTTAATTGATTCAACAAATTTTTTAATTGAAACAAAAATCAATCACAAAAATAATAGTATCAATTAATTTGTTAATTGGATCAATTAACTTTTTAATTGACCTTCAATTAATTTTTTAATTGATACTATCATTTCTGTGATTGAGGACATTTCAATTAAAAATTAATTGGATCAACTAATTTCGTGATTGATTTGTGTGTAGGATAGAATGTCAAAGTTCATGGTGGGCATTGAAGTCTCCCAGAGGCAATCAGACACTCATATATACGTTGTATATCTGTATCTCGGCAGCCCCAGACTTGATTGCTATCTTCATATATTCCATGTAGGGATAACTAGTGTCTGGCACAGGCGAGATATGTCTATGATGCACGGAACGGTGCAATCTGAAAGCCAGGCCACCACCTCCACGTTTTGTGCTGCAGGTGGCATTCAGCTTAGTCATTTGAATCTCCGTGACTCCGATTATTTGTTGATTCATAACGTCTACAATCTCAGTAATCTTTCCCCGGATCCCGTTGCAATTAAATTGACAAAATTATGTACTTTTCGGAACTGTTACAACAATATTGAGTGTCAGTGTCAGATGCTACGGCGGAGAATATTGTTGTAAGGGAGATGTCGTGGGGTCACGTAATCTGTTGACCAACTACTGATGTCGTCGGCACAGCATCCTGCCACGTAATCGGTATGACCATACTCCTGCAGCGATGGTAAGCCAGATCAGTTCCGGATGTGCATCCACTCCAGGCAACGGTTACACTTCATCGAAACCGAAAGGTGGTGAATCTTCTTTCGGCACACTGAACAGTATCATGGTCCGGTGGTTTCATCTATCCCGGCTCGTACCAAAAGCAAACGGAGAATGCTACCCGGAATGCACCTCCTCCAATACAGAAAAACTGACGAGGTAACGCGTACACTGATACGTCAGCCATTGGCCGAGGCGTAGGACCAATCGAATCCCAGAACACGCCGTCGCGGGATCGTAATCTCTGAGGCATCTGGGTTTAAAGTCTCTGACGCCTCTGTGTTAGTTAAAATGAAACCCAGAATACGCCGTCGCGGGATCGTAATATCTGAGGCCTCTGGGTTTAAAGTCTCTGACGCCTCTGTTTTGGTTAAAATGAAACCCAGAATACGCCGTCACGGGATCTTAATATCTGAGGCCTCTGGGTTTAAAGTCTCTAACGCCTCTGTGTTAGTTAAAATGAAACCCAGAATACGCCGTCGCGGGATCGTAATCTCTGAGGCCTCTGGGTTTAAAGTCTCTGATGCCTCTGTGTTAGTTAAAATGAAGCCCAGAACACGCCGTCGCGGGATCGTAATCTCTGAGGCATCTGGGTTTAAAGTCTCTGACGCCTCTGTGTTAGTTAAAATGAAACCCAGAACACGCCGTCGCGGGATCGTAATCTCTGAGGCCTCTGGGTTTAAAGTCTCTGATGCCTCTGTGTTAGTTAAAATGAAGTTTTCAGTTCACTGTACTTCGGGGGCATTTTGCGCACTTACAAGAAGAGATTTAAGATGCACTAAAGGATTGGCCCTCCGTAAGGTCTTTGAGGATTTTATGTATCTTGTGAAACTTACTATCTTATGTCGTCGCAAAATTTACTCCTAGTCCTCGTCATCTGGTACTGTTTAGAGCAACGTTCCGAAGCAAAAGAACCTACTTCCCAGAGTGGCAAAAATAAATGGCCAGAGTTAATTTTCATCAAAAGTTTGCTTAGTAGCCACTGCATGCCACGATGATGACTGTTCAGCTTCTATTGTATTGGCAAAATACTCAGCAATCTAAAAATTTCGTCCCCATCCACGAAAAATATCCCCAAGATAGGGCAAAATCTGACAGCACTGAATAAAGTCATCAATTTTTTATTGAAGCTAAATTCAAATTAAATGCAGTTAATAAATAATTTAGTTTAAGTAATAAATAATTAATTTAAATAATTTAGTAAATAAAGTAGAGGAGGTATCCATCCTTACAAACAATTTTGCTATTTTCCAAATTCTAACACTTTCAAAATTTTTGCCAGTAATTTGAGACAAAAAAGTTGTCTCTCTATATTAAAAACTTTTCACCCTTTTTCGTAGAACTAAATAAAAGAGATGGAGTTGAAATTATATATGCCAAACGAAAAAAACCTTTCTCTTCAAATTTGTGTTCCTTATCACATTTTCACACAAAAGCCAGTAGACCTTCTTCACGCCTTCCTAATGACATTTAAACTAAAACATTTTTCCCTTGCAACAAGAAAAGAAAAATCTAAATTCGTAGATAAGGCAGAAAGATGTGTTACCCATTTGCCCTTTTTGTTCTCTAGTGACTGTAGATAGACATGTTCTGCACAATCAAGGACTTAGACCTGGTAGATTCGAACATAGAAGGAAGGCCAACCCAAAACATGAAGCAAAAGCAAAGGGTACACTTACATCCTACGGAGGGAAAATATTCGAAAGTGTTTTTTTTTTCTTATTTCTCCAATGTTGGTTGCCAACAAAGAAAGTTACAAAATAAAGTGACATTCAATATTTTCAGGAGGAGGGGGGTTTCCCGGTGAACAAATGTTAAAATACGTGAGGGTGTATAGCTGACACACTTGCGTTTACTTCCATATGTTTCCTTAGCCACTCGTGTTTGACTTATCGTTGTAATGAAATTCTCATCTTCTTGGTTGAGATATTTTTGGGAGGAGAAACAGAAATTGAAACGATATTAATATTTGCGCATTCATTTGTCATGTTCACAAATTTCTAGAGAGACATAGAGTGGGTCCCAATATTGAAGTTCCCCTCATATGACATCCAAGTGTTGGATACTTTACTTCACTCATTTGCGATTTACTGCAGAGCAATAGATCAGTTCGATATCATTTCACTGGATGAACTTTCAGGCAGCTAAATTAATTGCATTAAAGTCCTTCCTTTAACTGAAGTTGTCACATCTATAAGCGACATAAAAGACACGTAAAGTTAACTTCATATCACAAAAGGACGAATGGATGCACGATACACTGAGAAATCTTATAGGAGAGTTGCCTTAGAGAAAATTTTGTCAAAGTTTTATTTCTATAGAAAATTTTGTCAAAATTTTACTTCTATAGAAAATTTTGTCAAAACTTTATTTCTATAGAAAATTTTGTCAAAATTTATTTTTGATAGAAAATTTTGTCAATTTTTTTTTTATTTTTTAGAAAATATGGTCAAAATTTTATTTCTATAGAAAATTTTGTCAAAATTTTACTTCTATCGAAAATTTTGTCAAAATTTTACTTCTATCGAAAATTTTGTCAAAATTTTACTTCTATAGCAAATTTTGTCAAAATTTTATTTCTATAGAAAATTTTGTGAAAATTTTATTTCTATAGAAAATTTTGACAAAATTTCATTTCTATAGAAAATTTTGTCAAAATTTTACTTCTATAGAAAATTTTGTCAAAAATTTATTTCTATAGAAAATTTTGTCAAAATTTCATTTCTATAGAAAATTTTGTCAAAATTTTACTTCTATAGAAAATTTTGTCAAAATTTTATTTCTATAGAAAATTTTGTCAAAATTTTATTTCTATAGAAAATTTTGTCACGATTGTATTTCTATAGAAAATTTTGTCAAAATTTTATTCTATAGAAAATTTTGCCAATTTTTTTATTTCTATAGAAAATTTTGTCAACATTTTTTTTGTATAGAAAATTTTGTCAAAAATTTATTTCTATAGAGAATTTTGTCAAAAATTTATATCTATAAAATTTTTTTGTCAAAATTTTATTTTTATACAAAATTTTGTCACAATTTTATTTCTATAGAAAATTTTGTCAAAATTTTATTTCTATAGAAAATTTTGTCAAAATTTTATGCTATAGAAAAATTGTGCAAACTTTTATTTATATAGAAAATTTTGTCAACATTTGATTTCTATAGAAAATTTTGTCAAAATTTTATTTCTATAGAAAATTTTGTCAAAATTTTAATCCTATAGAAAATTTTGTCAAAATTTTATTTCTATAGAAAATTTTGTCAAAATTTTATTTCTATAGAAAATTTTTTCAAAGTTTAGCTTCTATAGAAAATGTTGTCAAAATTTTACTTCTATAGAAAATTTTGTCAAAATGTTATTTCTATAGAAAATTTTGTCAAAATTTTTTTTTCGGAGGGTTCAAGTGTGGTTTTTGTTGGGTTTAATAAACTGCCTGAATTTATTCTGATAATTGGTTGATAGTTTTGCTGCAAGTAGAGGATGCTGATGAGGAATGTGGTAATTCCGAAACGTGCGTCCATCCAACCATCTTGCAGTCTATAGGGCTTTGCCCAAATAAATTTGACAAACATTCTTTTCCTCTGTTGGTTAAGCTACTCTTGTAGTTTAGTCAATGTATGGTTTTAAGCTGAAATAAAAAAACAACAACAATGCTTAAAGAACAAAACCAACAATAACAAAACAAAACAAATGGAAAAAGAAGAGGAGGCACGCTCAAAATAAACCCAGCCATGTGAATTCAAATCGATGATTTGACAGTGGCATAGGAAAAGAGATATGTTTGTTTCGAATTTATTTCGGCATAAGCCGGCTATCAATATAAAACCTTTTTTCGGAGGGTTCAAGTGTGGTTTTTGTTGGGTTTAATAAACTGCCTGAATTTATTCTGATAATTGGTTGATAGTTTTGCTGCAAGTAGAGGATGCTGATGAGGAATGTGGTAATTCCGAAACGTGCGTCCATCCAACCATCTTGCAGTCTATAGGGCTTTGCCCAAATAAATTTGACAAACATTCTTTTCCTCTGTTGGTTAAGCTACTCTTGTAGTTTAGTCAATGTATGGTTTTAAGCTGAAATAAAAACAAGTATATACCGCCGTAAGTTCGGCCAGGCCGAATCTTATGTACCCTCCACCATGGATTGCGTAGGAACTTCTACTATAGGCTGTCATCCACAATCGAATTACTTGGGTTGCGATAACACTTGCCGATGGCAAGGTATCGCAAAACTTTTTAACACTGTCTTCTAAATTGTAAGTTAGCCCATACGGGGTATATATTAAACAAAAAAAGGCCGATTAAATACGTATATAATATAGTTTGACAAAATTTTCTATAGAAATGAAAACTTGACAAAATTTTCTATAGAAATAAAATTTTGACAAAATTTTCTATAGAAAAAAAATTTTGACAAAATTTTCTATAGAAATAAAAACTTGAAAAAATTTTCTACAGAAATAAAATGTTGACAAAATTTTCTATGGAAGTCAAATGTTGACAAAATTTTGTATAGAAATAAAATGTTGACAAAATTTTCTACAGAAATAAATTTTTTACAAAATTTTCTATAAAAATAAAATTTTGACAAAACTTTCTATGGAAATAAAATTTTGACAAACATTTCTATAGAAATAAACGTTTGACAAAATTTTCTATAGAAATGAAATTTTGACACAACTTTCTATAGTAATAAAATTTGACAAAATTTTCTATGGGAATAAAGTTTTGGTAGATTATTTTTGGCGATATGGACTAATTTTTGTGTAATAAGTCATCGGCTATATATAACTAAAGACCGATATTGACCAATTTTTACATGGCTGTTAGAGGCCATATATTGACAAAATGTACCAAATTTCAACCGCATCGGATGACTTTTGCTATATATAATTATGGACCGATATGGACCAGTTTTTGCATGGTTGTTAGATACCATATACTAACACCATGTACCAAATTTCAACTGGATCGGATGAATTTCGCTCCTCCAAGAGGCTCCTGAGGTCAAATCTGGGGATCGGTTTATATGGGAGCTATATATAATTATGAACCGATATGGACCAATTTTTGCATGGTTGTTAGAGACTATATACTAACACCACGTACTAAATTTCAATTGGATCGGATGAATTTTGCTCCTCCAAGAGGCTCCGGAGTTCAAATCTGGGGATCGGTTTATATGGGAGCTATATATAATTATGAACCGATATGGACCAATTTTTGCATGGTTGTTAGAGGCCGTATACTAACATCAGGTACCAAATTTCAACAGGATCGGATGAATTTTGCCCCTCCAAGAGGCTCCGGAGGTCAAATCTGGGGATCGGTTTATATGGGGGCTATATATAATTATGGACCGATATGGACCAATTTTTGCATGGTTGTTAGAGACCGTATACTAACATCAGGTACCACATTTCAACCGGATCGGATGAATTTTTCACCTCCAAGAGGCTCCGGAGGCCAAATCTGGTGATCGGTTTATATGGGGGCTATATATAATTATGGACCGACATGAACCAATTTTTGCATGGGTGTTAGAGACCGTATACTAAGACCACGTACTAAATTTCAACCGGATCGGATGAATTTTGCTCCTCCAAGAGGCTCCGGAGGTCAAATCTGGGGATCGGTTTATATGGGAGCTATATATAATTATGGACCGATATGGACCAATTTTTGCATGGTTGTTAGATACCATATACTAACACCATGTACCAAATTTCAACTGGATCGGATGAATTTCGCTCCTCCAAGAGGCTCCTGAGGTCAAATCTGGGGATCGGTTTATATGGGAGCTATATATAATTATGAACCGATATGGACCAATTTTTGCATGGTTATTAGAGACCGTATACTAAGACCACGTACTAAATTTCAAACGGATCGGATGAATTTTGCTCCTCCAAGAGGCTCCGGAGGTCAAATCTGGGGATCGGTTTATATGGGAGCTATATATAATTATGGACCGATATGGACCAATTTTTGCATGGTTGTTAGAGGCCGTATACTAACATCAGGTACCAAATTTCAACTGGATCGGATGAATTTCGCTCCTCCAAGAGGCTCCTGAGGTCAAATCTGGGGATCGGTTTATATGGGAGCTATATATAATTATGAACCGATATGGACCAATTTTTGCATGGTTATTAGAGACTATATACTAACACCACGTACTAAATTTCAATTGGATCGGATGAATTTTGCTCCTCCAAGAGGCTCCGGAGTTCAAATCTGGGGATCGGTTTATATGGGAGCTATATATAATTATGAACCGATATGGACCAATTTTTGCATGGTTGTTAGAGGCCGTATACTAACATCAGGTACCAAATTTCAACAGGATCGGATGAATTTTGCCCCTCCAAGAGGCTCCGGAGGTCAAATCTGGGGATCGGTTTATATGGGGGCTATATATAATTATGGACCGATATGGACCAATTTTTGCATGGTTGTTAGAGACCGTATACTAACATCAGGTACCACATTTCAACCGGATCGGATGAATTTTTCACCTCCAAGAGGCTCCGGAGGTCAAATCTGGGGATCGGTTTATATGGGGGCTATATATAATTATGGACCGACGTGAACCAATTTTTGCATGGGTGTTAGAGACCGTATACTAAGACCACGTACTTAATTTCAAACGGATCGGATGAATTTTGCTCCTCCAAGAGGCTCCGGAGGTCAAATCTGGGGATCGGTTTATATGGGAGCTATATATAATTATGGACCGATATGGACCAATTTTTGCATGGTTGTTAGAGGCCGTATACTAACATCAGGTACCAAATTTCAACCGGGTCGGATGAATTTTGCTGCTCCGGGAGGCTCCCCAAGCCAAATTTGGGGATCGGTTTATATGGGGGCTATACGTAAACGTGGTCCGATATGGCCGATTTTCAATACCATCCGACCTACATCAATAACAACTACTTGTGCCAAGTTTCAAGTCGATAGCTTGTTTCGTTCGGAAGTTAGCGTGATTTCCACAGACGGACGGACAGCCGGACAGACGGACAGACGGAGGGACGGACGGACATGCTTAGATCGACTCAGAATTTCACCACGACCCAGAATATATATACTTTATGGGGTCTTAGAGCAATATTTCGATGTGTTACAAACGGAATGACAAAGTTAATATACCCCCATCCTATGGTGGAGGGTATAAAAACAACAACAAAATTTTATTTCTATAGAAAATTTTGTTAAAATTTTATTTCTGTAAATTTTTTTGTCAAAATTTTATTTCTATACAAATTTTTTTAAAAATTTTATTTCAATAGAAAATTTTTGCAAAATTTTTATTTTTATATAAAAGTGTGTCAAAATTTTATTTCAATAGAAAATTTTGTCAAAATTTTATTTCTATAGAAAATTTTGTCAAAATTTTATTTCTATAGAAAAATTTTGTCAACATTTTACTTCTATAGAAAATTTTGTCAAAATTTTATTTCTATAGAAAATTTTGTTAAAATTTTACTTCTATACAAAATTTTGTCAAAATTTATTTTTTATAGAAAATTTTGTCAATTTTATTTTTTAAAAAATTTTGTCAAAATTTTATTTTAAATTAATTTTATTATTTATTTCTATAAAAAATTTTGTCAACATTTGATTTCTATAGAAAATTCTATCAACATTTTATTTCTATAGACAATTTTTGTCAAAAAATTATTTCTATACAAATTTTTGTCAAAGTTTTATTTCTATACAAAATTTCGTCAAAATGTTATTTCTATAGAAAATTTTGCATAATTTTATTTCTATAGAAAATTTTGTCAAAATTTTATTTCTATAGAAAACTTTGTCAAAATTTTATTTCTAATTTGTTTTCTTTATTTTATTCGATCTTTTTAATTTTATTTCTAAATTTTATTTCTATAGAAAATTTTGTCACAATTTTATTTCTATAGAAATATTTGTCAACATTTGATTTCTATAGAAAATTCTGTCAACATTTTATTTCTATAGAAAATTTTGTCAAAATTTTATTGCGATAGAAAAATTTTGCAAACTTTTATTTATATAGAAAATTTTGTCATCATTTGATTTATATAGAAAATTTTGTCAAACTTTTATTTCTATAGAAAATTGTGTCAAAATTTTATTGCTATAAAAATTTTTATCAAGATATTATTGCTATAGAAAAATTTGCATAATTTTATTTCTATAGAAAAATTTGCATAATTTTATTTCTATAGAAAATTTAATCAAAATTTTATTTCTATAGAAAATGTTGGCAAAATTTTATTTCTATAGAACATTTTGTCAACATTTTGTTTCTATAGGAAATTTTGTCAAAATTTGACTTCTATAGAAAAAAATGCATAATTTTATTTCTATAGAAAATTTTTGCAAAATTTTATTTCTATAGAAAATTTTGTCAAAGATTTATTTCTATAAAAATGTTTGACAAAATTTTATTTCTATACAAAATTTTGTCAACATTTTATTTCTATAGAAAATTTTGTCAACATTTTATTTCTATAGAAAATTTTGTCAACATTTGATTTCTATAGAAAATGTTGTCAAAATTTTATTTCTATACAAAATTTTTGCAAAATTTTTATTTCAATAGAAAATTTTGTCAAAATTTTATTTCTATAGAAAATTTTGTCAAAATTTTATTTCTATAGAAAATTTTTGCAAAATTTTATTTATATAGAAAATTTTGTCAAAATTTTATTTCGATAGAAAATTTTTGCAAAATTCTATTTCTATAGAAAATCACTTAGTTGCATTTGTGGCATTTCTGTAGACTTCGCAAGAAGATCTGTTCATTTCTGAGTCAGACAGAGGCTTGTCCGTTTCGGAATCCTTTGGCTGATCGCTTTTATATACCTTCATTTGGATAGAAGATCTGGATTAAATTTCTTCAGTCTATTTAAAATAGGATCAGGATCAGGATCAGGATCATGCACTGCATGCATACACTCTAGGTCTAGCCGGTATGCCCACTTCTTGACTAAATCTAGAGTGGCTTCTTCGCAAACTTCACCAATCTAAAGACCTCTGGTCATCAAATGTGATTAGCTTAAATCGTCATTGATACCAACCAACCTCTCGGTGTCGAGGATTTGGATCGGGAAACTTTTTCACCACCTGTGAATAGATAGCATACAAATCATTCTCAATTGCCTCCCACTTGTGGAATCACACCGTCCACTGCACTTCTAACGATAGCCATCACAAAATTATCTTTTGCACCTGAGGTAAACCATCTTTGATCCCTTTTAGAAGCTGGCAACTCATCCGGCAATTAAGAATTCCTTGCGCCCATTTTAAGGAATTGATTTGCTTAGCCGACAACGTGCTTGGGTCGACTGATCTTAATTTCTTTTAATCTTACTTCCTTTTAATTAATTTTGTGCGTTCCTTAAACCTCTTTCTGGAGGAATTACCACCTTTTGATATCCTTACCTAAGGAAAATTTCGACTTTCCAACGAGGTTTTGCCACCTATTGACCCGTCTACAGGTCGACTAATAGGACCTAACTTTTGGTCCATGTCCAGATTGATAACTTCACTTATAACTCGTCCATTGGACCCTGCAGTTGGCAGCCCAGTGAATGATGTAGAATTTCGCTGCATGATGGCTTTATCTACCACAACACTTGAAATTCGTAATAAGTACTTATTACGGTAGATTTATTTAATTCGATTTATGAAAAGCATATCAGTTCAGTTCGAGGGTTGAAATTGAATGTGTTGAGCGATATGAAGGTTAAGGTGGCTGTCTGATTTATTTCAGGCTCATTTAGACTATTCATTCCATTGCGATTGTGATATGAATCTTTTGAGTTGATGTAAACAACACAAATAACCATCGTATGTCAAAACGTTCTGAGTACGTATAGCCTCAAAAATATCAAACTTTACGATAAAGCTGTCAGTTGGGAGATTGCAACACTAGTGTTGCCCAATTTCGCCAAAATAAAAGGCAACCCTTCTCTATGTCGAAACTGTTGATTTTTGGTTATGCTAAATCTCATTGGATTTTTTAACGAAAAAAACACTATTTAAGTTCCCAAGAATATTTTTTTGTTCAGTGTGTAGAATCTCTATACCCCTTGCCATGCGAAGTTAACCTATGTCCTTAAGCTTTGAGATTGCAACACTAGTGTTGCCCAATTTCGCCAAAATAAAAGGCAACCCTTCTCTATGTCAAAACTGTTGATTTTTGGTTATGCTAAATCTCATTGGATTTTTTAACGAAAAAAACACTATTTAAGTTCCCAAGAATATTTTTTTGTTCAGTGTGTAGAATCTCTATACCCCTTGCCATGCGAAGTTAACCTATGTCCTTAACCTTTGCGCACAAAAAAAAGTGTTTTCCACAGATTCTCCATATATATATATATTGACAAATTATTAAAATTCGTTTATTTCTTCCAGGACCACTTGACATCATCAACTTTTCATTGGCTTGCAAGTACTCTCGTCGAACTTTTTCAAATACTTATTCCTCCAATGGACCACTTCAAAGTTTAATATTGAAATATCCGAAATACCTGAACAAATAGCAGAAAACAAAAAAAAAACTGTATACTTCTGCTTGGGCAAGACGTCATTGCTGGTAACGACGTCAAATCCAATGGTTGTGGTGATGATGGCATTGGCTGGCTGTTGAGTTGTGTGTTAAAATGTAATAATAAAAGCGTCAGAGGCAGTGGCAGCAACAGCAGCCACAATCTTCTCTCTTTTGTGGAAAAGTGCCACATGCCGAGGTGTAGTTGCTGCAAATGCGGATGTCTTCATATATGAACAAAATGCTGGATGTTTATGTACGTACACAACCAGCCTGCCTGGGAGATTTACGTGAGCAATGGCCAAAACCAAGGAGAAATAAAAAGAACCGAAAGACGGACAGATAGACAGACGGACGGACGGACTGACTTGGGTTCCTACCAATGGACAGACGGATTTAGATCTTCTGGCTTTTGTTATTGTCGGAAAAGAAGAGACATTCGCACCGAGATGTAAAGAATAAAAGCAAAAAAACAAAATACCCCTGTTCCTGTTCTACCATCAAACCATACCCTCTGACTTTGACATTACATTTTTTGTAGTTAGAGGAAAAAGTCTTTAAGTCCACAAAGACAAAAAAAAAACACCAATAAAAAAAGTAACGATCCAGGGAAAAAATCAGCATGAAAGCGCCATGCCGACGTTAAAATGTCGTAAAACATTAATCGTTGGCGATGGGTACAAAGAGAACACCAGCACCGCCACCACCAGTGACTTGAGCTAAGCAACAACACCAACACAAAAAAAGGGAAAATATTGTATAATAAAAAAAAACACACAGCGATAACAACAACAACAAAAAATATATAACATTGAAATACGAAAAAACAACATCAGGGAATAGAATTAAACAAATACATACATACGAGTACAACACACCAAATACCAACATTCAAACAGAAGAGAAATGAATTCTTTGTTGAGGTAGTCCCTGATTATGGTCTCATTGATTCATTTGAGAGAGATATGGGTTTTTGGGAAGGTCTCTAACTGAAAGAATTCTCAAAAATTTAATTATATGGGAGAGGTATTTAAGGCTAAAACAATGACCAACATATACAAAAAAAAGTTGAAATAAACTTTAAAACTACTTTTTATACCCTGCGCCACACTGTGGAACAGGGTATTATAAGTTAGTGCATATGTTTGTAACACCCAGAAGGAGACGAGATAGACACATGGTGTCTTTGGCAATAATGCTCAGGGTGGGCCCCTGAGTCGATATAACCATGTCCGTCTGTCTGTGAACACATTTTTGTGATCAAAGTCTAGGTCGCAATTTAAGTCCAATCGCCTTCAAATTTGGCACATGTTCCTAGTTTGGGTCAGAATAGAACCCTATTGATTTTGGAAGAAATCGGTTCAGATTTAGATATATATCTTTCGCCCGATATGGACTAATATGGTCCTAAATGCCAGAGTATTTGCCCAATTTGGTTGAAATTTTGCACAGGGAGTAGATTTAGCATTGTAGCTATGCGTGCCAAATTTGGTTGAAATCGATTCAGATTTAGATATAACTCCCATATATATCTTTCGCCCGATATGGAATAATATGGTCCTTGAAGCCAGATTTTTGGCCCAATTTGTTTGAAATTTTGCACTAGGAGTACAATAGTGCAAATAGTGCAGTTAAGTGTGCAAAATTTGATTGAAATCGGTTCAGATTTAGATATAGCTCCTATATATATCTTTCGCCCGATATGGACTAATATGGTTCTAATAGCCAGAGTTTTGGCCCAATTGGGTTGAAATTTTGCACAGGGAATAGAATTAGCATTGTAGCTATGCGTGCCCAATTTAGATATAGCTCCCCTATATATGTTTTTCTGATTTCGACAAAAATGGTCAAAATACCAACATTTTCCTTGTAAACTCGCCACTGCTTAGTCGAAAAGTTGTAAAAATTACTCTAATTTCCCTAAAGTTCTAATACATATATATCGAGCGATAAATCATAAATAAACTTTTGCGAAGTTTCCTTAAAATTGCTTCAGATTTAAATGTTTCCCATATTTTTTTACTAACATTGTGCTCCACCCTAGTGCATTAGCCGACTTAAATTTTGAGTCTATAGATTTTGTAGAAGTCTATCAAATTCTGTACAAATCGAGTGATATTTCAATGTATGTATTTGGGACAAACCTTTATATATAGCCCCCAACACATTTGACGGATGTGATATGGTATCGAAAATTTAGATCTACAAAGTGGTGCAGGGTATAATATAGTCGGTCCCGCCCGACTTTAGACTTTCCTTACTTGTTAACTATTAATTTGTTTTAAAAAATGTCCAAAATTCGTAATAGTTGCAGGTAGAATTTTACTCACACTCTCACGTATTAAGAATTTACTACTCATGCACATTTCCAGCAGTTAGGTCTCTTTTTTTGCGAACTCAGAAAGAACAATCTAATTTTTATGTACTCATACTCCTTGAATCTTGTTTATTGTGTTATCTCCTTCGCAAAAATCAATTATCTGTATTTAATTTCCATCTCTTATTGCAAAATTGTATCTAATTTATCATGACTTGCATTTAATGTCATCCACATTACACCATTTGCTTTTACCGAAATTAATAAAGAAATACTGGCATCTTTACAGACAAAGATAGTAAATCATTGGGCTACAAGTCTACAAGGATAGGAAAACCGTTTCTCAAAACTACTTCATCGTCCTACACCTAACATTGTCGAATGATTTATTATTTTCAGTTGATTTTCACCAGCAACAGCAGCAGCAGCATCAGTGCCCAGTTTGGAATATTACATAACATTTGTGGTAAGTCCTTCTTCCCTTGGCAATATAAGGCAAACTATAGAAGTTTCATGTTTTTCTAACAAAAAAAAAGTTTCAAGTTATTTTTCATGTTTTCCATTTTTCTCAGAAGATTATGTAGAACAGGGAATACATTGTGTTTGTTAAAACTTTTGGTATAGAGGGATTGCTCGGAAAGGAATGGTTACACTGGCCCCAAATATTTAAAGAAAATTAATAAGGATTTAAAACAAAACAAGTCTAAAGTCGGGCGGGGCCGACTATATTATACCCTGCACCACTTTGTAGATCTAAATTTTCGATACCATATCACATCCGTCAAATGTGTTGGGCGCTATATATAAAGGTTTGTCCCAAATACATACATTTAAATATCACTCGATCTGGACAGAATTTGATAGACTTTTACAAAATCTATAGACTCAAAATTTAAGTTGGCTAATGTACTAGGGTGGAACACAATTTTAGTAAAAAATAAATATGGGAAACATTTAAATCTGAAACAATTTTAAGGAAACTTCGCAAAAGTTTATTTATGATTATCGCTCGATATATATGTATTTGATGATAAGGAAAATTACAGTCATTTTTACAAGTTTTTGACTAAGTAGAAGCGATTCTAAAAGGGAAAATGTTGGTAATTTGACCATTTTTGTCGAAATCAGAACAACATATATATGGGAGCTATATCTAAATCTGAACCGATTTCAACCAAATTGAGCACGCATAGCTACAATGCTAATTCTACTCCCTGTGCAAAATTTAAACTAAATCGGAGAAAAAATTGGCCTCTGTGGTCATATGAGTGTAAATCGGGCGAAAGCTATATATGGGAGCTATATATAAATCTGAACCGATTTCAATCAAATTTGGCACGCATAGCTACAATGCTAAATCTACTCCGTGTGCAAAATTTCAACCAAATTGGGCCAAAACTCTGGCTATTAGAACCACATTAGATAATATCGGGCGAAAGGTATATATGGGAGCTATATCTAAATCTGAACCGATTTCAATCAAATTTTGCACACTTAACTGCACTACAAATGGTACTCCTAGTGCAAAATTTCAAACAAATTGGGCCAAAACTCTGGCTTCTAGGACCATATTAGTCCATATCGGGCGAAAGATATATATGGGAGCTATATCTAAATCTGAATCGATTTCAACCAAATTTGGCACGCATAGCTGCAATGCTAAATCTACTCCCTGTGCAAAATTTCAACCAAATTGGGCCAAACTTTGGCTTTTTTTGGGAGCTATATCTAAATCTAAACCGATTCCAACCAAATTTGGCACGCACAGCTACAATGCTAATTATACTCCCTGTGCAAAATTTCAACTAAATCGGAGTAAAAAATTGGCCTCTGTGGTCATATGAGTGTAAATCGGGCGAAAACTATATATGGGAGCTATGTCTAAATCTGAACCGATTTCAATCAAATTTGGCACACTTGACTATACTACGAATTGTACTTCGTGTGCAAAATTTTTACCAAATTGAGCCAAAACTATGGCATCTAGGACCATAATAGTCCATATCGGGCGAAAGATATATATGGGAGCTATATCTAAATCTGAACCGATTTCAATCAAATTTGGCACACATGACTATACTACTAATTGTACTCCTAGTGCAAAATTTCAACCAAATCGGGCCAAAACTCTGGCTTCTGGGGCTATATAAGTCCATATCGGACAGACGGACATGGTTATATCGACTCACGCATAGCTACAATGCCAATTCTACTCCCTGTGCAAAATTTCAACTAAATCGGAACAAAAAATTGGCCTCTGTGGTCATATGAGTGTAAATCGGGCGAAAGCTATATATGTGAGATATATCTAAATCTGAACCGATTTCAACCAAATTTGGCACGCATACATACAATTCTAATTCTACTCCCTGTGCAAAATTTCAATTAAATCGGAGTAAAAGATTGGCCACTGTGGTCATATGAGTGTAAATCGGACGAACGATATATATGGGAGCTATATCTAAATCTGAACAGATTTCTATCAAATTTGGCACACTTGATTACACTACTAATTGTACGCCTAGTGCAAAATTTCAGCCAAATTGGGGTAAAACTCTGGCTTCTGGGAACGTATTAGTCCATATCGGGCGAATGATATATATGGGAGCTATATCTAAATCTGAATCGATTATAATCATATTTGGCACACATAACTATATTACCAATTGTACTCCTAGTGCAAAATTTCAACCAAATTGGACCAAAACTCTGGCTTCTGGGACCATATAAGTCCATATCGGGCGAAAAATATATATGGAAGCTATATTTAAATCTGAACCGATTTCAATCAAATTTGCCACACATGACTATACTACCAATTGTACGCCTTGTGGCAAATTTCAAGCTAATCGGGAGAAAACTCTGGCTGCTGGGTCCATATTAGTGCATATCGGGCGAAAGATATATATGGGAGCTATATCTAAATCTGAACCGATTTCTTCCAAAATCAATAGGGTTCTATTCTGACCCAAATTAGGAACATGTGCCAAATTTGAAGGCGATTGGACTTAAATTGCGACCTAGACTTTGATCACAAAAATGTGTTCAAAGACAGACGGACGGACGGACGGACAGACGGACATGGTTATATCGACTCAGAGACCCACCCTGAGCATTATTGCCAAAGACACCATGTGTCTATCTCATCTCCTACTGGGTGTTACAAACATATGCACTAACTTATAATACCATGTTCCACAGTGCGGGGAGAGTACACACCCATAAAAGGAATATAATCACCTTCTAGAGCAGAATGTTATTTTTGGACGGTGATCATGTGACATACTTGTCACAACCATGTTATTTTCATTATGTTGCTGATTTCGATAACATTTTTACATTTGGCGAGAAAAACAACATTTTTGCGCCAAAAATGTTCCATGTTTCCTATTTTGAAAAAAAAATTATAAAAACTAGAATTTTGACAAAATTTCCTATAGAAATGAAATTTTGACAAAATTTCCTATAGAAATAAAATTTTGACAAAATTTCCTATAGAAATGAAATTTTGACAAAATTTCCTATAGAAATGAAATTTTGACAAAATTTCCTATAGAAATGAAATTCTGACAAAACTTCCTACAGAAATGAAATCTTGAGAAAATTTTCTATAGATATGAAATTTTGAAAAAAATTTTCTTTAGAAAAGAAATATTCAGAAAATTTTCTATACAAATGACATATTGAGAAAATTTCCTATAGAAATGATGTTTTCAAAAAAAAATTCTATAGAAATGAAATTTTGACAAAATTTCCTATATAAATTAAATTTTGAGAAAATTTCCTGTAGAAATGAAATTTTGACAAAATTTTCTATACAAAAGAAATTTTGATAAAATTTCCTATAGAAATAAATTTTGATAAAATTTCCTATAGAAATGGAATTTTGACAAAATTTCCTATAGAAATGAAATTTTGACAAAATTTCCTATAGAAATGAAATTTTGAGAAAATTTCCTATAGAAATGAAATTTTCAGAA
The DNA here is from genome assembly GCF_050003625.1 of Haematobia irritans. Classification (NCBI taxonomy): domain Eukaryota; kingdom Metazoa; phylum Arthropoda; class Insecta; order Diptera; family Muscidae; genus Haematobia; species Haematobia irritans. The sequence continues at coordinate 10,312,406 of NC_134397.1, forward strand.
AATTACCAAAGAAATGAAATTGTGACCAAATTTCCTACAGAAATGAAATTGTGACCAAATTTCCTATAGAAATGAACTTTTTAGAACACTTCCTATAGAGATGAAAATTTTACAAAATTTTGCTATAGAAATGAAATTTTAACAAAAATTTCCTTTAGAAATGAAATTTTGACAAAATTTCCTTTAGAAATGAAATCGTGAGGAAATTTTCTATAGATATGAAATTTTGAAGAAATTTTCTATAGGAAAGAAATTTTCAGAAAATTTTCTATACAAATGACATATTGAGAAAATTTCTATAGAAACGAAATTTTCAAAAAAATTTCTATAGAAATGAAATTTTGACAAAATTTCCTATATAAATTAAATTTTGAGAAAATTTCCTATAGAAATGAAATTTTGACAAAATTTCCTATACAAAAGAAATAAATTTTGACAAAATTTCCTATAGAAATGAGATTTTGACAAAATTTGCTATAAAAATGAAATTTTGATAAAATTTCTTATAGAAATGAAATTTTGATAAAATTTCTTACAGAAATGAAATTTTGAGAAAATTTCCTATACAAAAGAAATTTTGATAAAATTTCTTATAGAAATGAAATTTTGAGAAAATTTCCTATAGAAATGGAATTTTGATAAAAATGTAATTTTGATATAGAAATGAATTTTGACAAAATTTCCAATAGAAATGAAATTTTGACAAAATTTCCTATAAAAATGAAATATTGACAAAATTTCCTATAGAAATGAAATTTTGACAAAAATTCCTATAGAAATGAAATTTTGATAAAATTTCTTATAGAAATGAATTTTTGAGAAAATTTCCTATACTAAAGAAATTTTGAGAAAACTTCGTATAAAAACGAATTTCGAGAAAATTTGCTATAGAAATAAATTTTGACAAAATGTCCTATAGAAATAAAATTTAGACAAAATTTCCTATAGAAATGAAATTTTGAGAAAATTTCATATACAAAAGAAATTTTGATAAAATTTCTTATAGAAATGAAATTTTGAGAAAATTTCCTATAGAAATGGAATTTTGATAAAAATGGAATTTTGAAAATTTGACAAAATTTTGCTATAGGAATGAAATTTTGACAAAATTTCCTATAGAAATGAAATCTTCAGAAAATTTTCTATAGATATGAAATTTTGAAAAAATTTTCTATAGAAAAGACATTTTCAGAAAATTTTCTATACAAATTACATATTGAGAAAATTTCCTATAGAAATGAAATTTTCAAAAAAAAAATTCTATAGAAATTAAATGTTGAAAAAATTTCCTATAGCAATGAAATTTTGACAAAATTTTCTATACAAATGACATTTTGATAAAATTTCCTATAGAAATGAAATTTTGAGAAAATTTCCTATAGAAATGAAATTTTGACCAAATTTCATATAGAGATTAAATTTTTAGAAAATTTCCTATAGACATCAAATTTTGAGAAACTTTCCTATACAAAAGTAATTTTGAGAAAGTTTCGTATAAAAAAGGATTTTTTAGAAAATTTTCTATAGAAAATGTTGACCAAAATTCCTATAGAGATGAAATCTTGGCAAAATTTCCCTATGGACATGGAATTTTGGCAAAAATTTCCTAAGAAATTTTCAGAAAATTCCCCATCAAAATGAATTTTGAGAATGTTTCCTATATATATGAAAATTTCACAAAATTTCCTATAGACATGAACTTTTAAGAAAATTTCCGATAGATATGAAATTTTTAAAAAAATTCCTATAGAAATGAAATTTAAAAAAAATTTCCTATAGAAATGAAATTTTGAGAAAAATTTTATACAAAAGAAATTCTCCTATAAATAAATGAATTTTGACAAAATTTCCTATACAAAAAAAAAAAAAAAACAATAATAATTGTGAAAATTTTCTATAAAAATGAAACTTTGAGAAGATTTCCTATAGATATGCAATTTTCGATGGAAATGAAATTATGAAAAAATTTTCTACGTAAGTGAAATTTTTAGAAAATTTTCTAAAGAATTGAAGTTTTCAGAAAATGCATATAGAAATGAAATTTTGACAAAATTTCCTATAGAAATGAAATTTTGACAAAATTTCCTATAGAAATGTCCATTTGGCAATATTTTTTTATAGAGATGAAATTTTAACAAAATTTCCGATTGAAATAAAATTTTGTGAAAATTTCCTATCGAACTGAATTTTTAAGAAAATTTCCTATAAAATTAAAGGTTTCAGAAAATGCATACATAAATGAAATTTTGACAGAATTTCCTATAAAATAAAAAATTTTGACAAAAAAATATTTGTCTAGTCTGCTTCCTAAGAAAATGAATGGGCTTATTCGACATCCTTTTTGAAGAAAACCACCAGAGAATGCATTCTCCAGCATGTGAATATGATGGAATGTAGATGGGTATGATTTCCAATTCCTTTACTCTTTCGCACATGTCAAGGAGAAAAAGAAGAATGGAAACCAAATTAAGTAAAAGAAATTTAATATGAGTAAGCCATGTGTGGAAGTAGAATGAAATGAATTCCTTGGGGAGTGGTTGCAGTTGCTTGTAAGCAACAATTGCTGCTGTAATCCTACTACCATCCTACTATGCCCTACCCTACTATTGCCGACAAATACATATCTGCTGATTATCAACATTTGCAATTGCTGGCTATAGCAGCATCTATAGACCCCATCTTACTATCTCCTCTACATGCTTGAAGCCATTGAGGCTACTAGAACCATAGCTTGAAACGCATCTGGAATGAGGGAGTTTTTCTTAAGTTTTTTTTTCTCGTTCTCTTTTTTTAGTCAGGACTTTTGCACAATTCCATGTAAGGAATTGTGCACGACATGATGTCTGCTATGGCATTTACAAGCAAACGACAAGAATAATGTGTGTATTTCTTCTTCCCCGGGGCCCACGTGATACAACCACATGTCTTACAAAAAAAAAAAAAATGAAGAAAAACTTGTAAGTTTTTAGGATGTGTGTTTGTTTTTGCAAAAGCTTTTGAATGTTTTAGAAGATCTGTCTTGTGTTCAATTTTTAACAGCCTTATTGCCACAAGAAAAAAAAAATAAAAAAAATATCAAATTTTAAAGAAAGAATAGAAGTCAAGTACAGGGTGGATATATGACAAAGTATAGCCCTATATTATTCTTTTTTAAAATTTAAAAGCAAAAAAGTTTGGAAATATCATAGAAATTTAGCATCAGTTAATATTTGTTGGAATTGTCTATCATTGTCACTTGCCATTATGACCTTCAAACAGCCACCAAACCCATCACGCGCTGCATGAACGTGGCTCTGAGGTAGTTGAACGCATTTCCGTCGAATTTCCACCTTGAGATGATCGACAAAAATCAAATTAAATTTCTTTTTCAAGTTCAATTAGTGTAAAATTCAGGAAAAATATTCAGATAGGTTTTCGCTTTTCCAAATCCGAATTGCCGGGCCTCACGCTTGACACCTGCCATCAGATTTTGTACAGCCACCTTGTCCACCTTCTTCGCCGCAGAAAGCCAGTTTGTCTTGAACTGCTGCTCGTCCTTAGCCGGTTTTTTGGTCTTCTTTAGGTTCCGCTTGACAATAGCCCAGTATTTCTCAATTGGGCGGAGCTCTGGCGTGTTGGGAGGGTTCTTGTCCTTGGGAACCACCTGCACGTTGTTGGCGGCATACCATTCCATGGCCTTTTTACGGTAATGGCAAGATTCCAAATCCGGCCAAAACAGTACGGAACAACCGTGTTTCTTCAGGAAAGGCAGCAGACGTTTATTCAAACACTCTTTTACGTAAATTTCTTGGTTGACAGTCCCGGAAGCTATGAAAATGCTGCTTTTCAAGCCACAGGTACAGATGGCTAGCCAAACAAGATATTTCTTTGCGAACTTTGACAGTTTTATGTGCTTGAAAATATCTGCTACCTTTCCCCTTCCTTTTACCGTATAAAACTCCTGTCCCGGAAGCTGCTTGTAGTCGGCTTTGACGTAGGTTTCGTCGTTCATTACACCGCAGTCAAACTTCGTCAGCATCGTCGTGTACAGCCTCCGGGATCGCTCTTTGGCCGTCGTATTTTGTTTATCATCGCGATTTGGAGTCACTACCTTCTTGTAAGTCGATAGTCCGGCTCGTTTTTTGGCTCGATGCACGGTTGTAGACGATACACCCAGCTTATTTGCGGCATCTCGGAGAGAGAGGTTAGGGTTTCGCTTGAAACTACCGGCAACTTCTTTGTCGTCTCAGCGGCTTCCGGTTTTCGATTTCCCCCCGATCCAGACTTCCTGGCTGTCGACAAACGTTCCCCAAACACTTTAATTACATTTGTAACGGTTGATTTGGCAACTTTTAGCGGTTTTTCCAGCTTTGCGTGCGAGTAGCTCGAATTTTCGCGATGCGCGAGCAAAATTTTGATACGCTGCTCTTCTTGCTTGGACGGCATTTTGACAAGTGAAGAGTGAGTTCCAAAATCAAAATAGGAGCAAAATTCTTCACACACACACACACACCTTCAAAATGGGGGGTGTTCATGCAAAATTGAAAGAAATACGTCAAGTTTATATTGACCAAATTTTTACCGTATCACCCTTTAACTGCCCCAGGCACAAAATTCTAAGGGATTGAGATCAAAACATTTTTGTGGCTGTTGTGATGCGTGCTGTAATGTCCATGGTCTGTGGCCGAAATGCTTGATCTAGCCAGGGCTTCAATACTGTCTTTGGGACAATTTTTCGATAATAGTCGACATTTATTTTGACCCCACGGTCTCGATGTATGCCGGTGGGGAACGGTCATCGGCTCACACCACACTGTGCATTTCAACCGCAACCACCACACTTTACAGATCAACAAAAAAATCACTCGGTAGAGCCACAAAAAGAGGTCCGCCCCATGTTGGGCGCCAAGTAATTCAATACTATCTTTTAGGCATTTCCCCCATAAAATTGGCAGATATTTTGACCCCAACCGGTCAATGAATAGTAGCGGCGTCGGCAGTTGCGGCGACCAATACCATTACCATCGATGACGCTTGAGTTCTGGGGACCAATCGAGCTGATTTTCATCACAAACTTTGGAAAGGTTTCTCATCGCTTCTGTTAGATAAGCGGTTTAGAAATGATAGCATCCTGAAGTTGATAGCAATATCTATCAGCCAACCAGGATAGCTTTTTATATTTCGGAATTGGTCAACCATTCTGGTAATCTGCCACCTGACAGCTCTATCGTAAATCTTGATAATTGTGAAGGTAATACGTGCTCAGAACGTTTTGTCTTGTTTACAGCAACTTCAAGAGAATAATCTCACTCCAAAAATGGAATTAAATCTTAAAGAATTTCCTACGGCTATATTTTACAACTTTCGACATGGATTAACAGTATATCGATGGACTTAATTCAATTAATCAATACACCAAAAAGTTTTTCAGCGGTGGATTATCCCAACTCAGTAATGCTGGTGACATGTCTGAGGGTTTCAAAACTTCTCTAAGTGGTTTCACTGCTTAACATGGAATCGGGCAGCACTCATTGATAAGAGAGAAGTTCACCACTGTGGTATCATAATGGACTGAATAGTCTTAGTGAGCCCGATACATCGGGCTGCCACCTAACCTTACCTAACCTAATTCAATTTTTGTCGATGAAGCTCCGTGAAGGACCAGTGTTTATCGATGGTATGTTGAATTCAACCGAATTTGTAGATCACTCCAAGACGAATGTCGTCCAAAATCAGTTGCTGTTCCGGAATTCATTGATACTGTGCGCCAAGAGATATTGCAAGCTCATCATGTGTGTACTCAACTTTAGGTTACCGATCTTGATTACCACAGCCTTCCTAATTATCGTCCCATTCATTTCATTAATTCTTCATGGATGATTTGGTGAGTTTGCTCGTTATTCTTTACGATCTTTCTTCTTATCGTTTCGCTTTTATATGAGTTTGCCATCATGTATAAGTAAGTCTACAAATAATTACGAATCGACATGGACTTTTGCACGGTACGTAGAGAGTCAGAATTGAAATATGGGGGTCGCTTATATGGGGGCTATATAGAATTATGAACTTGATATGGACCCATTTTTGTGTGATTGGGGATCGATTTATCTGAGGGCTATATATAACTATAACCGATATGGACCTAGTTAGGCATGGTTGTTAACGGCCATATACTAGCACAATGTCCCAAATTTCAACTGACTATTATGGACCACTTTTGGCATGATTGTTAAATATCATACTACCACCACGTACCAAATTTCAACCAGATCGGATGCATTTTGCTTCTCCAAAAGGCACCGGAGGTCAAATCTGGGGATCGGTTTGTATGAGGGCTATATATAATTATGGACTGATATGGACCAATTCCTGCATGGTTGGTGTATACCATATACTAACATCACATACCAAATTTCAACCGAATCGGATGAATTTTGCTCTTCCAAGGGGTTCCGGAGGTCAAATCTGGGGATCGGTTTATATGGGGCCTATATATAATTATTGACCGATGTTAAACCAATTTTTGCACGGTCATTAGGGACCATATACTAACACCATGTACCAAATTTCAGCCGGATCGGATGAAATTTGGTTCTCTTAGAGGCTCCGCAAGTCAAATCGGGGGATCGGTTTATATGGGGGCTATATGTAATTATGGGCCGATATGTACCAATTTTTGCATGGTTGTTAGATACCATATACTAACACCATGTACCAAATTTAAGCCGGATCGGATGAAATTTGCTTCTCTTAGAGCAATCGCATGCAAAATTTGGGGGTACGTTTATATGGGGGCTATACGTAAAAGTGGACCGATATGGCCCATTTCAATACCGTCCGACCTACATCAATAATAACTACATGTGCCAAGTTTCACGTCGATAGCTTGTTTCCTTCGGAAGTTAGCGTGATTTCAACAGACGGACGGACGTACGGACGTGCTCAGATCGACTCAGAATTTCACCACGACCCAGAATATAACATATATACTTTATGGGATCTTAGAGCAATATGTCGATGTGTTACAAACGGAATGACAAAGTTAATATACCCCCATCCTATGGTGGAGGATATAAAAATCAGGAAAATTTTTCCAATTAAAGTCTTAATTGAGTTTTAAAACATATTCAATTAAAACGTTTATTGATTCAACCAATTGTTTACTTGAAATAAAAATCAATCACAAAAATTAATAGTATCGATTAATTTTTTAATTGACTTTCAATTAATTTGTAATTGATACGATCATTTCTGTGATTGAAGACAAAAAATATTTTTTAGTTTGTCAGTTCAAATCGCAGAAAAAAAATAGACCCCACTTGAAAATGATCCCAAAAGGTATTTTAGGTTGATCTTTCATTGGAAAACTGGTGTATATTTTCATAATGGCAATCTGTCCCAAAAACGAAATAAAGTTCCATCTAATAAAATTCAAAATTTGGTGTTGTTGTTTTCGATTTCGATTTTGATACTCATTTTCATATTCAAAGCGCCAGCTTTTTTAATAATATTTAAAAATATAAATTTATTATATGGGAGAACGAGTTTTTTTTATGTTTTTAAAATCTCTCTGGCTCTTTCTTTCTCTCTATCTGTTTATTTGCAAATAGATTATATGTTTAAACGAGGTCTCTAAATAATATTTTGTTTGGATCCTAACATATTGCATATAAAGAGAAAATATGAATTTCTAAAAATTTTTAAATAAGTAAAAAAAAAACGATTGCGCTGTACACAGTCTACTCTTCATATTGCACCACACAATAAATTCTCAAATAAATAAAGCCTTCAATTTATTTGTTTATGCATGTTGTAGATATCTACATTTGCACATTTCAATAAAATGAACTTTTTCTACAATAACATTTATTTGCAATTGCAATATTATTTTAAATCGCCTTTGACCACAATCATTTGATGGCCTCTGTTCCCCTCTGTGCTGTTATCGTGTAATTGGAAATTCGCAAAATTGGTTATTGCAAATTTGAAAATTTCCAATTTATATTTGCATTGCACTCCAGGGAGAGACCGAGACATAGTAGGGAAAGCAGCACAGCTAAGGAAAGTAAAGTGGGAAAGGGGTGGAGGGATAAGGAATATCAATATAAAGTTATCAACCCAGAAAGTTCTGTAAAATATAATAAAGGCAATCAAGTGGAAAACTAGAAGCAATATCCAATTGGCAAGTAGCGAATGCAAAAACTTAAGAGAACTTTCGAGAAGGTTATCATCTCCCCTCAACTGCATTATGTTAAATATCCCAGAGAAGAGAAAGAAGAAGAAAATACAAGGGAAATGAGTTATTTGGCATGATATTTAATTTGAAGGGGTATGGGAAGTTTGCTTCACATCCTTCTTCACATCATCTTAAGCAATTCCCAGATGGCAAACATTTGTATTTAATTGAAATTCATAATCAAAGCTCTAATGAAAAAGATTTCCTCTTCCCTAGATAATTTCCTGTTGTCTCTCGCTCTCTCCCTCTCTCTTTTTCAAAATGTTTGATACTCCTCCACTGCTTATTTACCAAAATCTACAATTTCCTTTTTTCTTTGCTTGCTCTTTCTCTCCCTCTCTCTCTCTCGCTTGATAGAAATTAGTTTTTAATTGAAATGAATTGAGTGAAAATCATTTGCGAAATCATTTTTGCTACATCAGTACAATTTTCTGGTGACACTAATTAAACAAGCTGATGACAATTTGTCATCTCAACAGTTTTTCTTGGCAATTTCCTGTTGTGGATTTAGCTAGATGTCCGTCCTTACGACTTCTATGGATTTGAAAACCCCCACTAAAGGGTTATAGAAATGAGTTTGAAGTTTTTTTTTTTTTGATTTTTTTTGCAAAAACTTTTCTGATGTGTCTAGCGAATAGAGAAGTTTTTGTAATTACAAGTGACATTTTGACAATTTTTACAGCATCTTCTATAACTTATGGGGGCACTCCTTTAACATTTCTCTACTCACCAAGACAACCGGCGTAAATTACTGCAAAACTGCTTTCCATTTGACTGTGTCATTAAATTGACAAATTGCTTAATTACATACCCAGCTCCTCTCTTCTTTCCATTTCACAAAGTGCAAAATAAAAAAGAAGCGAGAACACGATGAACAACTTCCTTTGTATGATAAAACAAACAAAATGAGCACAGTGGGGGGAAAATAATAAGAAATTTCAAAAAATATATACACTGTTAGCAAATGCTTTGTTTGATTGACGAAATTTAATATTAAAATTAAGTTAACAAATAAATTCATAAATTCAATGTAACTTTTCTTTAGACAAAAAATTTTGACAAAATTTTCTATAGAAATAAAATTTTGACAAAATTTTGACAACATTTTTCGATAGAAATAAAGTTTTGACATAGTTTTGTATAAAAATAAAATTTTGACAAAACTTTTAACGGAAATACAATTTTGACAAAATTTTCAATGGAAATAAATTTTTTACAGAATTTTCTATGGAAATAACATTTTGACAAAATTTTCTATAGAAATAAAATTTTGCCAAAATTTTGTATAGAAATAAAATTTTTGCAAAATTTTCTATAGAAATAAAATTTTGACATAATTGTCTATAAAAAAAATTTGACATAATTTTCTATAGAAATAAAATTTTGACAAACTTTTTAACAGAAATACAATTTCGACAAAATTTTCTACGGAAATAAAATTTTGACAAAATTGTCTATAAAAATAAAATTTTGACAAAATCTTCTAAGGAAATAAAATGTTGACAAAATTTTCTATAGAAATAAAATGTTGACAAAATTTTCTATAGAAATAAAATTTTGACAAAATTTTCTATAGAAAGAGATTTTTGACAACATTGTGCTATAGAAATGAAATTTTGACAACATTTTTCGATAGAAATAAAGTTTTGACATAGTTTTCTATAAAAATAAAATTTTGACAAAATTTTTAACAGAAATACAATTTTGACAAAATTTTCTATGGAAATAAAATTTTTACAGAATTTTCTATGGAAATAACATTTTGACAAAATTTTCTATAGAAATAAAATTTTGGCAAAATTTTCTATAGAAATAATATTTTGACAAAATTGTCTATAAAAATAAAATTTTGACAAAATTTTCTAAGGAAATAAAATGTTGACAAAATTTTCTATAGAAATAAAATTTTGACAAAATTTTCTATAGATATAAAATTTTGACAAAATTTTCTATAGAAATAAAGTTTTGACAAAATTGTGCTATAGAAATGAAATTTTGACAACATTTTTCGATAGAAATAAAGTTTTGACATAGTTTTCGATAAAAATAAAATTTTGACAAAATTTTTAACAGAAATACAATTTTGACAAAATTTTCTATGGAAATAAAATTTTTACAGAATTTTCTATGGAAATAACATTTTGACAAAATTTTCTATAGAAATAAAATTTTGCCAAAATTTTCTATAGAAATAAAACTTTGGCAAAATTTTCTATAGAAATAAAATTTTGACAAAATTGTCTATAAAAAAAGTTTTTGACATAATTTTCTATAGAAATAAAATTTTGACAAAATTTTTAACAGAAATACAATTTCGACAAAATTTTCTACGGAAATAAAATGTTGACAAAATTGTCTATAAAAATAAAATGTTTACAAAAGGAAATAAAATGTTGGCAACTTTTGCTATGAAATAAAATTTTGACAAAATTTTCTATAAAAATAAAATTTTGACAAAATTTTCTATAGAAATAAAATTTTGACAAAATTTTCTATAGAAATAAAATTTTGACAAAATTTTCTATAAAAATAATATTTTGACAAAATTTTCTATAAAAATAAAATTTTGACAAAATTTTTATGGAAATAAAATTTTGACAACTTTTTCTGTAGAAATAAAATTATGACAAAATTTTCTATAGAAATAAAATTTTGGCAAAATTTTCTATAGAAATAATATTTTGACAAAATTGTCTATAAAAATAAAATTTTGACAAAATTTTCTAAGGAAATAAAATGTTGACAAAATTTTCTATAGAAATAAAATTTTGACAAAATTTTCTATAGAAATAAAATTTTGACAAAATTTTCTATAGAAATAAAGTTTTGACAAAATTGTGCTATAGAAATGAAATTTTGACAACATTTTTCGATAGAAATAAAGTTTTGACATAGTTTTCGATAAAAATAAAATTTTGACAAAATTTTTAACAGAAATACAATTTTGACAAAATTTTCTATGGAAATAAAATTTTTACAGAATTTTCTATGGAAATAACATTTTGACAAAATTTTCTGTAGAAATAAAATTTTGCCAAAATTTTCTATAGAAATAAAATTTTGGCAAAATTTTCTATAGAAATAAAATTTTGACAAAATTGTCTATAACAAAAGTTTTTGACACAATTTTCTATAGAAATAAAATTTTGACAAAATTTTTAACAGAAATACAATTTCGACAAAATTTTCTAAGGAAATAAAATTTTGACAAAATTTTCTAAGGAAATAAAATGTTGACAACTTTTTCTATAGAAATAAAATTTTGACAAAATTTTCTATAGAAATAAAATTTTGACAAAATTTTCTATAGAAATAAAATTTTGACAAAATTTTCTATAGAAATAAAATTTTGACAAAATTTTCTATAAAAATAATATTTTGACAAAATTTTCTGTAAAAATAAAATTTTGACAAAATTTTCTATGGAAATAAAATTTTGACAAAATTTTTAACAGAAATACAATTTTGACAAAATTTTTAACAGAAATACAATTTTGGCAAAATTTTCTATAGAAATAAAATTTTGAGTGAATTTTATATGGAAATAAAATTTTGGCAAATTTTTCTGTAGAAATAAAATTTTGACAAAATTTTCTATAGAAATAAAATTTTGGCAAAATTTTCTATAGAAATAATATTTTGACAAAATTTGATATAGAAATAAAATTTTGACAACATTTTCTATAGACATAAAATTTTGACAAAATTCGCCAGAGAAATAGAATTGTGACAAAATTTTCTATAGAAATAAAATTTTGGTAAAATTTTCTATAGAAATAATATTTTGACAAAATTTGCTATAGATATAAAATTTTGCCAAAATTTTCTATAGAAATAAAATTTTGACAAAATTTTCTATAGAAATAAAATTTTGACAAAATTTTCTATAGAAATAACATTTTGACAAAATTTTCTATGGAAATAAAATTTTGAGAAAATTTGCTATAGAAATAAAATTTTGACAAAATTTTTGACAGAAATAAAATTTTGATAAAATTTTTGACAGAAATAAAATTTTGACAAAATTTTTTACAGAAATAATTTTTGACATAATTTTCTATAGAAATAAAATTTTGACAAAATTTTTAACAGAAATACAATTTCGACAAAATTTTCTACGGAAATAAAATTTTGACAAAATTGTCTATAAAAATAAAATGTTTACAAAAGGAAATAAAATGTTGGCAACTTTTGCTATGAAATAAAATTTTGACAAAATTTTCTATAAAAATAAAATGTTGACAAAATTTTCTATAGAAATAAAATTTTGACAAAATTTTCTATAGAAATAAAATTTTGACAAAATTTTCTATAAAAATAATATTTTGACAAAATTTTCTATAAAAATAAAATTTTGACAAAATTTTTATGGAAATAAAATTTTGACAACTTTTTCTGTAGAAATAAAATTATGACAAAATTTTCTATAGAAATAAAATTTTGGCAAAATTTTCTATAGAAATAATATTTTGACAAAATTGTCTATAAAAATAAAATTTTGACAAAATTTTCTAAGGAAATAAAATGTTGACAAAATTTTCTATAGAAATAAAATTTTGACAAAATTTTCTATAGAAATAAAATTTTGACAAAATTTTCTATAGAAATAAAGTTTTGACAAAATTGTGCTATAGAAATGAAATTTTGACAACATTTTTCGATAGAAATAAAGTTTTGACATAGTTTTCGATAAAAATAAAATTTTGACAAAATTTTTAACAGAAATACAATTTTGACAAAATTTTCTATGGAAATAAAATTTTTACAGAATTTTCTATGGAAATAACATTTTGACAAAATTTTCTGTAGAAATAAAATTTTGCCAAAATTTTCTATAGAAATAAAATTTTGGCAAAATTTTCTATAGAAATAAAATTTTGACAAAATTGTCTATAACAAAAGTTTTTGACATAATTTTCTATAGAAATAAAATTTTGACAAAATTTTTAACAGAAATAAAATTTTGACAAAATTTTCTATAGAAATAAAACTTTGACAAAATTTTCTATAGAAATAAAATTTTGACAAAATTTTCTATAGAAATAAAATTTTGACAAAATTTTCTATAAAAATAATATTTTGACAAAATTTTCTGTAAAAATAAAATTTTGACAAAATTTTCTATGGAAATAAAATTTTGACAAAATTTTTAACAGAAATACAATTTTGACAAAATTTTTAACAGAAATACAATTTTGACAAAATTTTTTATAGAAATAAAATTTTGAGTGAATTTTATATGGAAATAAAATTTTGGCAAATTTTTCTGTAGAAATAAAATTTTGACAAAATTTTCTATAGAAATAAATTTTTTTTTTTTTTGTTTTGTTATTGTTGGTTTTGTTCTTTAAGCATTGTTGTCGTTTTTTTATTTCAGCTTAAAACCATACATTGACTAAACTACAAGAGTAGCTTAACCAACAGAGGAAAAGAATGTTTGTCAAATTTATTTGGGCAAAGCCCTATAGACTGCAAGATGGTTGGATGGACGCACGTTTCGGAATTACCACATTCCTCATCAGCATCCTCTACTTGCAGCAAAACTATCAACCAATTATCAGAATAAATTCAGGCAGTTTATTAAACCCAACAAAAACCACACTTGAACCCTCCTCTGTTGGTTAAGCTACTCTTGTAGTTTAGTCAATGTATGGTTTTAAGCTGAAATAAAAAAACGACAACAATGCTTAAAGAACAAAACCAACAATAACAAAACAAAACAAATGGAAAAAGAAGAGGAGGCACGCTCAAAATAAACCCAGCCATGTGAATTCAAATCGATGATTTGACAGTGGCATAGGAAAAGAGATATGTTTGTTTCGAATTTATTTGGCATAAGCCGGCTATCAATGTAAAACCTTTTTTCGGAGGGTTCAAGTGTGGTTTTTGTTGGGTTTAATAAACTGCCTGAATTTATTCTGATAATTGGTTGATAGTTTTGCTGCAAGTAGAGGATGCTGATGAGGAATGTGGTAATTCCGAAACGTGCGTCCATCCAACCATCTTGCAGTCTATAGGGCTTTGCCCAAATAAATTTGACAAACATTCTTTTCCTCTGTTGGTTAAGCTACTCTTGTAGTTTAGTCAATGTATGGTTTTAAGCTGAAATAAAAAAACGACAACAATGCTTAAAGAACAAAACCAACAATAACAAAACAAAACAAATGGAAAAAGAAGAGGAGGCACGCTCAAAATAAACCCAGCCATGTGAATTCAAATCGATGATTTGACAGTGGCATAGGAAAAGAGATATGTTTGTTTCGAATTTATTTGGCATAAGCCGGCTATCAATGTAAAACCTTTTTTCGGAGGGTTCAAGTGTGGTTTTTGTTGGGTTTAATAAACTGCCTGAATTTATTCTGATAATTGGTTGATAGTTTTGCTGCAAGTAGAGGATGCTGATGAGGAATGTGGTAATTCCGAAACGTGCGTCCATCCAACCATCTTGCAGTCTATAGGGCTTTGCCCAAATAAATTTGACAAACATTCTTTTCCTCTGTTGGTTAAGCTACTCTTGTAGTTTAGTCAATGTATGGTTTTAAGCTGAAATAAAAAAACGACAACGAAATAAAATTTTGGCAAAATTTTCTATAGAAATAATATTTTGACAAAATTTGATATAGAAATAAAATTTTGACAACATTTTCTATAGACATAAAATTTTGACAAAATTCGCCAGAGAAATAGAATTGTGACAAAATTTTCTATAGAAATAAAATTTTGGTAAAATTTTCTATAGAAATAATATTTTGACAAAATTTGCTATAGATATAAAATTTTGCCAAAATTTTCTATAGAAATAAAATTTTGACAAAATTTTCTATAGAAATAACATTTTGACAAAATTTTCTATGGAAATAAAATTTTGAGAAAATTTGCTATAGAAATAAAATTTTGACAAAATTTTTGACAGAAATAAAATTTTGATAAAATTTTTGACAGAAATAAAATTTTGACAAAATTTTTTACAGAAATAAAATTTTTACAAAATTCTCTGTAGAAATAAAATTTTGAAAAAATTTTGACTGGCAATCTTCGACATATGTATATAGCTATATGGTCTTAAAATACGAAAACCGATGGTTTGAAATATCTCAAATACATTTTTATGTATTTGAGATATTTTGCCGGAGTCGTGCAAAATTTTTATGACTCCAGCAAAATCTTCAGACTCCGACTACACAGCCCTGATTGTCATGATTTTTTTTTTTAGTTTATCAGTTTTCCTCCACTATGCAAGTTTCAAGCATTTATTGCACTTCATATTCTACAAGAACAAAGATGACAAAGACCAGTCCGCCAACAAAACTAAACTAAGACGTAAGACAAATTACACCATGAAACGCCAGCATTTACAAAAAAACAAAACTTACAAATGTCAATATACAGCAGCACCAGTTTTGTAAATGGGTTGACTGCCTGCATGGCAGTCAACTTTCCAAGTGAGTACAAGACATGAAAAGTTCCACTTTTTTTCAAATGTTTCTTAATACAAAAACTAAAACGAAAAAATTCTTCATCGTCAAAAATTCCTTACAAGAAAACAAATTCAAATTTACATAAACAAGTCATGTATTTAGTGGCTTTGGCAATAGGTTTTTGCTACCGTATATACCGAGTGTTACTGTCAGCACTATATTGACTGTCGTATATAGAGGCAATGTTGCAAGTATTTTCATAGCTCATGTCCCCAAACTAAGACGGTTTCATATCCAATCTGAAGCGAAGTAACCCAAACAAAAAATTCAAAAAAAAAAAAATAAATAAGAAATATTCATACTTATTGATATTTAAATTTATGGACTAAAATAGGGTATAAAAGACTTTTCGTCAAGTTTTATGATCAAAAGTACAAATTTAAGAAATTATGTTTCTTTTATTTTTAAAGATTTTTTTTTATTTTTAAAAAGAGAATTATAAATAATCAGAATCTGATTTGGCAGCTTTGGCAATAGGGTTTTGTTGCCGTATACACCCAGTTTTATTGACTCTATATTGACTATCATGTAAAGAGGTAGTGTTGCCAGTACTTGCGTAGCTCATGTCCCCAAACTAGGACGACTTCGTCCTCTATTTGAAACGAAATACCCGAATAGAAAATTCCCAACAAACATTTTTTTTACAACTTTTTATTATATTTATAGACTAAACTAAGAGAAGACTTTACGCCAAGTTTTTTATGGTCAAAAGTGCCAATTTAAGAATTTAACTTTCTTTAAAATAAATATTTAAAGAGTATTAAAAACAATAAGAATCTGATGTGGTGACTTTGGCAATAGGCTTTTGGTACCGCAACCACCAACTGTCTACAAAATCTTTCCCTCACCATCACTCTAAGTCCTTGCCTAAGTGCCTCATTGCTTGTGACCTTTTCTTCTTTTCACATGCCATGTGGACACATTAAATTCTCATGGGTGTTAATCCCAACTAAATTTCAAAAATATTACTGTCATTTAAAGTCATTTCAATTGACCAAGTGGTGTCTGGATCCCAAACACAAATGCATGACCATAAAATCCCATACGACCACTATGGCCATTCCATTTTGGGGGGCCATTGGCAAATATTTACCGAACAATAATGACAGTGTTTACGAGTAATTATAACGAAACAAGACCAAAGTCTGCTGACTTTGGTACAAAATTTACTATGTCGACTGACTGACGACGGACCACGGGCAACGAGCCATCATCATCAATTGCCTCCTCTAGAGCGCAATAATGTTAACGATTGCCGTGTCATAGATTACCAGCATATTTTGCAAAACGAAACGTAATTATATTTGCATCAAAGCCATTTGTGGCTGCTGGCTGATTATTACAGGAGAACATGAGAAATCAAAAAAAATTCCAAGGGATATGGTGGTGTGGATTATTGCCTCGCCATCATCATCGTCATGATGATCATAGTAATTTTCTGAATGCATGGTGTGTTGCCATCGTCATTATTATCATGATTAGTATCAGTCTGGATGTATGATTGTTTTTATGCCTGTCTTTAGCAAGACCATCCAGCATTTCCATTAAATGAGAGTAAGAGTATTGTCCGTCCATTGTCAATTGAGGACAATCATTTCAGAAGACCGGAAAGAGGGGAGCAAAATTTGAATAATCGAATAAAATTTGTCTGTTGTGGTGGAAGTGAGGGCCACAGCTGGTTGTAGGAATTAGGCCCATGTTATTGTTATATACACTGAAAAAAGATATTGACTTATACCAAATTATTTCAGGTTAATTTGAAGACACTGCAATAGGCTAATACCACTCATGATTTTCATTTCTACATTTTTTATGTGCGTGTGAATACATTTATTTTGTATTTACATATTTATGTTAAGTTGTTTCTATTGTTAAATTGCACATTCCAGAGATCATTCATGTTAAATACTCATTAGAATGTTTAATACTTATTGCTATGTTAATTATCGTTTATGATAATATAACAGCATTAACTCTCTTTCTCTCATTAGAGTTATGTTATTTCACTTATGGTAATCTCTCGAAATCTTAATTATTTTTAAATTGTATGTAATGTACATGATAACTACTAGGATCGATGGAATGTTTTCTCTCTCTCATATCCAATATAATATGAGTAGGTATTGAAACTCTCTTGTAAATAGACTTTTTCGTTCTCTCATTACTGTTCGTCTTACATGGAAGTCAAAATTTCTGGATCTAAAATTTTGTTTTTAATACTTATTAATTGTTATTTTTTTTTTAGTGTACTAGCACAACTGATGTTTTGATTCTCATGGCGTTGTTTTTACACTGGATTGGGGGCTAAAGCCCAGTAGTAATGTTGGAATTATGAGAGGGTTATACCATCATGAATGTTTACTATACATGGACAAGGTCCAATAGGATAGAATGATGATGTTGCCACCTAGGCTGATGCTAATGATGGTGATGCTAATGTATGGCAATTTATATACGAGAGTGTATATGTGTATGTGTGTGTCTTCAGTGTTTATTTCCCCCATCAAATTCTGGTCATTTAATTTCGAGACCCCTTTCTAAAGCTGACTGGCATTTTTTTTCATTTTTTTGGGAGGTTTATGATATATGCTGGATGAATGATTACATGGATGGTGATGGTCGTTTTATCCGCCTCCTCCCTCAATGATATTTGTTTTGCATGCAATTCGCCAACAAACAACGTCAACGAGCTGTTTAAATACGAATGTCTGTTTTATTTATTTCAAAGTGCATTCGACTGCGGTCTGTTGTTATGAATATAAATGATGTGTCTGTTTAATTAATAAACTTTTTTTTTTTGCCCGAAAGGGGGTCTGATGACTCCACTAGTAAAAGTAACAATAATAACACAAAAAAAAAAACGTTGAAGTGGGGAACCCTCATGTCCGCAGGATAAATCCATGATATTATTGGAGAAATCGACTTAAGTGATTAAATTCATGTGAGGCAATTTTAAAATGAAAAAATATGGTTTGAAATAATTACATAAATTGAAATATATTGAAATTGCATAAAAACGTGTATGTTGGGCGTTTTCAGTATTGTGAACACGGTTGTCACTCGAGTCAAAAATAATATACCACAATATGGAAAAAAATTTACCAAACAAACAAAATTTATGTTTCAAAAATTTATTTCTATAGAAAATGTTCTCAAAATTTTATTTCAATAGAAAATTTTTTCAAAATTTTATTTCTGTAGAAATTTTTTTTCAAAATTTTATTTCCATAGAAAATTTTGTAAAAATTTCAATTCTTTAGAAAATTTAGTCAAAATTTTATTTCTATAGAAAATTTTTTCAAAATTTTATTTCTATTGAAATTTTTTTCAAAATTTTATTTCTATTGAAATTTTTTTTCAAAATTCTATTTCTATTGAATTTTTTTTTCAAAATTTTATTTCCATAGAAAATTTTGTCAACATTTTATTTCTATAGAAAATTTTGTCAAAATTTATGGCATAACAAGAAAACAATACCCAAAATTATTATAAATAAAATATAACGTACAAAATTTTATATAAAATAATAAAACAGCACACAAATTGTCACTACCAAAATTTTCCAATGCTACCTAAACTAAAACTCCTTAAAATCCTCAAACGGTTATTGGTGGTGTTGTTTACTCTTGTTTTCTTGCTAAATATTTATGCAAATATACTTTTCTGTGGTTATGAGGTTCCTACACTAATTGGATCATAGTCCTTCCAATCATCCATGTCCCATTTCATATGACATCAGATTCTTGGGGTTTCAATGAAAGCCTTTGTTCTTCAATTGATAGTGGTTTTCATAAACCACCCAAAAGGCCAACTTCAGCATATGTCAACGTTCACACGCACTTTTAACATTTCACTTCCTCACCAAAGACCAAACACCGTTGTCCTACCCTTATGAAAGCGAAGCTTTTTGTTTGTTTCGATTGTATGGGGGTCTAGCTCATTTAACTCTTTATTTAGCTGGGTCAAAGAAATAGTTTGACTACTATAGGGGGCTGTAGAGTAGAATGAACGAAAGGGATCTAGTTTATTTTTCGCTGACAAAAATTGAAAAACTAATTGCCACAATTTTTATATCATTGTATGCAGGAATATTATCTTTTATATTTTGGACAATCTACCAACTGACAGCTCTATAATAAATTGACATTTTTGGGTTTATACCTACTCAGAACGTTTTAACATACTCGTACGAGTGCTATTTGTGTTGTTTAGAGAAACTTAAAAGATTCATCGCGCTAAAAAAATTGAATCAAATAGTGAAAATATACGTGCTAATATTTTAACAAAGTTTCGACGTGGATTAATTCAATTTTTGGCGATGAAGCTCGTAGTTCACTCCAATACGAATTTCGTCAAGTTCACCCAAAATCAGTTGGTGATCCGAAAACCATTGGTGCTATGCGCCAACTGATATTGCAAGAGCGTTGTGTGACTTATCCTGACATTGAGACAACCTTAGATATTGGTGAGATCAGCATATATACAATATAGAAAGAACATTTGACAAAAAAATATTTCTGCAGAAATAAAATTTTGACAAAATATTTCTATAGAAATAACATTTTGACAAAATTTTTTATAGAAATAGAAGTTTGACAAAATTTTCTACTGAAATAAAATTTTCTATAGAAATAAAATTTTGACAAAATTTTCTATAGAAATAAAATTTTGACAAAATTTCTATAGAAATAAAATTTTGACAAAATTTTCTATAGAAATAAAATTTTGACAAAATTTCTATAGAAATAAAATTTGACAAAATTTTCTAAAGAAATAAAACTTTGACAAAATTTTTTATGGAAATAAAATTTGAAAATCCCTATCCTATCATATACCTATACTATCGTATCCCTATCATATCCCTAACCTACCCCCATCATATCCCTATCCTATCCTATCCTATGCCTATCCCTATCCTATCCTATCCCTATCCTATCCCTATCCTATCCCTATCCTATCCTATCCTATCCTATCCTATCCTATCCCTATCCCTATCCCTATCCCTATCCCTATCCCTATCCCTATCCTATTCCTATCCTATACTATCCTATCCTATCCTATCCTATCCTATCCTATCCCTATCCGTATCCTATCCCTTTCAAATACCTATCCATATCATATCCCTATCCTATATCTATCATATCCCTATCCTATCCCTATCCTATCCCTATCCTATCCCTATCCTATCCCTATCATATCCCTATCCTAACCTATCCCTATCCTATCCTATCCTATCCCTATCCTATCCCTATCCTATCTCTAGCCTATCTCTATCCTATCCCTATCCTATCCCTATCCTATCCCTATCCTATCCCTATCCTATCCCTATCCTATCCCTATCCTATCCCTATCCTATCCCTATCCTATCTCTATCCCATCCTATCTCTATCATATCCTATTCCTATCCTATCCTATTCCTATCCTATCTCTATCCTAGCCTATCCCTATCATATCCCTATTATATCTTTATCCTATCCTATCCCTATCATATCCCTATCCTATCCCTATCCTATCCCTATCCTATCCCTATCCTACCCCTATCCTATCCCTATCCTATCCCTATCCTATCCCTATCCTATCCCTATCCTATCCCTATCATATCCCTATCCTATCCCTATCATATCCCTATCCTATCCCTATCCCTATCCTATCCCTATCCTATCCCTATCCTATCCCTATCATATCCCTATCCTATCCCTATCCTATCCCTATCCTATCCCTATCATATCCCTATCCTATCCCTATCCTATCCCTATCCTATCCCTATCCTATCCCTATCCTATCCCTATCCTATCTCTATCCTATCTCTATCCTATCACTATACTATCCCTATCCTATCCCTATCCTATCCCTATCCTATCCCTATCCTATCCCTATCCTATCCCTATCCTATCCCTATCCTATCCCTATCCCTATCCTATCCCCATCCTATCCCTATCCTATCCCTATCCTATCCCTATCCTATCCCTATCCTATCCCTATCCTATCCCTATCCTATCCCTATCCTATCCTATCC
This sequence comes from Haematobia irritans, assembly GCF_050003625.1. Lineage (NCBI taxonomy): Eukaryota > Metazoa > Arthropoda > Insecta > Diptera > Muscidae > Haematobia > Haematobia irritans. Next base: position 10,334,115 of record NC_134397.1, read on the forward strand.
CTATCTTATCCCAATCCGTATCCTACCATTCCATCCATATCCTATCCCTATCATATCCCTATCCTATCCCTATCCTATCCCTATCCTATCCCTATCCTATCCCTATCCTATCCCTATCCTATCCTATCCCTATCCCTATCCTATCCCTATCCTATCCCTATCCTATCCTATCCCTATCCTATCCCTATCCCTATCCTATCCCTATCCTATCCCTATCCCTATCCTATCCCTATCCTATCCCTATCCTATCCCTATCCTATCCCTATCCTATCCCTATCCTATCCCTATCCTATCCCTATCCTATCCCTATCCTATCCCTATCCTATCCCTATCCTATCCCTATCCTATCCCTATCCTATCCCTATCCTATCCCTATCCTATCCTATCCCTATCCTATCCCTATCCTATCCCTATCCTATCCCTATCCTATCCCTATCCCTATCCCTATCCCTATCCTATCCCTATCCCCTATCCTATCCCTATCCTATCCCTATCCTATCCCTATCCTATCCCTATCCTATCCTATCCCTATCCTATCCCTAGCCCTATCCTATCCCTATCCTATCCCTATCCTATCCCTATTCTATCCCTATCCCTATCCTATCCCTATTCTATCCCTATCCTATCCCTATCCTATCCCTATCCTATCCCTATGCTATCTCTATCCTATCACTATACTATCCCTATCCTATCCCTATCCTATTCCTATCCTGTCTAATGGCTTTGCGTTCTTCATTACTTCGAGTACTACATATATATACGAGTGTTACCAAGTTTGGAACCTGGTGTCAAAACTTTACGCTATAGGAAAGTGGACCTCACATTGCATAACTTCCAAAATATAGCACCCTTTATTTCATTACTCTTTCATAGCCAATCGCTAACTATAGGGAAACACTGTGGCTTTTTGTAAAGGGGTGAGGGTTTAAAAAACACAGAGGTTCTGTGGCGAGTTCAGTTTATTTTCAAAAATAATTTTTTCTTCTTTGGCACATTTGCATGGTTCATGCTTCATTGGACACAAATGTCTATTCATAGCATGGATGGAGTCCAAAACTTAACCTCTTTTTTGTTGTTGTTGTCTCTTCATGGTATATTTACTTTAGTCTTGAATTTCCACAACATTGTTTGAATTCACGTTCGCCGCAAATACAAATGAATATTCAGTCAGAATGCAAAAGTTTTAGTAGGCAGACCACAAACAGACCCAGGGACAGACAGACACATGGCAATTTGACACTCTTCAAATTCATATCAGTCAGAATGCAAAAGTTTTAGTAGGCAGACCACAAACAGACCCAGGGACAGACAGACACATGGCAATTTGACACTCTTCAAATTCATATTCTGGAAAGCGACAGTCGAACACACAGACAGACGGACAGACAATGCAGGGTACGTGCGAATGAATAAAGTTATGAAGGTATGATGGTAGCTTTAGGTCTCCGATTACGTGCTCTGTTGTAGTGTCATTTTTAAAAGGGCGGCAGCAGCAAATCCGGCAAATCCTCCATGGTGTTTGTTTTTCGGATATTTTTAGTTTGCCGGTGAATATGGTTTTTTGTTTGCCTTTTTTCTCTTTCGTTGGAAATGCTGAAATCTTAATTTGAAAAGGGTTTAGCAATAGGAGTGGGTAGAGGATTTAAAGGTGTCTCCTGATATGGTTTTCTAACATGAGGTTAATTCATGCATTTATGATTAAATTCATGATTCATGTTTTGACCCCCCATGAAAACAATGCTGATGATTGTTTTCCCATCACCCATATATATTACGTTCCTATCGAATAACCGTCTTTTCATTCACTCACTTTGGAGGTTTGCCTATCTCCCCGGTAAAGTTAGAGGTGTTAATTTGTTATGTAAATTCGTCAATGATAAGAATTGTTATTAATTTATTTTTTTTTTCGTTTCTTTATTTGCATTCTCCGAATCAAGTCTATGCGACTCTTGCCCTGGTTGCCTAGGTGCCACAGAAAGACATTCAATTCAAAGTTTCGCCTTTAATTGATCTTAATTACAAATGAATGGAAAATATTTTCAAATCTAATTTGAATGGGAATGTGATTTGAATTTGATTTGAAGGTGACCTCAAAAATCATTAGGTAAGTTGAGAAACTGAGAGAGCGTGGTGTGGTATGAAGAGGTGGAATATCTAAGGTGGACGACTCTCACGATTAGCAAAGGTGACATAAAAAATGGGACAGGTAGAAGACCATTTTATTGTTCTTCTATTAGAGAACTTGATGATTGCACAAGTTAGGTTGAATTTATGAGATAATTTTTTGAACACTCTCGTATATACAATTAGAAATAGTCAATCTTTCTGAGTGAACTATTACCACCAACTATGGTAGTTTATTGGAATTAAACAACCAATAAATACGGATAATCAAAACTTAAGTGTCTCCGTTATGGATCACATAAAAGATATTCTCTCTAAAGAGAAAAGCTTACATGGAGACTAAAAGAGATTCTGGATACAAGCTTCTGTTATGGATCATTGTCGTAGCTGGGTGTGTGGTGGGTGGCTAAAACTCACGCAGAGAAGGAATATGAGCACCTTCTAGAGCAAAATGTTATTTTTCAATGGGGAACATGGGGTGGAGAGGCAGTTCAACATAACCATAAGCCTCACGCAGAGAAGAGAAAATAACTTATTCACCGAGAACCGGAAGATAATGAATGTTTTACGAACGAAAGAGCTAACGAACGTTATTGGAATACGAATATATTAACAACGACTGCTTAGAGTAGACACGATCCGTATCAAAGGTGCAAATACTGGATCAGCAAAAAGCCCATTTGGTCGGTGGAGATTGTTACAACGATTCTCAGCTGAGTAACTCAGAGACTTCATTCTTTGGCCTGGGCATAACGCAAACCGTAATGGTAAATAATCTGAGGCTAGGCCAATATTATCTTTTAGAAGGAAAATGACACTGAACTCCTTTTTCTTTCAGGTTCTCACCGATCTGTGGGAGTGTAACATAAGGAATATACTCATCTTGGATTTTTTTAAGGAAGACGGATAAATCGAAGTTATTGAGCAACTTTAAAGGAGACCACCTCAGGAGATAGAAGTTGAGAAAATTACCTCGACGAATTTTGGTCAAATTTTTGTGTTTAGTATGAAAAAAAGGTTTCCCTCGAAATAATTGTTTTATAATTTTATTTTCGAAGTTTTTGAAAAAAATTTATTTCTATAGAAAATTTTGTAAAAATTGTATTTCTACAGCAAAACTTTGTCAAAATGTTACTTCAATAGCAAAATTTTGTCAAAATGTTATTTCTATAAAAAATGTCAAAATTTTATTTCTAAAGAAAATTTTGTCAAAATTTTATTTTTATAGAAAGTTATGTCAAAATTTTATTTCTCTAAAAAATTTTGTCAAAATTTAATTTTTATAGAATTTTTTTTTCTAAATTTTATTTCTGTAAAAAATATTGTCAAAATTTTATTTCCATAGAAAATTTTGTCAAAATTTTATTTCTACAGAAAATTTTGTCACAATTTTATTTTTATAGAAAATTTAGTCAAAGTTTTATTTTTATAGAAAATTTTGTCAAAACTTTATTTCTCTAGAAAATGTTGTCAAAATTTTATTTCCATAGAAAATTTGGCAACATTTTATTTCCATAGAAAATTTTGTCAAAATTTTATATCCATAAAAAATTTTGTCAACATTTTATTTCTATAGAAAATTTTGTCAAAATTGTATTTCTATAGAAAATTTTGTTAAAATTTTATTTCTATAGAAAATTTTGTCAAAATATTATTCCTATAGAAAAAAATTGTTAAAATTTTATTTCTAAAGAATATTTCGTAAAAATTTTATTTCTTTGTCAAAATTTTACTTCTATAGCAAAATTTTGTTAATTTTTTTTCTGTAGCAAAATTTTGTCAATATTTTATTTGTATCGAAAATGTTGTCAAAATTTTATTTCTTTAGAATTGTTTTCCAAAATTTTATTCCTATAGAAAATTTTGTCAAAATTTTATTTCTACAGAAAACTTTTTCAAAATTTTATTTCTATAGAAAATTTTTTCACAATTTTATTTCTATCGAAAATCTAGCTAACATTTTTTTCCTGTAGCAAAATTTTGTCAAAATATTATTTAAATAGAAATCTTATTTCTATTTTAACAAAATTTTATTTCTATAGAAAAGTTTGTTAAAATTTTATTTCTATCGAACATTTTTTTATGTAGCAAAATCTCGTCAAAATTTTATTTCTATAGAAAATTTTGTCAAAATTTTATTTCTCTAGAAATTTTCGACAAAATGTTATTTCTATAGAAAAAAATTGTTAAAATTTTATTTCTATAGAATATTTTGTAAAAAAAATTATTTCTATAGAAGATATTGTCAAAATTTTATTTCTATAGCAAAATTTTGTTAATTTTTTTCTGTAGCAAAATTTTGTTAAAATTTTATTTCTATAGAAAATTTTTTCAAAATTTTATTTCTATTGAAAATTTTGTTAACATTTTTTTCTGTAGGAAAATTTTGTCAAAATTTTATTTCTATCAAAAATTTTGTCAAAATTTTATTTCTATATAAAATATTTTATCAAAATTGTATTTCTATAGAAATTCTCAGCTGAGTAACTCAGAGACTTCATTCTTTGGCCTGGGCATAAAATTTTTTCAAAATTTTATTTCTATTGAAAATTTTGTTAACATTTTTTTTTGTAGCAAAATGTTGCCAAAATTTTATTTCTATCAAAAATTTTGTCAAAATTTTATTTCTATAGAATATTTTATCAAAATAGTATTTCTATAGAAAATGTTGTCATAGTTTTATTTCTTAGCAAAATTTTGTCAAAATTTTATTTATATAGCAACATCTTGTCAAAATTTTATTTCTATAGAAAACATTTGTTAAAATTTTATTTCTATATTTATTTTTTTTGTATAGAAAATTTTGCCAAAATTTTATCTCTATAGAAAATTTTAACAAAATTTTATTTCTACAGCATAACTGTGTTAAAATTTTATTTCTATATACAATTTAGTCAAAATTGTATTTCTATAGAAAAGTTTTTCAAAATTTTATTTCCATAGAAAATTTTTTCAAAATTTTATTTCTGTAGAAAATTTTTTCAAAATTTTATTTCTATCGAACATTTTTTTTTATGTAGCAAAATCTTGTCAAAATTTTATTTCTATAGAAAATTTTGTCAAAATTTTATTTCTCTAGAAAATTTTGTCAAAATTTTATTTCTATCGAAAATTTTGTTAACATTTTTTCCTGTAGCAAAATTTGGTCAAAATTTTATTTCTATTAAATTTCTATAAATTTTATTTCTATGTCAAAATTTTATTTATATAGAAAATTTTATCAAAATTTTATTTCTATAGAATATTTTACAAAATTTTATTTCTATAGAAAATGTTGTCATAATTTTATTTTTATAGCAAATTTTTGTCAAAATGTTATTTCTCTAGAAAATTTTGTCAAAATGTTATTTCTATAGAAAAAAATTTTTAAAATTTTATTTCTATAGATTATTTTGTAAAAATTTTAGTTCTATAGAATATTTTGTAAAAATTTTATTTCTATAGAAGGCATTGTCAAAATTTTATTTCTATAGCAAAATTTTGTTAATTTTTTTTTCTGTAGCAAAATTTTGTCAAAATTTTATTTCTATCGAAAATTTTGTTAACATTTTTTTCTGTAGCAAAATTTTGTAAAAATTTTATTTCTATTAAAAATTTTGTCAAAATTTTATTTCTATTAAAAATTTTGTCAAAATTTTATTTATATAGAAAATTTTGTCAAAATTTTATTTCTATAGAATATTTTATCAAAATTTTATTTCTATAGAAAATGTTGTCATAATTTTATTTCTATAGCAAAATTTTGTCAAAATTTCATTTCTATAGAAAATGTTGTCAAAATTTTATTTCTATAGCAAAATTTTGTTTTATTTATATAGCAAAATCTTGTCAAAATTTTATTTCTATACAAAATTTTGTAAAAATTTTATTTCTATAGAAAATTTTGCCAAAATTTTATTTCTATAGAAAATTTTAACAAAATTTTATTTCTATAGCATAACTGTGTTAAAATGTTATTTCTATAGAAAATTTTGTCAAAATTTTATTTCAATAGGAAATTTTGTCAACATGTTATTTCTCTAGCAAAATTTTGTCAATTTTTTTCTATAGATTTTTTTAAATTTTTATTTCTATAGAAAAAAAATTACTATTTTTGGTAGAATTCTACCAACTGTGTTAACAGTGCATTCAACCCCTTTAGTTGTAACTACAACTTCCGAATTCATATTGAATTCAAAGAACTCACAATAGGATCCCATTAAAAACCACTTCATTATAAACCATAAATTCAACGAAATAAAAATGTATTCACGTTTTTCTAAAATTCGAATGAAAAAACAAAGAACTTCTCCCAGCTTGTTAATTTTTTTTCATTTATGTGAAAATGGCATAACAGAATACAAAAAAAAAAAAACACTTTAAATTTTTCTCGCACAAAAAAATCCATATCAGCAGAAAATGATTATCGTTGTTCTATTGTTGGACAGGAACAATAACAATACATAAAAACGACATTGAATAAAATCGTTGTTTTTTTTTATTCATACAAAAATGATGCCTGGCTATAGAAATTCTATTGAATAGATCATTCACATGAGTATACCTACCCGCTATCGGTCCTCAAATACCCGGTTCCCAGGCTAAATTTATTATAAATTTTTTGAAGTTTTGGAAGACAAAGCCAAACACTCAAATCTGCTTGCCCAAAAATGTTTGATGATGATTGTAGCTCTAACAATTGATTTCAATTGTTTTCGTTTATGGGAAGGGAAGTTTTGGTGAGGATTTTATTTTCTTTTCAAAATTTTTTGAAAACTAAAGCCAATCAAGCAAGCAACCAACCAGCGCGCCATCATTCATTGGCACCATTGATAATTCCATATATTTTGAATAGACAATAAATTCTATAGAAATCTTGGAGACGTATACTTTAACCAAAGACATTTATGTTTGAAGCATTTCAGAGATCAACGTTTTTGTTTATTGTAATTTATTGGATATATGCATGAAAATTTTAAATTGATTGCTTAAACTACGTTAAAAAAATAATTGAGTATTGATGGCAAGATTGAAAAAGTTTTCTTTTTTAAATGAATAATGTTAAGCCTTAAGTTAATTAAAAAAATAAAGACAGCGAAGCTTCTCATACTTGAATACATTGAAAATCGAAAACCTCTAAAAAGTGGAAATTATCGTCAGATGTTTGTTAAAATTATCCTCTCATCAATGGACAACTCCCATAATTGGACAAAATTTTGGCGAACGGTGTCCACCTTGATATTATAGATTTTTTTCTATAATAGGCTCAAAGAAACTTACTTTTTGGACAATTGATGGCCATTATTACTGTATTATGGAAATAAATAAAAATGCATTCCGAATAGACGAAAAGAATTTCCACATCCTCATCAAGTCTCTCATTGGGGTTTCTCTATCGATCTCATTTTAAATTTATTGCATAACATTTCCCTTTGCCCTTACCCCTCCCCTTCACCGATATATGGAAAATGCAAACCCACATGTCTCCATATTTATACAGGCCTTTGTATGCTATTTGAATTTCGAAACAAGCACACGTTTTTTCGGTTTTTTTTTCTTGCTTATTTCTGTTTGTCTTTTTGTTTAGTAACTGTTTTTATTTTATTTATTTTGTGTACTTTTGTTTAACTTCTGGTGGTCTGTATTAAACAATTGCACACAATAATTCGTGATAATATTTTATAAAATTATATGATTCCAGTTGCGATAATTCTTGCAATTGCAATACCTGCTTTATAAAACACCCAGAGATATCACCTCCAGTATATCAAACGTCAAATAGAAAAAAACGTGTGCACAGATGTATGGCACAAATACAAACAAGTATGCAAACATATTTACTTTTGTAACAAACAAATAATATAGAACGAAAAAAAAAAAAAACAAATATATAGAAAATATTTCAATAAAAAAATGTTGAAAAAAAAACATCAACAGACAAACAATGGCATTCGAGTTATGGATATTTTATCATAAAATTTACACTTATGCAAATAGAAACATGAAATGTGCTGCCACCAGCAAATACTGACTCTGCCTGTTTAATTAAAAACCAGATAAACAAATAAAATTAATTTTAAAATAAACATTGTAATATGGAGAGAGCAACAAAAGACGTTTTTGTAAATGTAAATATATAGGAATACATTCGATGTACAGATGAGCTTAAAACTTGCATAATACGGATTTTTGAAAAACTAAAACCTTGGAATGAAAGAGACAAAAAAATTATAATTTTTAAAATTAATAAAAAAAATTCCCTTAATCTAGAGTTGAATTTTAGTACGAAGTCATTGAAGATGTAAATTTTTAAGTCAAGAGAAATAGTCATAGAGCTAAAGAGAGCGTTTAAGCAGATAGAGAGTAAGATAGAGAGAAACATCAACATATTGAATTTTATACACCAAGATTACTATAAACAGTTCAGAATATAGAGAGAAATAAAGAGAAAAATAGAATATAAATACAAAACATTTCAATTAACAGTGATGTCAGTGAGAATATTTTAATCAGGATTTCAAAAAAAAAAAAATCAATAATAAATGTTTAAGTCAAAAAGATATAATCAAAAGGCCTAAGAGAGTGATTAAGCAGATAGAGTAGGATAGAGAGAGCTTTGGTCAAATTGAATTTTCTACACAAAGAGTAAATGAGACAGAGAAAAATAAGGAGCAAAAATAGTATATAAATGTAAACATTTCAAGTAACAGTGATGTAAATGAGAATATGTTAATTTATTATTACTCCTGCGAAATACAAATTAAAAGTAAATTTAGTTATTTAAAATTAAAATAGGTTCAATTTAATTATTTTTGATTTAGCCTTAGTTTAAATACAAATCAAAGACAAAAGATGCAACAATTTTTAAGTCAAAAGAGAGGCAAAAGATGTGGCTAAGTAGAAACAGTTAGATAGCGAGAATGTTACTCAAATAGAAATTTACATACCAAGATTAAAATGAAAAGAGACAGAGACATATAAAAAGATAAAGAGAGAGTATTAATACTAGAGGTCTGCACAATTCCATTTGTAAACGCAGAGTACACGTGTACTTGCTACATGAGTACATCTATTTGAGAGAGTCGCAAGACAATTGGTACACATTTTGATGACCACCGGAAGCCACGAGTAACTTCTTGTTGCTACTCTGATGTCTTCACTACCAACAAACACATATTCCTCTTTCTCTCTTATTGAAGTGTACTCAGAGTGATCACGTCGAGTATGTTGCGAGAACAAAACTTCATAGAGTACTCCATGTACCACGTGCAGTTTCAGAAATACAAGAAAAAAGTTACACTCCATAATATATGTTTTCGGTTTGTTATAAAGAACGGCAGACGTTAAGGTGTGTGACATACATAAATATATGAAATTAAAAGTTTTGTTGCGTACATAACTGAGAAATACTTGTGGTACCAAGTGAAGTGAAGAGAATCCATATTGTACTTTTTCTCATGTACTTACATCTTTATTGTTCCTTTTTTTCGGAACACATATTATTTCGGATAAGTACTTGGTGGTATTTGACAAGCAAGTGTTCTCTTCACTTCACTACTTGCGCTCCGAGAGAAAGACAGTGTATGTACTATATTTGACAGCGAATTGCATACATGTAGTGAAAAGTTATTCGATGCAGACCTCTAATAAATACACAACACTTTAATTAACAGTGATGTTAATGAGAACATGTTATATTATCATTACTCCTGCTAAATAAAAACCAACGTAATTTAAATTGACAGTTCAATTACCAATTAATGGAAAATGTTCTTAGATCTAATTTGAATGGAAATGCGATTTGAATTTGTTTTGCAGTTGACTTCAAAAATCAATAGGTAAATTGATAAACCGAGAGAGAGAGAGAGCATAGTTTGGTTTGGAGAGATGGAATACCTAAGGTGAACGACTCTCACGACATGCAAAGATAACTTAAAAACGAGAAAATTTTACATATTAACGGCCATTTTCATGTAGCTCCGTTAGGCTTTAACTTCCAGTTAACAGAAAGTAAATTGCAAATATCTTCTCTCCAGTTAACTTTAACTGAAAAATTTTCGTCAGTTAAGTTCATAACTGGCATATGGAATATATATGCAAGATGACAGCTTCGTCCATAATACGGTTTAAAAGCTGGTTAGTTAACGGAACACTAACGGAGCTTTATGAAAATGGGGGTAAGTCAGTTTAAATTTATGGGATTTTCTTGAACACTCTTGTGTATTCAATAAGGAAAAGTCAGCTTTTCTGAATGAGTTATTACCATCTACTGTGGTATGTTTATTGTAATTAAACAGCAGACAAAAACGAATAATTATTCGCAGGTATGAAAACTTAAGCATATCCATTATCGATCACATAAAATATATTCTCCCCAAAGAGAATAGCTGCAAATTTTCATATTACATTTAAAATTGTAATTGTTTGTTTAGAAAAAAAAAAACAGTTACACCAATGCTGTGTAGATTGATTAACGCTACAGAGAGGTATAGAGATGAGGATTTAACCCCAAAAAGGAAATATTGTTTCCAGAAAGAAGAATTAGTGATGGAATGGGGAGCTACTGTGGTGCAATGGTTAGCATGCCCGCCTTGCATACACAAGGTCGTGGGTTCGATTCTTGCTTCGACCGAATACCAAAAAGTTTTTCAGCGGTGGATTATCCCACCTCAGTAATGCTGGTGACATTTCTGAGGGTTTCAAAGCTTCTCTAAGTGGTTTCACTGCAATGTGGAATGCCGTTCGGACTCGGCTATAAAAAGGAGGTCCCTTGTCATTGAGCTTAACATGGAATCGGGCAGCACTCAGTGATAAGAGAGAAGTTCACCAATGTGGTATCACAATGGACTGAAAAGTCTACGTGAGCCTGATACATCGGACTGCCACCTAACCTAACCTAGTGATGGAATTCAAGTGGATGGCGTTAAAGCCCTTTGTCATTTAAATATGAATAAATCTTTTGTTTCTCGTACCATTGCCACGGTTGGCAGAAATATCTAACAAAAAGTGGAGAACATTTTACTTCTATAGAAAATTTTGTCAAAATTTTAGTTCTATGGAAAATTTTGTCAAAATTTTATTTCTATAGGAAATTTTTTCAAAATTTTATTTCTAATGACAATTTTGTTAAAAATTGATTTCTATAGAAAAGTTTGTCAAAAGTTTATTTTATCGAAAATTTTGTCAACATATTATTTCCAAAGAAAAATTTTGTCAAAATTTTATCTCTATAGAAAATTTAGCCAAAATTTTATTTCTTTTCAAAATTTTGTCAAAATTGTATTTCTATAGAAAAGTTTTTCAAAATTTTATTTCTATAGAACATTTTGTCAAAATTTTATTTCTAATGACAATTTTGTCAAAAATTGATTCCTATAGAAAATTTTGTTTAAAATTTATTCTATAGAAAATTTTGTCAAAATTTTATTTCCAAAGAAAAATTTTGTTAAAATTTTATTTCCATAGAAAATTTTGTTAAAATTTTATTTCTATAGAAAATTTTCTCAAAATTTTATTTCTATATATTTTTTTTTCAAAATTCTATTTTTATAGAATATTATTTCTATAGAAAAATTTGTCAAATTTTATTTCCATAGAATATTTTGTCAAAATTTTATTTCTATAGAAAATTTTGCCAAAATTTTATTTCTTTTGAAAATTTTGTCAAAATTGTATTTCTATAGTATATTTTATGAAAATTGTATCTCTATAGAAAATTCTGCCAAAATTTTATTTCTGTAGAAAAGTGTTTCAAAATTTTATTTCTAATGACAATTTTGTCAAAAATTGATTTCTATAGAAAATTTTGTCAAAAGTTTATTTCTATAGAAAATTTTTGTTAAAATTTTATTTCTATAGAAAATTTTCTCAAAATATTTTTTTCCAAAGAAAAATTTTGTTAAAATTTTATTTCTGTAAAAAATGTTGTCAAAATAATATTTCTAAAGAAAATTCTGCCAAAAATTTTATTTGTATAGAAAATTCTGCCAAAAATTTTATTTGTATAGAAAATTTTGTCAAAATTTTATTTCTATATAAAATTTTGTCAAAATTTTATTTCTATAGAAAATTTTGTCAAAATTTTATTTCTATAGAAAATTTTGTCCAAATTTTATTTCAATAGAAAATTTTGTCAAAATTTTATTTCTATAGAAAATTTTGTCCAAATTTTATTACAATAGAGAATTTTGTCCAAATTTTATTTCAATAGAAAATTTTTGCAAAATTGTATTTCTATAGAACATTTTGTCAAAATTTTATTTCTATAGAACATTTTGTCAAAATTTTATTTCTATAGAACATTTAGTCAAAAATTGATTTCTATAGAAAATTTTGTCAAAAGTTTATTTCTATAGAAAATTTTCTCAAAATTTTATTTCTATAGAAAATTTTGTCAAAATTTTATTTCAATAGAAAATTTTGTCAAAATTTTACTTCAAAAGCAAATTTTGGCAAAATTTTATTTCTGTAGAAAATATTATCAAAATTTTATTTCTATGGAAAATTTTGTCAAAAGTTTATTTCTATAGAAAATTTTGTCAAAATTTTATTTCTATAGAAAATTTTCTCAAAATTTTATTTCTATAGAAAATTTGGTCAATATTTTATATCCAAAGAAAAATTTTGTTAAAATTTTATTTCCCAAGAAACATTTTGTCAAAATTTTATTTCCCAAGAAACATTTTGTCAAAATTTTATTTCTATAGAAAAATTTCCCAAAATTTAATTTCCAAAGAAAAATTTTGTTTTTTTTTCAAAATTTTATTTCTATAGAAATTTTGTCAAAATTTTATTTCAATAGAAAATTTTGTCAAAATTTTATTTCAATAGAAAATTTTGTCAAAATTTTACTTCAACAGCAAATTTTGGCAAAATTTTATTTCTATAGAAAATTTTGTCAAAATTTTACTTCAACAGCAAATTTTGGCAAAATTTTATTTCTATAGAAAATTTTATCAAAATTTTATTTCTATAGAAAATTTTGTCAAAATTTTATTTCAATCGAAAATTTTGTCAAAACTTTATTTCAATAGAAAATTTTGTCAAAATGACATTTCTATAGAAAATTTTGTCAATTTTTTTTCTATAGAAAATTTTGTCAAAATTTTATTTCTATAGAACATTTTGTCAAAATTTTATTTCTATAGAAAATTTTATTTCTATAGTCCATTTTTTCAAAATTTGATTTCTAATGACAATTTTGTCAAAATTTTATTTCTAGAGGAAATTTTATAAAATTTTTATTTCTATAGAAAATTTTTTCAAAATTTTATTTCTATAGAAAATTTTGTCAAAATTTTATTTCTTTGAAAATTTTGTCAAAATTTTATTTCTTTGAAAATTTTGTCAAAATTTTATTTCTATAGAAAATTCTGCCAAAATTTGTTTTCTATAGAAAATTCTGCTAAAATTTTATTTCTATAGAAAATTTTTTCAAAATTTTATTTCTCGAGAGGAAATTTTATAAAATTTTTATTTCTATAGAAAATTTTGTCAAAATTTTATTTCCAAAGAAAAATTTTGTTAAAATTGTATTTCTATAGAAAATTTTCGCAAAATTTTATTTCTATAGAAAATTTTGCAAAAATTTTATTTCTTTTGAAAACTTTGTCAAAATATTATTTCTATAGAAAATGTTGTCAAAATTTTATTTCTATAGAAAATTTTGCAAAAATTTTATTTCTATAAAAAATTTTGTCAAAATTTTATTTCTATAGAAAATTTTTTCCATTTTTTACTTTTAACGAAAATTTTCTCAAAATTTTATTTCTATAATATTTTTTTAAATTTTAAGTTTATAGAGAATTTTGTTAAAATTATATTTCTATAGAAACATTTATTTCCATAGAAAAGTTTTTCAATATTTTATTTCTACTAATGTCAATTGAATTATAGAAGTTTCACTTTGATATTTATTCTCCTTTTTTTGGTATTTGTTTATAGTTTAGGCCCATTTTAATATAGAAAATATATTCTTGGGTTGGTGTTTTACCATTGGAAATTTCTATGATAATTTAAACATTCCCAGTCCCCTTCTGGTCAAACTTTATTCAAATTTATGTTAAACCAAGAAGAATGAAAAAAAAAACGTAATATCATTTATTCTTTCATTTGCTAAATAAATTATTTTATTTTTTAATAATGCAAAGACTATGTGATTTGCCCCCGATTTTCATATGGGATCTGAATGGCATTTCAAAAATTTGCATTTGTTAAAATTTTATTTGAAAGCAAAAATTCAATTTTGTTGCCTGACAATCACGATTGAAATGCAATTAAATGTCTGCTTGTGTTTATTTTTTTTTTCGTTAGGTTGCTGATAACATTGTGTCATTGTGGTTTGGGATTTGGTGAAAATAGTTTCAGACAAATTCAGTGTGGTTTGGCATACGTGCTTAAATTTCAATATGAATTCAATCTTGATTTCCGTAATAAAATTGACCATCACGTCGGCCGTTGGCTTAGACAAAGGGGTAAAGCACACGGAAAAGTAGGTTTACAATTGGCGCCCAGTTTTTAAATCAATTCAAAAAATTCAATAATATTTAAAATTTTTTGTTTTGTTTTATAATAAAATATATCCCATGGTGAAGGGGAGAACAAAAGAGGATTTCAAACAAAATATTTGTTTTCTCATAAATTTATATAAATTACCACTAGTCACTTTGGGTGTTTGGCTGGATTGGGGTTCCATTTCTAGATTTCCCCATTTTGTGATATTTTATAATGGTCATTTAATTAAATATTTATTAAAACCATAAATCATTATTATTTTTTATATTTAAACCAAAGATTTCTGTTTCGAAATCTATGGTAAAGTAAATGAAATAAACATAAATTAAAAAAATAAAAAAACAAGTTTGTTTTTCTTTCATTGAGGGGGTATAAATGTTTGCCATAGAATGACCTCAGTTTACAAACAAAAAAGGCTTTCATTGTTATGATATTTATTTATGGGTGTTTATTGTCTCATAAATTATTAGAAAATAGAAAAGAAGCCATTTAATGAAATTTCGAACTTACATGCAGAGGCGAAATGTTCATCATTGACCAACTAGGCAACCATATGAATTTTTTTCTTTAACAAAATTTTCACTTAGAAGCTATCGTGTGGGCATCTGATATTGTTCCCATGTAAAGAGTTCATTGTTTTTTTTTTTTTTTTTGAAGATTTTTTTACACCTGTTTTGTTAATCTGTGAAATGTGTCAATTTAATTTTTGAATTGACACTAAACATAAATCTAAAAATTTAATTTACAAAAAAAAAAAAATGGGAAACTGTTTATTATGGCCAAGAACTCAAACAATCTAAATCATGGAATGCGAAGAATAAAGTCTCCTGAGACTGATTCAATTTTCTAAATTTTCGATCTACTTCTAAGGTTAAAGAGCTTCCATTTAAATCCTTTGGAAGTAATACATCATTTGCATCATCTCCCATAACCCTGTAAAACCAGAGCTTCCAAATAAGTGGTTGGAATACTAAAATTGTGATCAGGAAGTAGGGTTTTTTATCGGGGATTTATGCGTATGGACCCGATGGGTGATTTGAGGTGAGTCAAATCCAAGAAAAAATGTCCGCGCCCGAAGCAATTCCAAGCAAATGATCGCCTTTTTTTCGAAAAAACTGGACATGTCACAATCTTACCACTAGAAAAATGTTGAACAGTCAATTCTGAATGGTACACAACCATTTGTAGGCCAGTTGTCTTCCAAACAAATTAGGAAAACCAACCGCCGAAGACGCATCACTCGTCCACAACGACAATGCAAGCTCTCTCATATCGGCTCAAACCGTGTTCATCTTTGAGCTCTCAGAACATTGATTTGATGGGTGATATGTCGTATAGTCCTGACTTGGCTCCGAATCACTTCTTGTTATTCCCGTAAATAAAATGAGAGATTAACGTTTTTCGACACCTGAGAATGAGGTGCTTCGATATTTGGTTCAAGCTCATGCAAAAATGTGTAGATCTTATTGGGGAATATTTTTTTTTTAACAATATAGCGATTTTCGATGATAAGTATTTGTTTTTGGTTCTCGAATCCAAAAGTGCTAATTTAATTATGCGCATTGGCAACACTTTCCTTCAAGTCTGCCTTTTGGCTTCAACTAAAGCAGGGATGATAAATGCTGTTACCGAAAAAGTACTAAAAATGTATTTAAAATATACTTTCCGAAGCCAAAAGGTGCTAAAATTACAGAATATCAAATTTAAAGACTATATATTTAAATCTAGACCGATGTGGACAATTTTTTTAGATTTTCTAAAAAAAATCTTATTTTGGAAAATTTTTATTTCCATAGAAATTTTTTCAAAGTTTTATTTCTATTTGAAAATTTTATTTCTATGTAAAAAATTTTATCAAATTGTATTTCTATAGAAATATTTGTGAAAATTTTATTTCAAGAAATTTTTGTGAAAATTTTATTTCAATAGAAAATTTTGTCGAAATTTTATTTCTATAGAAAATTTTGTCAAAATTTTATTTCAATAGAAAATTTTGTCGAAATTTTATTTCTATAGAAAATTTTGTCAAAATTTTATTTCTATAGAAAATTTTGTCAAAATTTTATTTCTATAGAAAATTTTGTAAAAATTTTATTGTATGAGAAATTTTGTCAAAATTTTATTCTATGAAAAATTTTGTCAAAATTGTATTCTATGAAAAATTTTGTGAAAATTTTATTCTATAGAAAATGTTGTCAAAATTTTTTTACTATAAAAAAGTTTGTCAAAATGTTATTTCTATAGAAAAATTTGTCATAACTTCCCAGCAAAAAAGCGTCGCCAAAAAAGCAGTGAAAATGTTCTTTTTGGATCCGGAAGTGGTGCAAAATTGACGCAGAAGCGACGAATTGAACATGGGGTTGTCATAGGACGGATATCTACCATTTCAACAGCTGTTGCACTGAATTTGCATTACTTCTTAAGGTGTGAAGCGATTCCAATTATGTAAATTAAGAAATTAAGAAATTTTGTAATTTAGGAATTTTGTAATACTTTGACGAATAAATAAATTTTAAAATGTTTTATGATTATGATTATAAAAAGTTGTGACAAGTTTTTCTATAGAAATAAAGTTATACCAAATTTTTCTATAGAAATAACATTTTAACAAAATTTTTTATAGTAATAAAATTTTGGCAAAATTTTCCATAGAACAAAATTTTCACAAAATTTTTCATAGAATAAAATTTTCACAAAATTTTTCATAGAATAAAATTTTGTCAAAATTTTATTTCTATAGAAAATTTTGTAAAAATTTTATTCTACGAAAAATTTTGTGAAAATTTTATTTTATGAAAAATTTTGTTCTATGGAAAATTTTGTCAAAAATTTTGTTCTATGGAAAATTTTGTCAAAAATTTTTTACTATAAAAAATTTTGTCAAAATCTTATTTCTATAGAAAAATTTGTCATAACTTCCCGGCAAAAAAAACGTCGCCAAAAAAGCAGTGAAAATGAAAATTTTTGTATAAAAATAAAGTTATGACAATTTTTATTTCGTTTTAATTCTTAATCCGTTTTTAACCTTTTTGAAACAATAAAATTTTAAATTTCCCTTTAAAAATACTTACCAAAAAGAGTTATAAAAAATTGACTCAAATGAACTTCCTGTGCAGTTAAAATAAAGAACATCTTAGGGAGAACATTTTTGGAAGTTCTTTTAAAGTTGTGCCTTTAGAAGAACTCACCAAATTTTTTTGCAGGGTATATTTTTATAGCATCTTTTGTCAAACTTTTATTCCTATATACATTTTTTGAAAATTTTATTTCTGTAGAAAATTTTTTGAAAATTTTATTTCTGTGGAAGATTTTTAAAAATTTTATTTCTATAGAAAATTTTGTCAAAATTTTATTTCCACAGAAAATGTTGTCAAAATTTTATTTCCATAGAAAATGTTGTCAAAATTTTATTTCATTTAAAAATTTTGTAAAATTTGTATTTCTGTAGAAAATTTTGACAAAATTTTATTTCCATAGAAAATGTTGTCAAAATTTTATTTCTATAGAAAATTTTGGCAAAATGTTATTTCTAGTAATGCTGGTGACATTTCTGAGGGTTGTAAAGCTTCTCTAAGTAGTTTCACTGGAATGTGGAACGCCGTTCGGACTCGGCTATAAAAAGGAGGTCACTTGTCATTTAGCTTAACATGGAATCGGGCAGCACTCAGTGATAAGAGAGAAGTTCACCAATGTGGTATTACAACGGACTGAATAGTCTAAGTGAGCCTGATACATCGGGCTGTCACCTAACCTAACCTAACCTCTTTGCAAAATCTACCCAAATCAAGAATTCTATCAATCTACAAAACAATAAAAAATTTACCATTTATTGTAGAGTTCTACCAATTGTGGCAACCGGCTCAGGGGTCGGATTTAAGCATTAATACTAAACCAGCATATGTGTATTTCATCTCCTTCTGGGCGTTTCAAATATATAGACATTATCTTATATTAGTCTGTTCCTCAGTGTGGCTGAAAAACAAAAAATCACATTTCACATTTGCGGACGTAGATAATATTCCTCTTAAAAATGTTGAGATCCTGTAATAAAAACTAAAATATCCCCATTTTGGAATATGTTTTTTTCTTCAATGTCCGCTATTTATAATTTTTAGAGTTGAGTAGATGTCTGAGAAACGTTCACATTTAGGGCACAACAACTCTATATAGAGTAATTGTGGTGAAAAAGTACCACGGTGCTTTTGGCTGTCGAAATGTATCATAAAAAGCACAAATGTATCTGTATCAACCCTGAACTCAGGTTTCCTCTTTTATTTCAATGAAATGTAAGAGAACACGTCACACTCTCGTATCGATGTTATTTGGTTTTCCACCAAAAGCATCCCACCGCTCATCTCACTCTTCTTAATCATCTATTATGAACTTAGGTCTCTTATACAAAATACAATACAATCATAGTAATGCTATTGGTGCTTCACACTCTCTTGCCATCAATGCTCAGCCAATGCCTTTCAAACTTCTATTATGAAGGCCATATATACAAATACAGAGAACTAGCATTCATACTAACGCTAAAGCTCTTTCGAATATACAATAAAGCCATAATTGTTAAAAACAGCTAATTTTTTCTTATACTTAATGCAGAAATGAAAGCCATTCACTTTATCTACCAAAAAGTTATATTGTATTACCATTGATTTTATACACTCTCTTAATATCAATGATCTCTCAATGTTTTTCAAACATATATTCCCCATTAGCAGAAACATAAATACAAATACAAACAACTGCCTTTGTTGGGTAGGTGAAAATTTCAATATATTCGAATATAGACATAAAAAGCAAATTAAATGATTCTCCGGAAAACTCATAAACTATTCAAATTGATTTTAAAATTAATTTAAAAAAAACACATTTATTATTTCTATAAATATAAATTGTCTTCAATTTCATGTGATTTTGAATTCAAATCAATTAGCCAAAACAATGGTCCCTTGCTTTATATTGAAAAGAAGCTTATCAACAATTGTATCCAATACAAATGATGTATTTTTCATGAAATGACCTAGTTTTTGTTTTTTTCTCTGCCCATTCTTTTCACCAATGCACCAATCTAAAGAAAGGGTTCTCTGTTCTCTACGGTCAACAATAATTGAATGAGATTTAAAGATCTAAAGCTACGTTTTTTTATTTCTTTTCAAATATTCTATGGAAATGATATATACGAAACACATGATATACGTGAACGAATAAATGCAGTTTCCATTGTATAAATTCTTAGTTTTTTTTTTGTTTTTTGCTTGCCGGTCTAGATTTAAAACCTGAATGGAAATGTCTGTTTATCATGTCACAAACAAACGAATATCCAAACAATGTAGGGGTATTCATTCATAACATAACAGCTACAGCATCAGCCTTTGCCTTATTATTATTGTCCCAAATAAAAAGACTTTCAAATGGACCTCATTCAAATCCATGCATCTCGGTATTATTTCAAAATGCTTGAATTGCAAAAAAAACGAGAAAGAGAGCTCTTTTGAATACTGAAAAAAAAACCACAAAACTACTATGCATACTTGGCTATAGATTTGCATTTATAATCCCTAAGAGGGACTTTGTGGTTGTAAAGCAAATTTATAAATATTTGCCAAAGTCTATTTTTAGGAATATGAAATACTTTTTAGGAGAAGAAGAAATGAAGAGTTAGGTGTGGTGAAAATATAAAAAAAAAAGAATTTTTCAGAATGAATATGAATAAAATATATTTGTTTTCCTTTTTTTGTGATGACTGGACATATACAGAAGTTCTTTAAAGTGCACAGAAATAATTTCCAAGCCATTGAAACATTTTATCCAACTCATATTTTTCTGAAATGTTCTATCAAAATGAAACAGTAAATAATATTTAATAAAAAACTGTTTTCAAAGGGTTTCCTTTAACCAAAACACAAGCTTTGAGGTTTACTTCCATCTCTCTTTGATATAAACGCTCTCCCAATGACACTCAAACTGTTTCGCATGCTAGCAACAACAGCTAAACACGAACACAACCAACCAAACAATAGTCACTTAAACTAATACAACAACTACTGGAAAGGTGGGCTAAAATTTTTCTGGGGGGGTCTAAGCCCCCTCCCCAGAGGCCTTCCTACGCTTATGCTCCTCAACGTTTATAACATTTTATCTCAAAATTAAGGCTACCAAAAAAGATCCGTCAACAATTTTCATACCCTAAATCCATAAAACTTTGTTATGGCAAAGCCCAAGTATGTCATTCCCATTTTATTGAGACCTACAAAACAACAGACTTTTATTAAATGTTAGTGTTGGCATTGTTTATTCTCTTTTTTATTATTATTTTATATGCAGAATTGTAATATTTATAAATAAAATGGTATTTTATTATGCCCAAAAAGCTGAAAATAATAATAAAAAAAGCGAAGAAACGAAGATTACTTGAGTCAACTCAGTTGATGGCAGCTACTCCATTGCATACCGAAAGAAAGTAAATTTGAACACAAATATTTATTCGCACAAGCATGACAGAGAACACACACAGCCACACTCTAGATGGAGGGAGGGGGTGTGTCTGCTGTCATCACCGGTTAAAAAGGGAGGAGTATTGTAAAGATATAAAAAAAATGGATGGTATGTAAAAATAAATAAATAAATTCACGAAATTACTATGCCATTCAGTTTATTTTTTTTTACATTTTGTTTGCCTACTTTTGGGGCTTGTGAGTGTGTGTGTGGGTCTTACTTTTTTTTTGGAAACAACACCCAATATGAAAAATTCACCAC
The DNA here is from genome assembly GCF_050003625.1 of Haematobia irritans. Taxonomy (NCBI): domain Eukaryota; kingdom Metazoa; phylum Arthropoda; class Insecta; order Diptera; family Muscidae; genus Haematobia; species Haematobia irritans. Next base: position 10,355,493 of record NC_134397.1, read on the forward strand.
ACCAAACAAAAAACCATTTATTAGGTGAGAGAGAGAGAAGGAGGAGAGACTGGGTAACATTTGTAATCAGCTCTGACCCGATTCCATTTAATAGGCTTTTTATGGCTTATGTTGTTGTTGTTGTTGTTGTTGCTGTTATTGTTATTATTACATTTTTTTTATATAGTTGTGGTGATTGTTTTCATGGTTTTATCAATGGCAGCAAACATTTTTTATTACTGGTAATGATATATCGATCGTTGGCATGAAACATTCAACATTGATTCATTCATTGATTCACTCATTGGACTTTCAAACGATTTTTTTTTTTTTGGAGAGGGATTACAACAAGGCTTTTGCTAACTATTGTTTTTGTTTTTTTTTTTGTTGGGCTTTTATATCTGGCTATCGAATTAAGGCATTGGCAAAATTTAATATAAGACAAAAAAAATGTTTTTGTGAAAACTTAAGGAGAGTTTTGTAATCCATCTTAAGCCAAAATTTATGGACATGATTAGACTTGGCTATTGCTTTGTTTTATTGCAGAGGTAAGGCAAAACAGCTATGAATCAAGTGTAGATTTTTTTTGTTATGTCGATAAGTAAATGATCTCATAAACAATCAAACCCCCTTGCCGACCCAACCCAAAAAATAAACATATAAGCAAGTGCTAACATTTCATATTCATATTATTATGATTAAATTAAAATCACTTACCTTTCATAGAGGCCCCAATGGAAAAATCTGAAATTGAAACAGAAATGAAAAAATGTAAAAGATAATTTTTAATCAAATTTTTTCACATTTTATAATTAAAATTATATATGTAACATATACACTAAAAAAAACAAGTATATACGGCCGTAAGTTCGGCCAGGCCGAAGGTTATGTACCCTCCATCATGGATTGCGTAGAAACTTTTTCCAAACACTGCCATCCACAATCGAATTACTTAAGTTGCGGTAACGCTTGCCGATGGCAAGTTATCTTAAAACCTCCTAACACCATATTCTAAATTGTATGTAAGTCCATACGTGGTATATATTAAATAATTCAGTTTGACAAAGTAGATATAAAATTTTGCAAAATTTTCTACAGAAATAAAATTTTAACAAAATTTTCTATAGAAATAAAATTTTAACAAAATTTTCTATAGAAAACAAATTTTCACAAAATTTTCTATAGAAATAAAAATTTTGACAAAATTTTCTACAGAAATAAAATTTTAACAAAAATTTCTACAGAAATAAAATTTTAACAAAAATTTCTATAGAAATAAAATTTTAACCAAAATTTCTGTAGAAATAAACTTTTGACAAAATTTTCTATAGAAATAAAATCTTCGTAGATTATTTTTGGCTCGAGTGGCAACGATGATTATGAACCGAATAAAATTTGAACAAAATTTTCTATAGAAATAAAATTTTGACAAAATTTTCTATAGAAATAAAATTTTGGTAGATTATTTTTGGCTCTAGTGGCAACCATGATTATGAACCGATATGGACCAATCTTTGTGTGATTGGACCAATTTTGGTATGGTTGTTAGCGACCATATACTAACACCACGTTCCTAATTTAAACCGGATCGGATGAATTTTGCTCTTCCATGAGGCTCCGGAGGTCAAATTTGGAGAACGTTTTATATGGGGGCTATATATAATTATGGACCGATATGGACCAATTCTGGCACGGATGTTAAAGATCATATACTAACACCATGTTCCAAATTACAACCGGATTGGATGAAATTTGCTTCTCTTGGAGACTTCGAAAGCCAAATCTGCGGATCGGTTTATATGGGGGCTATATATAATTAAGGACCGATATGAACCAATTTTTGCATGCTTGTTAGAGACCATACATTAATACCATGTACCAAATTTCAGCCGGATCGGATGCAATTTGCTTCTCTTTGAGGCTTCGCAACCCAAATCTGGAGATCTGTTTATATGGGGGCTATATATAATTATGGACCAATGTGGTCCAATTTTTGCATGGTTGTTAGAGACCATATACCAACACCATGTACCGGATCGGATGAAATTTGCTTCTCTTTTATGCTCCGCAAGACAAATCTGGGGATCGGTTTATATGGGGGCTATATATAATTATGGACCGATGTGGACCAATTTTTCCATGGTTGGTAGAGACCATATACCTACACCATATACCAAATTTCAGCCGGATCGGATGAAATATGCTTCTGTTAGAGGCTCCAAAAGCCAAATCTGAGGGTCCCTTTATACACTGAAAAAACAGTGAACCCACCAGGAAAGATAACTTTCGATTAATTTTAGAAAATTTGGAACTTTTTTAGAAAATTTTAACTAAACGGTATTACACGCGCTGGCATCACTCCGATATGGCAAAAATAAGTAAATATTTTTCGACAAAGTCAAGAAAATTTATTAGACATAACTAAATTTTTTCAGTAGTTAAAGAAAATTTTGTAGTTTTAAGAGAAATCTTGGAGTTCAAAATTGCAAGAATGTCTTTAGTGATATACGAAGTTCACGATGGACACATTTTTGGTAAAATTTACAAATTTAAAGAAATAATGAACTATTTTGTAAGAAATACGAAATTAGGAAATCTTTATGCTTTATTTGTGTATAACTTTTTCCCGTTTTTTAGTTCATTTAACTAACATACGCAAAAAATTATTTGACTAAAATAAACTTTTTCCAAACATAATGATTCTATGAACTAATATAAAGTTAATATGGCTTTAGTGAAATAGAGAGTTCACTTTTTTTTGAGTGTATGGGGGCTATACGTAAAAGTGGACCGCTATGGCCAATTTTCAATAATTTTCAATTTTCAATAAGTTTCAAGTCGATAGCTTGTTTCGTTCGGAAGTTAGCGTGATTTCAACAGACGGTCGGACGGACATGCTTAGATCGACTCAGAATTTCACCACGACCCAGAATATATATACTTTATGGGGTCTTAGAGCAATATTTCGATGTGTTACAAATGGAATGACAAAGTTAATATACCCCCATCCTATGATGGAGGGTATAAAAATAAAATAAAAATGCCCCGTATTAATAGGGTAATAAATTAGCCATTATATCAAAAAACTGCAAAAAACAAGAACACTTCCGAACGAAACAAGCTATCGACTTGAAACTAGGCACAAGTAGTTGTTATTGATGTAGGGCGTATGGTATTGCAAATGGGCCTTATCGGACCACTTTTACGTATAGCCCCCATATAAACCGACGCTCAGATTTGGCTTGCGGAGCCTCTTGGAGGAGCAAAATTCATCCGATCCGGTTGATATTTGGTACATGGTGTTAGTATATGGTCTCTAATAACCATGCAAAAATTGGTCCATATCGGTCCATAATTATATATAGCCTCCATATAAACCGATCCTCAGATTTGACCTCCGAAGCCTCGTGGATGAGCAAAATTCATCCGATTCGGTTGAAATTTGGTACCTGGTGTTAGTATATGGTCTCTAACAACCATGCAAAAATTGGTCCACATCGGTCCATAATTCTATGTTGCCCCCATTTAAGCCGATACCCAGATTTGACCTCCGGAGCCTCGTGAATGAGCAAAATTCATCCGATTCGGTTGAAATTTGGTACGTGGTGTTAGTATATGGTCTCTAACAACCATGCAAAAATTGGTCCACATCGGTCCATAATTATATATAGCCTCCATATAAACCGATCGCCAGATTTGACCTCCGGAGCCCTTGGAGGAGCAAAATCCATCCGATCCGGTTGAAATTTGGTACATTGCGCCAGTATATGGCCGCTAACAACCATGTCAAAATTGGTGCATATCGGTCTATAGTTATATATAGCCGATCCCCAAAAATAATCTACCAAAATTTTATTTCTATAGAAAATTTTGTCAAAATTTTGTTACTATAAATAATTTTGTCAAGATTTTATTTCTATAGAAAATTTTGTCAAAATGTTACTACTATACAAATATTTGTCAATATTTTATTTCTACAGAAAATTTTGTCAAAATTTTATTTCTATAGAAAAATTTGTCAAAATTTTATTTCTATAGAAAAATTTGTCAAAATTTTATTTCTATAGAAAATTTTGTCAATCTGAAGTATATACCTATTTAATCGGCCTTTTTATACCCTGCGCCACACTGTGGAACAGCCACGCTGTGGAACAGGGTTAGTGCATATGTTTGTAACACCCAGGGTGGGTACCTGAGTCGATATAACCATGTCCGTCTGTCCGTCCGTCTGTCTGTGAACACATTTTTGTGATCAAAGTCTAGGTCGCAATTTAAATCCAACCGCCTTCAAATTTGGCACATGTTCCTAATTTGAGTCAGAATAGCACCCTATTGATTTTGGAAGAAATCGGTTCAGATTTAGATATAGCTCCCATATATATCTTTCGCCCGATATGAATTATATGGATATGGAAGCCAGAGTTTTATCCCGATTAGCTTGAAATTTTGCACAAGGAGTACAATTGGTAGTATAGTCATGTGTGCCAAATTTGATTGAAATCGGTTTAGATTGAGATATAGCTTCCATATATATTTTTCGCCCGATATGGACTTATATGGCCCCAGAAGCCAGATTTTTGGCCGAATTTGATTGAAATTTTGTACAAAGAGTACAATTGGTAGTATAGTCAAGTGTCCAAAATTTGATTGAAATCGATTCAGATTTAGATATAGCTCCCATTTATATCTTTCGCCCGATATGCACTTATATGGACCCAGAAGCCAGAGTTGTATCCCGATTAGCTTGAAATTTTGCACGAGGAGTACAATTGGTAGTATAGTCATGTGTGCCAAATTTGATTGAAATCGGTTCGGATTTAGATATAGCGTCCATATATATTTTTCGCCCGATATGGACTTATATGGCCCCAGAAACCAGAGTTTTGGCCCAATTTGGTTGAAATTTTGCACTAGGAGTGCAATTAGTAATATTGTCATGTGTGCCAAATTTGATTGAAATCGGTTCAGATTTAGATATAGCTCCCATATATATGTTTTTCTGATTTCGACAAAAATGGTCAAAATACCAACATTTTCCTTGTTAAATCGCCACTGCTTAGTCGATAAGTTGTAAAAATGACTCTAATTTTCCTAAACTTCTAATACATATACATAAATCGAGTGATATTTAAATGTATGTATTTGGGACAAACCTTTATATATAGCACCCAACACATTTAACGGATGTGATATGGATTCGAAAATTTAGGTCTACAAAGTGGTGCAGGGTATAATATAGTCGGCCCCACACGACTTTGGACTTTCCTTACTTGTTTTGTTTAATATATACCCCGTATGGACTAACTGACAATTGAGAAGACGGTGTTAAAATTTTTTGAAATACCTTGCCATCTGCAAGTGTTACGGCAACAGAAGTAATTCGATTGTGGATGACAGTCTTTAGTACAAGTTTCTATGCACACAAAATTTTTTTTTTCTGATTCAATCACGAAATTAATTGATCCAATTAATTTTTAATTGAAATGACTTCAATCACAGAAATGATAGTATCAATTAAAAAATTAATTGAAGGTCAATTAAAAAGTTAATTGATCCAATTAAAAAATTAATTGATACTATTATTTTTGTGATTGATTTTTGTTTCAATTAAAAAAAATTGTTGAATCAATTAAATTTTTAATTGAATATTTTTTAAAACTCAATTAAAATTTTAATTGGAAAAATTTTCGTGAAATTCTTTTGTGTGTGCAAACCATGGTGGAGGGTACATAAGATTCGGCATGGCCGAACTTACGTATATACTTGTTATTTATTTGTATTTATATTTAAAATTATCTCAGTTAAGAAAACTTTCTTAAAACATAATATTTGCATGAACTAAAATAGAATAAATTTGGCTTTAGTGCCATATAGGTTTCATTATTATTTATTTATTTTTTTTTTTGAGTGTACACATATTTTTTGTATGTTAGCGGTAATTTTATGACATCCTCTTTTTTTAAGTTTTTCTGTTAATCTCATCTCCATTTGGTTGCTGGTAATTAGTTTTGCTATTGCAAAGGCATACTAAAATTCCTTCATAAAATTCAAGAGAATGTAGTTTGTCTTTGCTTCGTATCTCCTCTCCCATGATCTGCTCTTCACCTCTATGTGATTAACACTTGGTTTTATAGGCTTCTGGCTATCATTCTCCACTCCACTGTATTTCTGAGTAAATTCTTAGTAAGCAAACGATTAACAGTATAACCATAAAACTTAAGTAACAACTCTAAAGATAGGACATACAGATACAGATTGTCAAGAAGAAATAAAAATAAAAAAAGCCATTGTCTAATTTTATGTCTTATTTAACATTTAACCTTCAAAAAGGTCTATGTCACATGATTATTGTTCATATTCTTTAATGGGTAAGTCGTAGGGCAGAGATACTAGGGTATTTGTAACAGTAAAAGAGAGAAAGAAATAGTTCTACTAAATACACTGAAAAAAAAAAACAGCGAACCCACCAGGAAGGAAAATTTTGGTTAATTTAAAAAAAATTAGATTTGTTTCAAAAAATTTTAATTTAACTGTATTACAAAGGCAGTTACCACGCCGATTTCACAAAAATAAGTAAATATTTTTCGACAAATTCAAGAAAAATTATTACACATAATTTTTTTTTTTATTTTTCACTTGTGAAAACTGGAGTTCAAAATTGCAAAAATGTCTTTAGATAAAGATTATGATGGGCGCATTATTGGTAAAATTTACAAATTTTAAGAAATTCTGAACTATTTAGTGGGAGACACGGATTTAGTAAATCGTTATGCTTTATTTGTGTACACTTTTTCCTCTGTTTTAGTTTATTTAACAACTTTCTGCAAACATAATAATTCCATGGACAATAATAGAATTATTATGGCTTTATGGCTATTTTCATGTAGCTGCACCCTCACAAAAAATCGCTTCTGTAACATATACTCCCAAACATATTTTGCTTCAAGTAGTGCTACCAAAATGGTATCAACAAATTTGAAGGTCGTTATAATCGTTGTATCGCTCTTGAAGGGAACTATGTTGAATAATAAAAACGATTTTTGACAAAAAAAATGTGTTTTTCTTTGTTCGACCGGAGACTTATAAGCCAACCTGTTATCTCCCACAAAAATGAGTTTTTCTCCCTATCCAAAAGTAACATTTTGCTCTAGGAGGTCTTCTCTGCGGAAGGAATACGCAACACCATGTACGATATACGAGGGTAGTCCGATAAGTACATAGCCTAAAATAACAGGCTACCTCAATATCTAACCTTAATCTTAATCTTAATCATATAATAAAATACCTTGTAATTCAATGCCATAATCATAGATAAATACACCCTTTTCCCAAGTCATCCCCATTGAACTAAAGTCTGACATGTATAATTTAATACCTATCAAATGTGATATATATGTACGTATATCGGTATATTTATCATTTATAATATGATGGCATATGATTGTTAATTAATTTCCATTAGATTAAAAATTGCAATAAATATGCCAATTATATTGCATGCATATGATAAAAAAAAAAAACTTTATATTCTGTTTGCTAGAGAGGGTTCAGTAAAGGAGAAATTTCCCTATCCCCCTTGTGTAAACTCTCATTAACACTACATTCACTAGTCTTATGTCATGGTACAAATTCCCTGTCATTACATTCACCTCTTCTCTCTTCCTATGTTAATCACTATACACCACTGGTTTACACACAATCTCTCCCTCTCTCACTCATTCACTTTGTTTGTGGTAATGCACTTTCATATGTAAATTATATTTTAATAGGTTTATGTCAGTTATCGCTAATGAATTGAATTCATTCATTTGGAATACATTATAATAATAATTAATTGATAAAAATAACAACATTTACTCATTAATTTACAAATAAACTCGTATACAAATTCGCTGTTTTAATTTAAGTTTAGTGATTGCCATTTAATTTTTTCTTTGGGTTGTTTAATACAACGGGCGCTATAGTTTGCGAGTGGGCTATGATAATTACAAGGAGTTGTGGGAAACACATACAATTACAATCAATAACATTTTAATGATTACGTGAAAAGAGAGTGAATTAGTGAGAGTAATAATTGATCTATGATGGTACTCAAACAACGTTTACCCACACTGAATAAAAGCACACCCGATTTCTAAGAGATTCACACAAATTCAGGGTCGGCTTCAAGTAGAAATTATGCAATGCTTCAAGAAAAAACGTCCTTAAAATAATGTCTATAATAGTCAAGCATGCTAAGCAAAATTCGCATTCGTATTTTAAGAACATGAAATCTTTGGCCTAATGAATATATTTTTTTCAGTGCATTATCGCATGATAATAATTTTTCGAATTGTACTTGAAAAACTATTACTGAACTGCGTTTCTCCAAGCCTTTTATTCCTTTTTGCATTTCTAAATATTTAAAAATAATTTATTAAAATTTTTATTACCCTATGAAATATTCCACATGCATTAACCATTTTGCAAATTACCCTCACTAGATTATATAATAATAATAAATTGTGTATAATACATTAAAATATTTCATGGATATTAGCAATGTATAATGGTTTTAAACAATATTTATTTTATTTATAAACTTACATATATATTTTATGCAATTACGACGTATTATTTAGTTTTTGTATAATGTTGTTATGTCAATTGGTTTATTTGAAAATTACTTTGATCGTAAATTGATTATTTAAATGACAACCTAAATGTAAATTGGCTTTGGCTGACGCTTGACGAATGCAATTATTCAAATATTGATTGATGCAATGGTTGGTTAAATCGTATGAATAAATATATTAATAAATAAAAAAATAATAATTTCATTTGCACATTATACGAATTATATGTATTTATGTGAATGTCAAATACAGCATTTTAATTTTATGGCAATGTTTTTGTTTATTATGAAAACTTTGCTAATTTTAAGCAAAAACAAATGTACGTGACAATGTGACCTCATTTTTTTTAATTTAATCAAGCATATAAAGAGATATTTTCGATAAAAAAATAACTTTAATATGCCTATGAATTAATAAAAGTGTATCAATTGTTGGAAGAAGATAAAAGATATACACGGGATATTTTCAGGCAAATCGTTATGAATAAAAGGAAATTTTCATTTATGACATTTTCATTTGACAGGAGCCCTTTTTTAAACCAAATGAAAAGTTTTTAAAAACCAAATGACACCTTTTTCAAATCAAATGATTCATGTAGAATATATTGAACTATGATTACGAAGCTTGCAAGGGTTGCATTTTATATTTCGGGATTAGAGACCAAAAACAAATATTAGTCATCGAAAATTATTTTACGGTTTTTCAAAATATTCCCCATAAAAATCTATCCACCTTAGCATGCGTTTGATCCAATTGTCAAAGCACTTTTGCCACTCTGATTGAAATATCTCCAAAATATGCATTCTGAAAACATCAATCGCTTCTTCAGGTGTCGTAAACGTTGACCTATCATTTTTTTACGTAAGGGAATAAAAAGAATTAATTCGATGCCAAGTCAAAACTATACGGTGACCCAAAAAATCGATGTTTTGAGTGCTCAAAAATTCAGCTCTTTCAGACGATAAGAAAATTTTTTAAAAATTTTATTTCTATAGAAAATTATGTCAAAATTTTATTTCTGTAGAAAACGTTGTCAAAATTTTATTTCTGCAGAAAATTATGTCAACATTTTATTTCTATAGACAATTTTGTAAACACTTTACTTCTATTAAAAATTTTGTCAAAATTTTATATTTATAGAAAATTGTGTCAAAAATTTATTTCTATAGAAAATCTTGTGAAAATTGTATTTCTATAGAAAATTTTGTCAATTTTTATACCATGCGCCACACTGTGGGTATTATAAGTTAGTGCATATGTTTGTAACACCCAGAAGGAAACGAGGTAGACATATGGTGTCTTTGGCAATAATGCTCAGGGTGGTTCCCTGAGTCGATATAACTATGTCCGTCTATCCGTCCGTCCGTCCGTCTGTCTGTGAACACATTTTTGTGATCAAAGTCTAGGTCGCACTATAAGTCCAATCGCCTTCAAATTTATCACGTGTTCCTAATTTGGGTCAAAATAGAACCCTATTGATTTTGGAAGAAATCGGTTCAGATTTAGATATAGCTCCCATATATATCTTTCGCCCGATATGCACTTATATGGCCCCAGAAGCCAGAGGTTTGGCCCAATTTGGTTGAAATTTTGCGCTAGGAGTACAATTAGTAGTATAGTCAAGTGTGCCAAATTTGATTGAAATCGGTTCAGATTTAGATATAGTTCCCATATATATATTTCGCCCGATATGCACTTATATGGACCCAGAAGCCAGAGTTTTATCCCGATTAGCTTGAAATTTTGCACAAGGAGTACAATTAGTAGTGTAGTCTCGTGTGCCAAATTTGATTGAAATCGGTTCAGATTTAGATAAGTTCCCATATATATCTTTCGCCCGATATGGACTATTATGGTCCTAGAAGCCAGAGTTTTGGTTCAATTTGGTTGAAATTTTGCACTAGGAGCACAATTAGCAGTGTAGTTAATTGTACTCAATTTGATTGGAATCGGTTCAGAATTAGATATAGCTTCCATATATATCTTTCGCCCGATATGGACTAATATGGTCCTAGAAGCCAGAGGTTTGGCCCAATTTGGTTGAAATTTTGCACTAGGAGTACAATTAGCAGTATAGTCAAGTGTGCCAAATGTGGTTGGAATCGGTTCAGATTTCGATATAGCTCCCATATATATGTTTTTCTGATTTCGACAAAAATGGGGAAAATACCAACATTTTCCTTGTAAAATCGACTCTGCTTTGTTGAAAAATTATAAAACTGACTGTAATTTTCCTTAACTTCAAATACATATATATCGAGCGATAAATCATAAATAAACTTTTGTGAAGTTTCCTTAAAATTGCTTCAGATTTAAATCTTTCCCATATTTTTTTTTTACTAACATTGCGGTTCACCCTAGTGCATTAGCCGACTTAAATTTTGAGTCTATAGATTTTGTAGAAGTCTATCAAATTCTGTCCAGATCGAGTGATATTTAAATGTATGTATTTGGGACAAACCTTTATATATAGCCTCCAACACATTTGACATTATCGAAAATTCAGATCCACAAAGTGGTGCAGGGTATAATATAGGCGGACCGACTTTAGACATTCCTTACTTGTTTTTTATATAGAAATTTTTGTCAAAATTTTATTTCTATAGAGAATTTTCTCAAAATTTTATTTCTATGAAAATTTTGTCAAAATTTTATTTTTATAGAGAATTTTCTCAACATTTTATTTCTATAGAAAATTTTGTCAAACTTTTATTTATTTATCAAAATTTTGTCAAAATGTTATTTCTATAGCAAAATTTTGTCAAAATTTTATTTCTATAGAAAATTTTGTAAAAATGGTATTTCTATAGAGAATTTTGTCAAAATTGTGTTTCTATAGAAAATTTTGTCAAAATTTTATTTCTATTAAAAATGTTGTCAAAATTTTATTTTTATAGAAAATGTTGTCAAAACTTTATTTCTATAGATTTTTTTTTTTCAAAATTTTATTTCTGTAGAAAATTTTGTCAAAATTTTATTTCTATAGAAAATTTTGTCAACATTTTACTTCAATAGCAAATTGTATTTCTATAGAAAATTTTGTCAAAATTTTATTTCTATAGAAAATTTTGTCAAAATTTTATTTCTATAGCAAATTTTGTCAAAACTTTATTTCTATAGAAAATTTTGTCAAAATTTTATTGCTATAGAAAATTTTGTCAAAACTTTATTTCTATAGAAAATTTGTCAAAATTTGTATTTCTATAGAAAATTTTGTGAAATAGAAAATTCTGTTGAAATTCTATAGAAATTTTGTCAAAATTTGTTTTCTATAGAAAATTTTGTCAAAATTTTTTTTCTATAGAAAATTATGTCAACATTTTATTTCTGTAGAAAATTATGTAAAAATTTCATTTCAATAAAAAATTTTATCAAAATTTTATTTCTATAGAGAATTATGTCAAAATCTCATTTCTATAGAAAAATTTGTCAAAATTTAATTTCTATAGAATATGTTGTGAATATTTTATTTCCATGGAAAGTTTCGTCAAAATTTGTTTTCTATAGAACATTTTGTCAAAAATTGTTTTCTATAGAAAATTTTCTCAAAATTTTATTTTTATAGAAAATGTTGTAAAAATTTTATTTCTATAGAAAATTTTGTCACAATTTTACTTCTATAGCAAATTTTATTTCTATAGAATATGTTGTCAAATTTGATTTCCATGGAAAATGTTGTTTAAATTTTATTTCCATAGAAATTTTTGTCAAAATTTTATTTCTATAGAATATGCTGTCAATATTTTATTTCCATGGAAAATTTTGTCAAAATTTGTTTTCTATAGAAAATTTTGTCAAAATTATATTTCTGTAGAAAATTGTGTCAAAATTTTATTTCTATAGAAAATTTTGTCAAAATTTTATTTCTACAGAAAATGTTGTCAAAACTTTATTTCTATAGAAAATGTTGTCAAAATTTTATTGCTATAGAAAATTTTGTCGAATCTTTATTTCTATAGACAATTTTGTCAAAATTTTATTTCCATGGAAAATGTTGTCAAAATTTTATTTCTATAGAAAATTTTGTCAAAATTTTATTTCTATAGAAAATGTTGTCAAAATTTTATTTTTGTAGACAATTTTATCAAAATTATATTTCTAAAAAAATTTTGTCAAAATTTTATTTCTATAGAAAATTTTGTCATAATTTTATTTCTATAGAAGATTTTTTTCAAAATTTTATTTCCATGGAAAATTTGGCAGAACTTTATTTCTATAGAATTTTTTTTTCAAAATTTTATTTCCATGGAAAGTTTTGTCAAAATTTGTTTTCTATAGAAAATTTTGTCAAAATTTGTTTTCTGTAAAAAATTTTGTCGGTTTTTTTTATTTTACATAGAAAATTTTGCCAAAATTTTATTTCTATACAAAATTGGTCAAAATTCTATTTCTACAGAAAATTTTGTCAAATTTTTATTTCTATAGAAATTTTGTCAAAATTTTATTTCTATAGAAAATTTTGCCAAAATTTTATTTCTATAGAAAATGTTGCCAAATTTTATTTCTATAGAAAATTTTGTCAAAATTTTTTTTCTATAAAAAATTGTTGACCTCGTATGTCAAAACGTTCTGTACATATGAACGTCAAAAATGTCAAGCTTTAAGATAGAGCAGATTGAACGCTAGGGTTACACAATCCCGAAATATAAAAGGCAACTTTTGTACTAGCATTTTTAATTTGTTTAAAGCTATTTTTTCACAGGAGACGTGGCCCTTAGAAGATTCTTATCCAGCATCTATAGTGATTTAATAATCCGTGGGCAAATTTATTATTTCCTTTAATTTTCTTTTAATTTCCTAGCAAATCGTGAAAAACGGAAATTTCCCCCTCATATTTCTTACCATATTTCCTAACCAATACAGTACACAGCTAAAGCGAAAAAATAGCAACATCAACAATAGTCTCTATAATAATTACTTGAAAACGTTGGCCATGAGTGACCAACAATATCCGTGGGTAATTTTGCAAATTATAGTCTTAATTTAATTGTCTGTTAACTGCCCATTTGCTTAGCATTTTTGAATTGAGACTTGTTTGGTTTTTTTTCTCTGCTTTAATTTCTTTGAAATAATAAATAATAGCACAACAAACAGTTTAATTCTATGACTGTTAACTGAACTATTCTTCAGGGGATCACTTAACCTCCTTCTACACCGCTGGCCGCTTTGCCATGGCATAATGCCATTGTGCACTTTATACTTACTTAATGTACATTTAAGATCAGAGATTCCCAAATAGTAAAGAGATGAAGACACGAGTATAGTTCTGAAAGGTTCTCAGCTTTTGTAAGTGAGGATAGTATATGAAGTTCAATTGTTCAATAGAGCTGAGCTAAAAATATAATTATGATGCTTTCTTCACTGATTGCAAAAGCTTCGTAATATTAGCAATTGCCATTGCCTGAATCATTCTTATTGGCAATAGAAACTGGAAACTGGGTTGTAGACAGGCAACATATCTCTGTCTCCAAGTTTTCATATCAGTCTAGATCTGATTGATGTTTGATGCTTGTTTTCAGTTGAATGTTTTAAACGTACTAGGGAATTTCTTCCGGATGAATAATATACAGAGACGCAAAAGCCAAAAGTCTAAGGCAAAGTCTTCACCAACACAAACGAACCAACAGTTCCTCTCCTAAAACCAAATTGTTAAGCCGAAAACAATTGCCCTACTGAGAACTTTTGATATACAGTTCACCTTCAGAGACGCCCCAAAATTCCACTGATAAGATTTTCTATGGGTTTTTACTGGAATCATCAGGTCTACCGTTCCCTATATGAACTTTGGAGCTAAAGTTCCCCTAAAGAGACCATAGGGTTTACTGTCCCCGTACTGAATCCTTCGGTCCAACATTTATATTACTGCGATCTTTGGACCTAAAGTTTGGTCACTGAAATTATCGGGCCTACATTTCCCTAACAAAGACCTGTGTGACTATAGTTGGCCGAGACCTTAGGAATCCTTTCGTCCAAGATTAGGCTCGAAATAATGGGAGCCAATTATTTCAATTTATTTCACTTGAACTATTTAATTTATTATGATATGACAGGGGACTTCTTTCTATAGCCGAGTTCGAACGGCATTTCACATTACGGTGAAACGACTTAGAGAAACTTTGAAACTCACAGAAATGTTACCAACATTACTGTGGGCAAATAAACCACGGGCGAACTAGTTAATGTTCGGTCAAAACTGGAATTGAACCCAGGACCATTTCTATGCAAGGCGAGCATGCTAACCATTGCACCACGAGGTCTCCTTCAGGACTACAGTTTCTCCACTGAGTCTACAGTGTCCTTATTGAGACCTACCTACCTATTAGTTAAAATTCCTCTGCTGAAACCTTCGAGATTATGATTCCCCTGTACGAGCCCACAACTCCCATACTGAGACTTTCAGTACCATCGTTCTCATTCTCTTGGGAGCCACCGTGGTGCACTGGTTAGCATGCTCGCCGTGCATACACAAGCTCGTGGGTTCGTTTCCTGCTTCGACCGAACACCAAAAAGTTTTTCAGCGGTGGATTATCCCACCTCAGTACCAGCATTACATTTCTGAGGGTTTCAAAGCTTCTCTAAGTGGTTTCACTGCAATGTGGAACGCCGTTCGGACTCGGCTATACAAAGGAGGTCCCTTGTCATTGAGCTTAACATGGAATCGGGCAGCACTCAGTGATAAGAAAGAAGTTCACCAATGTGGTATCACAATGGACTGAATAGTCTAAGTGAGCCTGATACATCGGGCTGCCACCTAACCTAACCTAACCTTGTGCAATTCGCAGGATCATAGGAATCCGTTCGACCTAGTTTAGGTTAAGAATAATGGGAGCCCTTTTTGTGAGGCGCAATTGAACTATTCAGTTTATTATGACTGAGTGCCGCCCGATTCCATGCTTATCCCAAAAACAAGAGCTCACTTTCTACAGCCGAAAGGCATTTCACATTACGGTGAAACGACTTAGAGAAACTTTGAAACTAATTATACAATTATTCTTCGAGCTTTATGGACAGATATAGATTAAGGAACATGGTTAATAGAGCCATTGAAAAGAAAACGCCAGATACCAATCTATACACGCCTGGACTGTACATGTTTCGGTTCGGGCGAATGAACCTTTCCACAGCCTTTAGTATAGATCTGGCTGGGAGAGATAACTCAATTTTGGGCCCTTTATGCTAACTCCTTATGGAGAAAACATTTGGGAAATTTCCTCTTACAAATTGAATCATCTTTTCTCCCACTGTACATCATCTTTTCATATAACTTACAAGTCCCTTAATCTTATTTTTATTTCGTTTTGTTACATAGTAATGCAACAACACGAACTTTATTTTTAGAAAGCTAATTTGTTAGAATTCACCTAAGTGGTGAACAGTCGAACAATGCTTATTGTTTCTACAGTCAACTACAACATATGACAATTAACAGAAACATAAGGAGTTAGCATAAAGGGCCCAAAATTGAGTTATCTCTCCCAGCCAGATCTATACTAAAGGCTGTGGAAAGGTTCATTCGCCCGAACCGAAACATGTACAGTCCAGGCGTGTATAGATTGGTATCTGGCGTTTTCTTTTCAATGGCTCTATTAACCATGTTCCTTAATCTATATCTGTCCATAAAGCTCGAAGAATAATTGTATAATTAGATATAATGCATTTGGACGTCAATTGCCTGTTTCGGTATCAGGCTAACATGTAATATAATAAGCAACGATGAGCCCGTCGTAAAACTAGGAAAAACACGACTAATGTACGCGTTAGAATTGTTGTTGTATCCTGGAAACCAGTTTCTGTTAATTGTCATATGTTGTAGTTGACTGTAGAAACAATAAGCATTGTTCGACTGTTCACCACTTAGGTGAATTCTAACAAATTAGCTTTCTAAAAATAAATTTCGTGTTGTTGCATTACTATGTAACAAAACGAAATAAAAATAAGATTAAGGGACTTGTAAGTTATATGAAAAGATGATGTACAGTGGGAGAAAAGATGATTCAATTTGTAAGAGGAAATTTCCCAAATGTTTTCTCCATAAGGAGTTAGCATAAAGGGCCCAAAATTGAGTTATCTCTCCCAGCCAGATCTATACTAAAGGCTGTGGAAAGGTTCATTCGCCCGAACCGAAACATGTACAGTCCAGGCGTGTATAGATTGGTATCTGGCGTTTTCTTTTCAATGGCTCTATTAACCATGTGCCTTAATCTATATCTGTCCATAAAGCTCGAAGAATAATTGTATAATTAGATATAATGCATTTGGACGTCAATTGCCTGTTTCGGTATCAGGCTAACATGTAATATAAGAAACTTTGAAACTCTCAGAAATGTTTACAACATTACTGAGAGGGAATAAACCACGGGCGAACTAGTTAATGTTCGGTCACAAATGGAATTGAACCCAGATGCATTTCTATGCAAGGCGAGCATTCTAACCATTGCACCACAAGGTCTCCTTCAGGACTACAGTTTCTCCACTGAGTTTACAGTGTCCTTATTGAGACCTTTACCTATCTACCTACTACTTAAAATTCCTCTGTTGAAGCCTTCGAAATTTTGATTCCCCTGTACGAGCCTACAACTCCCCTACTTAGACTTTCAGTACCATCATTCTCTAACTAAGACTTACTGAAGCCCGAATTTCTACTGAGATCTTCGAACCCACATTTCGCCTACTGAGACTATTGGGCGAGCATTTTCCCTACTAAAACTTTCGGGGTCAAAATTCATTAACTCAAGCTTTCGCGAACACAATATCCCTTCTGAGACCTTCAAGCCTACAATTTCTCTACTGAGACAATTGCGCTTACAATTCACTTACTGAGGGTTACCTCTTAAAACTTATTAGTGACACTGTTTAGCCCTACAGTTGCCCTACTGAAACCTTCGGGCCAAAAATTCCTTTACCGAGACTTCTGGGCCTGCACTTTCCTACATATTCCTTTGCGTCTACTGTTAGTCTACTGAGTCCTATCACTTGAAATGCTACAACTTAGACCTTTGGCTTACAGTTCTCCTACTGAGACTTTCTGGTATTCAATCCTCCACTGATGCTACAACTGAGACCTTTGGCTTACAGTTCTCCTACTGAGACTTTCGGGTCTTCAATCCTCCATTGAAGCTTTTGAGCCTACAGTTCGTCTACTAAGACTTTCCGGCCCACCATTCTCTTACTAAGACCTCCAAGCCCGCAATTTCTACTTCAAGAGAACTACGAGCTTACATTTCGCCTACTGAGAGTTTTGGGCCTACATTTCCCATACGGAACCTTTCGGGGTCGCAATTAATCTGCACAGACCTTCAAATCTACTAATTCCCAACTGAGAGCTTCGAGCAATTCCTACATTCAGGCAGTCGGACTCACAGTTTCTCAAGTGAGAAAGCTTACAATTTCTCCACTATGACCATTGCGCAGAGCTTACAATTGACTTACTGAGGCTTACCTCCTAAATGTAGGTGAGACTGTTTAGCCCTATAGTTGTCCTACTGAAGTCTTCGGGCCTACAATTGCTATACCGAGGCTTTCGGTCCTACACTTCCCTACCCATTCCTTTGCGTCTACAGTTCATCTACTGATTGCTATTACTTGAAATGGCGCAACTGAGACCTTTGGCTTACAGTTCTCCTACTGAGACTTTCTGGTCTTCAATCCTCCACTGAGGCTTTTGGATCTACAGTTCGTCTACTAAGACTTTCGCGTCCACCATTCTCTTACTAAGACCGCAATTTCTACTTCGAGAGAACTTCGAGTTTACATTTCGCCTACTGAGACGTTTGGGCCTACCACCCTACTCATTTCCCATACTGAAACTTTCAGTGTCGCAATTAATCTGCACAGACCTTCAAATCTACAATTTCCCAACTGAGACCTTCGAGCAATTCCTATATACAGACAGTCGGACTCACAGTTTCCCATGTGAGACCTCCAAGCTTACAATTTCTCCACTATGACCATTGTGCTGCTCTTACAATTATCTTACTGAGGCTTACCTATAAAAATTTTTAAGTGAGACCTACAGTTGTCCTACTGAAGTCTTCGGGCGTACAATTCCTATACTGAGGCTTCCGGGCCTACACTTCCCTACCCATTCCTTTGCGTCTATTACTTGAAATGCCGCAACTGAGACCTTTGGCTTACAGTTCTTCTACTGAGACTTTGTGGTTTGTAATCCTCCACTGAGGCTTTTGGGCGTACAGTTCGCCTACAATTTTCCTGCTCAGACCTCCGAGCATACAGTTCGCATACTGGGACTTTTAGGCCTGCATTTCTCCTACTGAAACTTTCGGGCTCACAATTCATCTGCAAAGTCTTTCGGGCGCACATTTTCCCTTCTGAGAACTTCAATCCTATAAATTCCCTACTGAGAGCATTGAGCCTACACTTCAGACCATTGTACTTACGGTTCAATTACTGAGACTTACCACTGAAAATGTTTCTACTGAGACCGTTTAGACCTACCGTTGCCACACTGAAACTTTCAGGCTTACAATTCCTATACTGAGATTTCCGGTCCTACAGTTTCCCTAATCATACCTTTGCGCTTAAAGTTCATAATTTAGAATTTCACTACGTAGACCTTCGGACCTACAGTTCCTGCTCTAGAGTCCTCTTATGAGGTTTTGGGGCCTACTGTTTACCTACTGAGACTTACTGGTCCACAGTTCCCTGCGAACTTAGAGTTCGTCTACTGCGACTTTCGAGCCTATATTTCTTCTACTGAAATCTTCGGATCGACAGAAGTAAGGTGAGATTTTCGGGCCTACAGTTTCCTTCTGAGACCTATAAGCCCTACCGATACCATTACGCTTACAGTTCACCTATTGAGACCTATTTCCTATACTGAGGAATTCTAGCCTATAGTTTCCCTACTGAAACCTTCCGCCTTTACGGGGTTTCCTTTCTTTCTGCTTACTGAGACTTATAACTCAATATTTCTCTAACAAGACTACATCCAAAGAGGAAATCATGAAAGTGGACCAACACACACGATAAAATGACACCAGGCGTTGTCAAAACAACAACCAGCGTTCATGGTCTGAAAACGTGATGGTTACGAATTTATTTTAAAAAATCCACCACCTGGACTGGAACCTGGATTATCTGCATCATACGCGTTCACAGTCGTCTTAGCATATTGCACCACCGACGGAATTGCCATAAGAACGTCTAACGAATATTTTAAGTTTTTTCATTGCCAAAGAAAAACGAAAGCTGTTCATGAAATCGGGAACGCCCGTTGACGAAACTGTGAACATTCCGTTTTAATATTTCGTGAACGTTTCCATTTCATTTTGTTACCGTCCGTTCACGATTTTGGAAAGTAATTTTTTCCATTAGCGTATAGTTCCTTTACGGACAATTTCTGGTCTGGAATTCTCACTGAGACTTTCGGAACTATAGTTCGTCCACTAATACCTTCACGACTGAGTCATCCCGACCTACAGTTTCTTTACGCGTTCACAGTCGTCTTAGCATATTGCACCACAGACGGAATTGCCATAAGAACGTCTAACGAAGATTTTAAGTTTTTTCATGGACAAAGAAAAACGAAATCTGTTCATGAAATCGGGAACGCCCGTTGACGAAACCGTGAACATTCCGTTTTGATTTTTCGTGAACGTTTCCATTTCATTTTGTTACCGTCCGGTCACGATTTTGGAAAGTCATTTTTTCCATTAGCGTATAGTTCCTTTACGGACACTTTCTAGTCTGGATTTCTCACTGAGACTTTCGGAACTACAGTTCGTCCACTAATACCTTCACGACTGAGACATCCCGACCTACAGTTTCTTTACGCGTTCACAGTCGTCTTAGCATATTGCACCACCGACGGAATTGCCATAAGAACGTCTAACGTATATTTTAAGTTTTTTCATGGCCAAAGAAAAACGAAAGCTGTTCATGAAATCGGGAACGCCCGTTGACGAAACCGTGAACATTCCGTTTTAATATTTCGTGAAGGTTTCCATTTCATTTTGTTACCGTCCGTTCACGATTTTGGAAAGTAATTTTTTCCATTAGCGTATAGTTCTTTTACGGACACTTTCTGGTCTGGATTTCTCACTGAGACTTTCGGAACTATAGTTCGTCCACTAATACCTTCACGACTGAGTCATCCCGACCTACAGTTTCTTTACGCGTTCACAGTCGTCTTAGCATATTGCACCACCGACGGAATTGCCATAAGAACGTCTAACGAATATTTTAAGTTTTTTCATGGCCAAAGAAAAACGAAAGCTGTTCATGAAATCGGGAACGCCCGTTGACGAAACTGTGAACATTCCGTTTTGATTTTTCGTGAACATTTCCGTTTCATTTTGTTACCGTCAGTTCACGATTTTGGAAAGTCATTTTTTCCATTAACGTATAGCACCTTTACAGACACTTTCTTGTCTGGATTTCTCACTGAGACTTTCGGAACTACAGTTCGTCCACTAATACCTTCACGACTGAGTCATCCCGACCTACAGTTTCTTTACGCGTTCACAGTCGTCTTAGCATATTGCACCACAGACGGAATTGCCATAAGAACGTCTAACGAATATTTTAAGTTTTTTCATGGCCAAAGAAAAACGAAAGCTGTTCATGAAATCGGGAACGCCCGTTGACAAAACCGTGAACATCCCGTTTTGATTTTTCGTAAACGTTTCCGTTTCATTTTGTTACCGTCCGTTCACAATTTTGGAAAGTCGTTTTTTTTATTAGCGTATAGTCCTTTTACTGACAACTTCTGGTCTGGATTTCTCTACTTAGACTTTCGGAACTACAGTCGTTGTCGTCGTCGTTCGTCCACTAATACCTTCACGACTGATACTTTCCGACCTACAGTTTCTTTACTGATACCTTTGGGCCTACTGTTCTCCAACTGAGACGTTTCCCCATAATTTTTTCTACGGAGACCCTCAGTACTACAGTTTTCAATTGGGTATACCGCCAAACCTTATGAGGGTTCATATTTCCCTGTGGGAATCTCTGCTTCCTAGGCCATGACCAATTGCCATCGACTATGACCATTCTATTCTAACCAATCAATCATTGGCATTGGTGTGTGCCATGCATATCATCGACTAAATATGGCAATCAATCCATTAGACTTTGAACATTTATGACCATCGTTGTTGCTTTGCTCAATACGCGGCGAGTATCTTTGGCCCAATGATGGTAGTCGGCTGGACAAAGGCTAAAGCAAAAAACAAAAAATCGAAACAATGACTTGATTTTCCAGCTCAGATCCGTACTGAACAAACGGACTTTCACAGTAAGTCTAAGAGAGCTATAAACACTAAATTGCTATAATTATTTTAGAGTTATGCCATAGCTTATTTATCTCTGGTATTACATAAAGTGCTTATTTATGGATTCTCGCAAAGGTATTCTGTGTTTTTTTCCCCCAGTTGCTCCTTTTTTAGCATTTTGATATTTGCATTCCCCCTTGAAATGAGCAAAACGTTTTCTTAGTCATTTACTATGGCATTTTAAATTGTTATAAATTATAATTTAATGCGATTCGTTTCGATTTTACTAGTCTTATTAAAAAGCAATTATATTTCCGGTATGGAGAGAAAATTGTTTTGTATTAACGATGATTATTATGTCATATAGCGGGAAGTGGTAGATTGAATATCACATTAAGAACAAATTAATGATAATATCTATTTTTATTAGATATATTATTATAAACACGAGTTGGCAGGTATTGTTCTAAGCCACTTAAGCGCTGAAGTTGGAAAATCTTGAATATTTCGAATATTTAAAAAAGTCGATAACTCAAAACATCTTATTTTCCCAACTTGGAAATAGATGTATGACAACTTTTTCAAATATTAAAACAATTGGAAAACGGTTTCTTATAAATTTGAAAAAAATGTAAAATTGACTTCTCATTACAAATCCAGATAGTATTAAGAAAACAAGAGAACGAAACTGTCAAAAAAAAATGTAAAATTGACTTCTCATTACAAATCCAGATAGTATTAAGAAAACAAGAGAACGAAACTGTCAAGCGAAAATGTGACAGTAGGTGGCAGTCATGAGGAAATTTATCTAATGTCATGCAGTTTTTGTCGGCGCTTCTCTCAAATATCATACAGTTTGCGTCGGCGCCACCCAGTTCAGTTCTCTGCCGGCCTTATGAAACGTAAGAAAAATAGGATTTAGAACCTACTTTGTAGTAACAAATGTTCTTTTATATAAATCTTTTCATTCTATTAAATTTTTTGGCACACAATTTGAAATTATAACTGCCGATGCCTTAATAAATAATTTATCAAAACAGCACTTCGACCGCAACGTCGGTTATACCAAAGCTGCAGGCATTGTGCGACATCTATACGGTTGACATTTGTTGTTTTTGTAGAAGAGAAATTTTCGCTCTCTTGTTTTCTTGATACTCTCTGACAAATCCTAAGCCCAAGAACCGGATCGCATATTAATTGCGGCTGATATGTAGTGCAACCAACTTCAGGTTCTTATCATTTCTCGCTTATCTGACAGCTGACAGATTAATTCCAGTGACAGTTTATTTTATTGTTTACAATCCTATAAAAGCAGTTTGATCTATAGAATACAGAAATAAAGTTATTCGTGGCGGAATTCTGGCGTAAATTCAAGCTTTTCATTTGGCTGGAGAACCTCAAGGGGCCATCGTTAGAGCGCCCTACAGCATTTAAATATGAATAAATCTTTTGTCTATCGTCCCATTGCTCGTTACCGTGATACTGCCAGTGTTCCATCGAGTCAAAAGTTTGGACGAAACAAATGTTTACAACGACAGAAATGATCCGAAAAATAAACGCAAGGTTTGATTTGTACTGTAATCATATTTGTTGTTTTGATCTCAGCTTTAAAACAATTGTGTTGACTAAACTACAAGAGTAGCTTAACCCTCTAATGCCCCAATTTTTTTGCCAGCTGATTAAATTTTCATTGTTAACGACACAAAAGCAAGAGAACTAAGCAAGAATAGTTTCAAATAAGTTTTCTTTTTATTTTGCTTATTTTTGTTGTCTTAAGGTGTGTTTTACTAAAAGCTTCCTTACTAAATCAACTATCAACCAATTATCAGAATAAATTCAGGCAGTTCGCTTAACCCAAAGTGAACCACACTTGAACCTTCCGAAAAAAGGTTTATGATAGCCGGCTCATGCCGAATTTAATTTAATGAGTTTATTTCGGCATGAGCCGATCAAAACAACAAATAAAATATTTTCTAAAAAATAATTTTACATTTTTTTCTTTCAATTACTAATTAGGAATTACAACAAGTATATACGGCCGTAAGTTCGGCCAGGCCGAATCTTAAGTACCCTCCACCATGGATTGCGTAGAAACTTCTACGAAAAACTGTCATCCACAATCGAATTACTTGGGTTGTGGTATCTTAAAACTTCTTAGCATCGTTTTCTAAATTATGAGTTAGTCCATACGTGGTATATATTAGATAAAAAAAGTTATGTATAGGTAAGTCTACAAATAATTACGAATCGATATGGACTTTTTGCACGATACGTAGAGAAATATGGGGGTCGCTTATATGGGGGCTATATACAATTATGAACTTGATATGGACCAATTTTTGTGTGATTGGGGATCGATTTATCTGAGGGCTATATCTAACTATAGACCGATATGGACCTAGCTAGGCATGGTTGTTAACGGCCATATACTAGCACAATGTACCAAATTTCAACTGACACGGATGAAATTTGCTCCTCCAAGAGGCTCCAAAACCAAATCTCGGGATCGGTTTATATGGGTGCTATATATGATTATGGCCTGATATGGATAACTTTTGGCATGGTTGTTAAATATCATATACTACCACCACGTACCAAATTTCAACCAGATCGGAAGAATTTTGCTTCTCCACAAGGCACCGGAGGTCAAATCTGGGGATCGGTTTATATTGGAGCTATATATAATTATGGACTGATATGAACCAATTCCTGCATGGTTGTTGGATACCATATACTAACATCACGTACCAAATTTCAATCAGATCGGATGAATTTTGCTTTTCCAAGGGGCTCCGAAGGTCAAATCTGGGGATCGCTTTATATGGGAGCTATATATAATTATGGACTGATATGAACCAATTCCTGCATGGCTGTTGGATACCATATACTAACATCACGTACCAAATTTCAACCGAATCGGATGAATTTTGCTCTTCCAAGGGGCTCCGAAGGTCAAATCTGGGGATCGGTTTATATGGGGCCTATATATAATTATGGACTGATTTCTACCAATTTTTGCATTGGTGTTTGAGGTCATATGTTAACACCACGTACCAAATTTCAACTGAATCAAATGAATTTTGGTCTTCCAAGAGGATCCGGAGGTCGAATCTGGTGATTGCTTTATATGGGGGCTATATATAATTATGGACCGATATGAACCAATTTTTGCATAGTTGTTAGATACCATATACTAACACCATGTACCAAATTTCAACCGGATCGGATGAAATTTGCTTCTCCTAGAGGCTCCGCAAGCCAAATCGGGGGATCGGTTTATATGGGGGCTATATATAATTATTGACCGATGTGGACCAATTTTTGCATAGTTCTTAGATACCATATACTAACACCATGTACCAAATTTCAGCAGGATCGGATGAAATTTGCTTCTCTTAGAGGCACCGCAAGCAAATTTGGGGGTTCCGTTTATATGGGGGCTATACGTAAAACTGGACCGATATGGCCCATTTGCAATACCATCCGACCTACATCAATAACAACTACTTGTGCCAAGTTTCAAGTTGATAACATCTTTCGTTCGGAAGTAAGCGTGTTTTCAACAGACGGACGGACGGACATGCTCAGATCGACTCAGAATTTCACCACGACCCAGAATATATATATTCGATGTGTTTCAAACGGAATGACAAAGTTAATATACCCCCATCCTATGGTGGAGGGTATAACATAAAATATTAAAATTAGCCATTAAAAATATGAAAACAGTGAGTAATAAAACATTTAATTAAAATAACTTCCTGTGTAGTTTAAAACAAGTATATACGGCCGTAAGTTCGGCCAGGCCGAAGCTTATGTACCCTCCACCATGGATTGCGTAGAAACTTCTACTGTAGACTGTCATCCACAATCGAATTACTTGGGTTGCGGTAACTTTTGCCGATGACAAGGTATCTTAAAACTTCATATTACCGTAATATATACCACGTATTCCATACGTGGTATATATTAAACTTAAAATGGCCGATTAAATACGTATATAATAAAGTTTGAAAAAATTTTCTATAGAAATAAAATTTTGACAAAATAAAATTATGACAACATTTTATATAAAAGTAAAATTTGGACAAAATTTTCTATAGAAACACGATTTTAACAAAATTTTCTATAGAAATACGATTTTAACAAAATTTTCTATAGAAATAAAATTTTTACAAAATTTTCAAAAGATTTAAAATTTTGACAACATTCTCTATAGAATTAAAATTTTGACAACATTTTCTATAGAAATAAAATTTTGCCAAAATTTTCTATAGAAATAAAATTTGACAAAATTTTCTATAGGAATAAAATTTCGACAAAATTTTCTATAGAAATAAAATGTTGACAAAATTTTCTATAGAAATAAAATTTTGCTAGATTATTTTTGCTCGAGTGGCAAGCATGATTATGAACCGATATGGACCAATTTTTGTGTGATTGGGGATCGGCTATATATAACTATAGACCGATAGGGACCAATTTTGGCATGGTTATTAGCGGCAATATATTTTAACACCACGTTGCAAATTTCAACCGGATCTGATGAATTTTGCTCGTCCAAGTGGTTCCGGAGTTCAAATCTGGGGAGCGGTTTATATAGGGGCTATATATAATTATGGACTGATATGGACAAATTTTTGAATGGTTCTTAGAGACTATATACTAATACCATGTACCAAATTTCAGCCGGATCGGATGAAATTTGCTTCTCTTAGAGCAATCGCAAGCCAAATTTTGGGGTCCGCTTATATGGGGGCTATACGTAAAAGTGGACCGATATGGACCAATTTTTGCATGGTTGTTAGAGACCATATACACCCTCACAAAAAATAGCTTCTGTAACATATACTCCCAAACATATTTTGCTTCAAGCATATACATTTTTGGGTATTGCCCAAACATTTATATGTTTGATCTCTTCCAATATATAATATGTTTGAAAGCATATTGGTCTAAACAATATATGTTTGGGTAGTCTAAGTTCCAAACATTTTGTATTTTTGAATCCAAATTCAATAATGTTGTCTTCCAAAAAACAATATGTTATTATGTGAACATATAATATGTTTGGAAGCATTTTGCACCCAAAAATATTATATGCTTAAAAAAATTCTCCCAAACAATATTGTGCTCAAAATTTTATTTATTTATTTATATATTTACAATCATAATGAATTATGAAAATAAACAGGTAATATAGGTGCTAACAACATAGTTTTCGACCTGAATGCTCAAAATTTTGTTTCTGCCTAATTGTATATTCCCTCACATCTTTCTCACTTCCACGAGATTTTTTAGTTCTTAGCACATTTTTCTGTAATACAAACATTGTAGAAGAAATTATTCAATTTTATGATTTTTTTTATTCGAACAGCGGACCACACAGTTTGTAAGGATCAAAGAAGTAGCTGATCAATTGCCCAAGGAAAAATAAAATGTTAATTTTGTAATAACAAGCAACAACCACCAACTTAATTCAATATCGCTCCCTGTTAAATAGCGCTCCAAGCTACTAAACACATATATGTTTATAGGCTATTTCTAAATTAATATATGTTTGCATCCAAGCATATTATATTTACAAACATTTTATGTCCCAAACATAATATGTTCTAACATATTAACATATATGTCCCAAACATGTTATGCTAGTTTATGAACATTATATGCTTCCACTCAATAATATTGTGTTTAAAAATTTGTGTTCCAAACATATAATGTTTATAGCCAAACATATGAAAGACAGTCTTTTTCATCCGTGTACTAACAACATGTACCAAATTTCAGACGGATCAGATGAAATGTGCTTCCCTTAGAGCAATCGCAAGCCAAATTTGGGGGTCCGTTTATATGGGGGCTATACGTAAAAAGGGACCGATATGGCCCATTTGCAATACCGTCCGACCTACATCAATAACAACTGCTTGTGCCAAGTTTCAAGTCGATAACTTGTTTCGTTCGGAAGTTAGCGTGATTTCAACAGACGGACGGACGGACATGCTCCGATCGACTCAGAATTTCACCACGACCCAGAATATATATACTTTATGGGGTCTTAGAGCAATATTTCGATGTGTTACAAACGGAATGACAAAGTTAATATACCCCCATCCTATGGTGGAGGGTATAAAAAAGAACATTTTTGGAAGTGCTTGTAAAGTTGTGCCTTGATTTTCAATTTCATGCAAATAAGAAGATCGGTTTATGTGAATCCATATAGCTATTCTTCATACTTGATCTGCGTGCAAGCCAAAGGCGAATCGATTCCAAATTACAGAATAGCTCCATTATTGAAGGCTCTAACGCTAGAGAGACAGACAGACGGACATTGCCACATAGTTGTAGAATTTCTTTTTGTAATCATTAAAAATTCTTTTTTCCTTCGGGATCTTAATCTCCTTTACGATTTTGTTTTTTCATGGCACTTAAGGCCACTACAATGTAAATAAAATCTCATATAAATTTGAACAAAAAAAAATCGTACCCATAAAATTTCCGATAGAGCTGCTAGTCAAACCAAAAATTAAACGATAAAATCTCCAAGTCAATAGGAACCTATGATTTTAATGTAATCAATTGTTTTAAATTATCAGAGGATGCCCTAAATAATCCAGGTGATTACTAACATTTTGGCTTATAGAGAACTTCATACACCATCCCATCCCAAAAAGAGAAACAAAATAAAAAATCATGAACATGCAATTAACAACCCTCCCCAAAAAAAAAGAAAAAAAAAACAAGAAAACTACTCTACAATAAAGGCCTGATTCGTGTTCTTATTTTCAAAGGCTTGATGAACATTCTACGTTCCTTGTTTTGTTCGTTTTTTTTTTGCTATGCGTTACCCACAGTTGTGTATCTGCCCCAGCAGGTCATTAAATGATGATCTTGAACTATTATTCACGGTTCGCCTGGACGTGACTAACAATGGGCGAGCAATCATGAAACAAAGTAAGTACGGGTTTCCAATTTTAAGCCCAAAACCAAAAACAAGAATGAGAATGAATCGTTTACCACAAAACCCTAAAGTGTCTTGGAACTGACTTTGTAATACAGAAATGCTGATAATACTGATAATCATGGAATTGTATGCATCGTCATCATTAGGGTTGGTTAACCAACCTGGTTATTTAAACTGATTTTTTTCCCAAAATGGGCTAAAAGCATTTAGGCCCCTTTCATACTACAAAAAAAAAACAACAACAAAAACGAGTTCAAAGCAATTCTGTTGTCTCGCAGAAGTGAACTGAACATTTCAGTTTTACTTCACTGGAGAAAATTATAACAACTGGCCTTAAAGGTAATTTCAAAATAGTTTCGTTCATATTTTGTTAATGTGATTGATCTTTAATACTCTGGTCAATTACATTTTGCCTAAAGCGATTTTAGTGATATAATCGATTTTACAGAAGTAATTGTTATAGATAATTGTTTCGTGTAATTATCAGAAACACAGGGTACTCTCTCCACCATGGACGGCTACTATGGCTACCATGAGTCAGCTTGCAATCATATTATCGGTGATGTGGTGAGAGTCATAAGCTTTGACTACTGAATGTTAAATTAGTAGAAACAACGACTTGCAAACATGTAAACAGATGTTCACGGACCATCAACGGATGTTTACGAAACCACGAACGGATGTTCACGTACCCGTGAACGAGGGTTCATGAAAAACCAAGACCGAATATCTTATTCTCATTTTCCAATAATATCTTTTAAAAAGGTGTTCACTTAACCAAGATGGAATTTTCACGTACACACAAAATTTTTTTTTTCTGATTCAATCACAAAATTAATTGATCCAATTAATTTTTTAATTGAAATGTCTTCAATCACAGAAATGATAGTATCAATTAAAAAATTGTTTGAAAGTAAATTAAAAAATTAATTGATCCAATTAAACAAAATTCTCATTCAATCACAAAATTAAATTAAAAAAATTAATTGAGGGTCAATTAAAAAATTAACTGATTCAATTAAACAAAATTCTCATTCAATCACAAAATTAGGTATATACAAAATTAAGTATATACGGCCGTAAGTTCGGCCAGGCCGAACCTTATGTACCCTCCACCATGGATTGCGTAGAAACTTCTACAAAAGACTGTCATCGATCGAATTACTTGGGTTGTGGTAGCTTACAACTTCTTAAATTTTCTAAATTGTGAGTTAGTCCATACGTGGTATATCTAAGACAAAAAAGGTATGTATAGGTAAGTCTACAAATAATTACGAATCGACATGAACTTTTGCACTTTTTTGGGGGTCGCTTACATGGGGGCAATATAGAATTATGAACTAAATATGGACCAATTTTTGTGTGATTGGGGATCGATTTATTTGAGGGCTATATATAGCTATAGACCGATATGGACCTAGTTAGGCATGATTGTTAACGGCCATATACTAGCACAATGTACCAAATTTCAACTGACTCGGATGAAATTTGCTCCTCCAAGAGGCTCCAAAACAAAATCTCGGGATCGGTTTATATGGGGGCTATATATGATTAGGGACTGATATGGACCACTTTTGGCATGGTTGTTAAATATCATATACTATCACCACGTACCAAATTTCAACAAGATCGGATGAATTTTACTTCTGCAAAAGGCGCCGGAGGTCAAATCTGGGGATCGGTTTATATGGGGCCTATATATAATAATGGACTGATATGAAGCAATTCCTGCATGGTTGTTGGATACCATATACTAACATCACGTGCCAAATTTCAACCGAATCGGATGAATTGTGCTCTTCCAAGGGGCTCCGGAGGTCAAATCTGCGGATCGGTTTATATGGGGCCTATATATAATTATTGACCGCTTTCGACCGATTTGTGCATGGGTGTTTGACGTCATATATAAACACCACGTACCAAATTTCAACTGAATCAGATGAATTTTGGTCTTCCAAGAGGCTCCGGAGGTCAAATCTAGGGATCGGCTTATATGGGGGCTATATATAATTATGGACCGATGTGGACCAATTTTTGCACGGTTGTTGGAGACCCTATATATGGGGGCTATAAGTAAAATTGGACCGATATGTCCCATTTGCAATACCACCCGACCTACATCAATTACAAGTACTTGTGCCAAGTTTCAAGTCGATAGCTTGTTTCGTTCGGAAGTTAGCGTGATTTAAACAGACGGAAGGACGGACGGACGGACATGCTCAGATCGACTCAGAATTTCACCACGACCCAGAATATATACACTTTATGAGGTCTTAGAGCAATATTTCGATGTGTGACAAACGGAATGACAAAGTTAATATATCCCCCATCCTATGGTGGAGGGTATAAAAATTAATTGCAGGTCAATTAAAAAATTAATTGATCCAATTAAAAAATTATTTGATACTCGTACTATTAATTTTTGTGATTGATTGTTTTTTTTTTTTTTTCAATTAAAAAATTTGTAGAACCAATTAAATTTTTAATTGAATATTTTTTTTAAACTTAATTAATACTTTAATTGGAAAAAATTTCGTGAAATTTTTTTCTGTGTACCAAAGAACGCACGTTAATGAAACATCAACACAGAACGTGTTGAAGCACAAAAGACTTGCATGAAATTCTACTAAAGCCAGCGTGCAATCACACTGGCAGTGATGTGTTGACTTCTGAATTTTGAATGAACTATTAGCATATACACTAATAGAAGAAAAAACTTGCAAACATGTAAACGGATATTCATAAAACCAAGAACGGGTATTCACGAAACCATTAACGGCCTCAAAAGCCAGAGTTTTGCCTGATTTGTTTTAAATTTTGCACAAGGAGTACGATTTATAGTATCGTTAATTGTGCCAAATTTGGTCAAAATCTGTTCAGATTTAGATATAGCTCCCATATATATCTTTCGTCCGATTTGCACTTATATGGCCTGAAAAGCCATAGTTTTGCCCTGACATGCTTCAAATTTTGCGCAAAGAGTACGTTTAATAGTATCGGTAAGAGTACCAAATTTGGTTTAAATCGGTTCAGATTTAGACATAGCTCGCATATATATCTTTCACCCGATTTGCACTTATATGGCCTGAAAAGCCAGAGTTTTGTCCTGATTTACTTTAAATTTTGCACAAGGAGTACGATTTATAGTATCGGTAAGTGTACCAAATTTGGTTGAAATCTGTTCAGATTTAGATACAGCTCCCATGTGTGTGTACGCCAGAGTTGGGGAAATATGGTAGAATGTTTCATATTTTAATCCCATTTTCAATGGCATTTTCTCCAATTGATTTGATAGTTTCTACAGAGAATATATTTAATTCGCTATTTAAATGTGTCAAGTGCAATCTAATTTGATTCAGATTTAAATAAATCCTATATATAAATCCAATATAGTTGTTCTTGCGGTTTATACAAATATGGCCAAAATACCCACACACAATTCTGTGATGATTTCCCAATATCGTAATCATATCCTACACACTGTAATGCCAGACTTTCCACAGAATGGTTGAGTTTTAAATAAGGCTCCGACTTGTGGAAATATCGCCCGACTTGGCCAAATAATAGATCATAACCCACAATAGACCATATATCTTCAAATTGGTTAAGATATAGATATTTGAATATGGGAATATAAACCTTCATAATAACTCCAAACAAATTTCAAAGAGTTGAGATGGTAACACAAATTTTGGTGTACATAGTGGTGAAGGGTATAATATAGTCGGCCCCGCCCGACTTTAGGCTTTACTTA
Organism: Haematobia irritans; assembly: GCF_050003625.1. Classification (NCBI taxonomy): domain Eukaryota; kingdom Metazoa; phylum Arthropoda; class Insecta; order Diptera; family Muscidae; genus Haematobia; species Haematobia irritans. Next base: position 10,388,037 of record NC_134397.1, read on the forward strand.
CTTATTTTTTTTTTGTTTGATTTAATGGTCTTTATCTGCTACTAATCTATCTTTGCTTTTTTAATTTATCGACAACTTTTCTATTCTCAATAGTGGCCAAACTGACCTCGTTTAATCTCATTAAAATTATGCATTTTTATTGCCTTTGATTTTCTTCCTTCCTTATGCGAAAAACATCTCTCACTCTCCTAGATTTATACTCAAAATCATTTTTACAAAATATTTGAAATCATTTCGAAATAGTGTGAAAACTAAAAGACAACGTCATGGCTGAGTACTCAATGCATTAAGACCATGTAAGAATTTTTCTCTCAAAATTTTTGCTTTGCAATTGCAAAATTTTCTAGTCATGCCATTGACATTGAATTGAAATTTTTGGTTAAATTAGTTTCATTGCAAAAGTTGCGAGCGGTATGTGATTTTTTAACAAGATTCGTTTGGTTGACAATTTATTCATTGAATTGTGAAGGAATTACGACCAACAAAAATTAAAAAAAAAATCCCAAGAATTTTATTTGCATTTGCCCAACGAGTCATAAGTGATGATGGTGATGATGAAACTCATTTGGTTTATTCTATGAATGAAATTTTATATTATTCAAAAATTCATTTACGCAAAAGGGTAAAAAATAATAAAAATAAAATAAGTGTGAAAATTTGTTCAAAACAAAGATTTGGTGTATATTGAATTTCAAAGGCTAAGTGAAATTTTTTCCCATTCTAGAGGAACCGGAAGTGTTTATTTGCAAAAAAAAGGTGATTATAGCTCAAAAATAAATTTTGAAATATTTTGAAAATTTTATAAATTTATAAAAAAAATTATAGAAAAATTAAAAAAGAACTTTTTTTGGTATTTTTCTATGTATTATATTTGTGAATTATTTGCCAACCGGAAGAGTTTATTCAAAAAAAAAAATTGAAATAATTTTTAAAATATTTTGAATTTTTTTTTATTTATAAAAACAATTTTTTTTATAAAAAAGTATAACAAAAAAATATTTTTTGTTTGTATTTTTATATATATATATATATATTATGTTTTTATATATATGATTTTTTTCTTTTTATGTATTCAAAACCCTGTGAGTTTTTCATAAATCTTATTGCCAATTAAATTAATTAGCTTTTGCCATAGCATTTATTTAATGACTGCTTCCTTAGTGATTACACAATTGCAAATCATTAATGAAATACATGTCAACTACATGGCTGCTGTCTTAAGATACCCAGGGGCAAATATAATGCCACAAGTCAATAGACCCCAGATACCAATGACCAATCCCATAAAGAATATATAAGGCCAAATAATTTTCTGCCTATGGCTCTCTATGGCCAATAGCCTCATAGGGAAGGGGAAGCCTATTGTGGTTTGCTTTAGTTTCTAAAATTAAATCACGTGCCATGCTCATGATTTATTTGGTCAATTAATGATGACACAAGTGTTCAAAGACGCTCAACAATTTGCCCAAGTAAACAAATTGTAATAGAAAGGGGAAAGGGGGGGAGCGAATTATTCCACTTCTATATTGGTCATTGGAAGACAGACCAAAATCTACTGTTCTTGAAATTGTTTTATGGCCAGCGCAGCAAAGAAAACTAAAACAAATTGATGATGTCTCTACAATAATGAGAGAAAAGATAAAAAATTGTCATACTAGGAAGATAAAAGAAAAACAGCATTCTTCACCATACTCTAATCAATCATACAAATACTTGGCATGGGTTTGCTTGGATATTGATTAATTTCCTCTTCATTTATTTGGGTAGGTGCGCCTACATATATGTATGTGGGGTGGGGTAACCAACCTACAAATACAAAAAAAAGAAAATCTGAAAAGAAACTGCAATCTAGGCAAAAATTGTTTACCCGATCCGCACCAAAAAAAAAAAAAATACGAGGGTAGTTTCTCCCAAGTTAAAATAAACTAAAATAAGTTCAGATAAATTATGAATGAAATTAAATATTTTATATAATAAATATAAAACTACCCATTCCATAATGCAATTAAATCGAATTTCCGACAACTTTTCCCCTATATTTCTTTATTTACCTTAAAGCTTTTAGAGTCTTGTACAGACCTATAAAAAAGTTTAATAAAATTTTATGGATATCCGCCGAGTTACATTAGCTTTATCGGTTTAAAAAAATATCAATAACACTCATACGCACTAGTATACAGAATTCTTAACACTTATACGCACTAATAGCCAAATATTAATAACACTCATATATTTATTGGTGAGAAAACTTTGGAAATTGTGTGAAAAGTCGAATAGGAAACGTTCATCTGAAACGAAACTGTAATCGAGGCAAAAATTGTTTACAATATATACTAAGCAGTTTTTCCCATGATAAAATAAACTACAATAAGTTCAAATGAATCAAAAATAAAATCATTTTTTGATTATGGCTGGGTACTCACTATAAGACCATAAGAATGATTTACTCAGGTTTTTGTTATAACCTAGCACAAAAAAAGGAAGGCACAACTTTAAAAGCACTTCGAAAAATGTCCGCCATCTGATGTTCTTTATTTTAACTACACACAACAAAATTTATTTCTGATTCAATCACGAAATTAATTGATCCAATTAATTGTTTTAATTGATATGTCTTCAACAACAGAAATGATAGTATCAATTAAAAAATTAATTGAAAGTCAATTAAAATAATTTATTGTTCCAATTAAAAAATTAATTGATGCTATTAATGTTTGTGATTGGTTTTTATTTCAATTACAAAGTTTGTTGAATCAATTAAATTTTTAATTGCATATTTTTTAAAACTCAATTAAAATTTTAATTGGAAAAATTGTCTTGAAATTTTTTCTGTGTACACAGGAAGTTCTTTTAATTCATTTTTTATACCCTCCACCATAGGATGGGGGTATATAAACTTTGTCATTCCGTTTGTAACACATCAAAATATTGCTCTAAGACCCCATAAAGTATAAATATTCTGGGTCGTGGTGAAATTCTGAGTCGATCTGAGCATGTCCGTCCGTCCGTCCTTCCATCCGTCGGTTGAAATCACTCTATCTGGGTCGTGGTGAAATTCTGAGTCGATCTGAGCATGTCCGTCCGTCCGTCCGTCCTTCCGTCTGTCTGTTGAAATCACGCTAACTTCCGAACGAAACAAGCTATCGACTTGAAACTTGGCACAAATAGTTGTTATTGATGTAGGTCGGACCCCCAAATTTGGCTTGCGGGGACTCTAAGAGAAACAAATTTCATCTGATCCGGCTGAAATTTGGTAATTGTATCAGCATATGATCTCTACCAACCATGCAAAAATTGGTCCACATCGGTTCATAATGATATAACATACAGCCCCCATATGAACCGATCCCCCGATTTGGCTTTCGGAGCCGCTAAGAGAAGCAATTTCATCCGATCCGGCTGAAATTTGGTACGTAGTGTTAGAATATGGTCTCTAACAACCATGCATTGGTCAAAATTGGTCCATATCGATCCATACTTATATATAGCTCCCATATAAACCGATTTGGTACATGGTGTAAGTATATGGTCTCTAACAGCTATGCAAAAATTGGTCCACATCGGTTCATAATTATATACAGCCCCCATATAAACCGATCCCACGATTTGGCGTGCGGAGCCTCTAAGAGAAGGCCACCACGTACCAAATTTCAACCAGATCGGATGAATTTTGCTTCTCCAAAAGGCACCGGAGGTCAAATCTGGCGATCGGTTTATATGGGATCTATATATAATTATGGACTGATAGGAACCAATTCCTGCATAGTTGTTGGATACCATATACTAACATCACGTACCAAATTTCAGCTGAATGGGAAGAATTTTGCTCTTCCAAGGTGCTCCGGAGGTCAAATCTGGGGATCGGTTTATATGGGGCCTATATATAATTATGGACCGATATCGACCAATTTTTGCATGGGTGTTTGAGGCCATATATTAACATCACGTACCAAATTTCAACTGCGTCAGATGAATTTTGGTCTTCCAAGAGGCTCCGGAGGTCAAATCTGGTGATCGGTTTATATGGGGGCTATATATAATTATGGACCGATATGGACCAATTTTTGCATGATTGTTCGACACCATATACTAACACCATGTACCAAATTTCAGCCGGATCGGATGAAAATTGTTTCTCTTAGAGGCCACGCAAGCCAAATTGGGGGGTCCGTTTATATGGGGGCTATACGTAAAAGTGGACCGATATGGCCCATTTGCAATACCATCCGACCTACATCAATAACAACTACTTGTGCCAAGTTTCAAGTCGATAGCTTGTTTCGTTCGGAAGTTAGCGTGATTTCAACAGACGGGCGGACGGACGGACCGACATGCTCAGATCGACTCAGAATTTCACCACGACCCAGAATATATATACTTTATGGGGTCTTAGATCAATATTTCGATGTGTTACAAACGGAATGACAAAGTTAATATACTCCCCATCCTATGGTGGAGGGTATAAAAATTCAAATTTTGTTGAAAAAATGCTAAATCCATTCTAGGAAAATTGAGAATTTTTGAAAATATTTAAGATAAAACGTTACAGACATGCTTTAATACAGCAAATGCATTAAAAGTCATAAACAAATTATAAAAATTATGTATTTGGCAAAATATCCGACAATTTTTTAATTCATATCCAAAACACTTAATTCGGATCCCAACTTAAGAATTGATGCAAATTCAGTGCCATGGCTGTTGAAATGGTGAAAATCCATCCTATGATAAGCCCATGTTAAATTCATCGCTCTAAGCCATGTTTGAACCACTTCCAGATTCAAAAAGAGCATTTTCACTACTTTTTTGGTGACACTTTTTTTACTAGGAAGTAATATAATTTAATTGACCTTATGAGCTTTGCATTATGAATTTTTGAGATAAATATATAAATAAAACTATCCCATCCACATACAATTAAATCGGTTTTCCCACAAATGATTTCCAATTTTCCTTTATTTATCTTCAAGCTTATGAAGTCATGAACACATTTTTAAAATGTTTAATAAAATTGTGTGGATATGCCCCGAGTTATATTAGGTTTAATCGGTTTGGACAAAATTTATTAACACTCATACGCACTAATACTCAAAATTAATAATAATCATGCGCACCAATATCCAACATTAGTAACACTCATACACACTAATGTCCAAATATTGGTTGTGGAAAGAAAAATTGGAAATTGTATAAATGGTCGGATGTGAAATGTTGCAATTATTATGTGTACTTTTTAGGGACAAATATCGATCAAGAATTGTTGAACTTGGACACAATAATTCTCATGATTCGATATGAATTGAACCTTGAAGGGCACCTTATAAAAGATTTTCATCCGCCAATTGGAGAAGGAAACCCACATGGGTTATGGGTCAGGTTTTTCTAGGTGATTGAATAAAATTTTCTTTTCTTTTACTTTTAAGCTAATTTTGATAATTTTTTTTTAGATATCCTTTAGATAAAGAGCTACCACCAGTTAGTCTAAGATAAAATAATTATTGGATTTATTCAATGATTAAAATTGGACATGCCTATATGAGAAAATTATATTTAAATAATATGGCATCATATGGACTCAAATCCTAAGTTAGTCTATTATATATTATTACAGTGCCACTTATAGGAACTTTTTAGCATTCTTCTAAAGGATATCTCATATTTTTCTCATCCCATAACTCATTCCTTAATTAATCCCAAAAATTATTCAAATATTTTTTCTTGTATATTTGTGTTCGTTATATCCTAATATGTAGTTTTCCATTCATCGTTATTTTCAACAACAAAAATGTCACTTCTCCATGACAATAGTTTTTGTGCTCTTCTGTCACTCACTTTGATTAGGCATGCACAGATATGCAAAATCATCGAATACATTCAGCAGCAATATTCGAATACTCTGCATTACTATTTCCTCGACTTGAAAATTGAATAGGTTTTTTATTCTTTGCTTACTTTTTTATGCAATTTCTTAAAAAAAAATAGTTCGCCTTTTTTAGGGTCATGTTGGTGTGTAGTTGCGGTAGTCAAAAACATTTTTTTAGCTTTCTTTTTTTTTTCTCATGTTTTGTGACGCCTTCAAGTATACGAATGCAATAAAAATTCAATTGTAATGCAATTTAGTATTTGTTGTTTTTTGGTCGTCATTTCTGTTTTTCTGTTTTCAACTATGAATGACGTTTGGAATGAGAGCAGCCACGTTTTAGGATTGTCAATAGAATGCGCGTGTGAATCAATTTGCATAGCTTCACAAAGATGGTGTCCGCATTCATTGGGGAAAAGTTACTTGGATCTATTTGTGTTCTGTTTGTATATCTATAAGTAGGGAAGTAGGGATGACGAATTTTATGGTTTTTGGGGATTTTGAAAAAAAAAAACAAATACATAAGAGATAAGTATCCCAAATAATGGACAAATGACAATCTATATAACTTATCGAATTTTTCATATTTATCATTCTAGCTGAATAAATATTTGATGCAATAATACAAATTATCTTTTAAATTATAAGGATACTGGTGTAGTAGGAGTACTAAATATGTTTGGGACTTGATAGCGTATGATTATTATTTATATGATCATATTTATAAAATGTTTAATAAACTTGTATGGAGAACCGCCCAGTTATATTTAGTTGAAATCGATTCAGATTTAGATATAGCTTCCATATATATGTTTTTCTGATTTCGACAAAAATGTTCAAAATACCAACATTTTCCTTGTAAAATTGCCACTGCTTAGTCGAAAAGTTGTAAAAATGACTCTAATTTTCCTAAACTTCTAATACATATATTCGAGCGATTAATCATAAATAAACTTTTTCGAAGTTTCCTTAAAATTGCTTCAGATTTAAACGTTTCCCATATTTTTTTACTAACATTGTGTTCCACCCTAGTGCATTAGCCGACTTAAATTTTGAGTGTATAGATTTTGTAGAAGTCTATCAAATTCTGTCCAGATCGAGTGATATTTAAATGTATGTGTTTGGGACAAACTTTTATATATAGCCCCCAATACATTTGACGGATGTAATGCAGGGTATAATATAGTCGGCCCCGTCCGACTTTGGACTTTCCTTATTTGTTTTATATTAAATTGATGTTTAAATACATTATTGTGCTGCTATTCGTGGTGTGCTACTACTTCTAAGAGTATTCCTATAATTAATGTTGTTATTGTACAACACAAATTCACTCTCTCACCCGCACTCTCGTGCACACACACCCACACACCCACACACCCAGCAAAGAATCACACTGCACTTGTGCTAATAATGAATGAGTAAATATACATAAATATTCAGGTAGTAGTCATTTAGTTGTCGTATTTAATTAGAGCTCATTGAATTTGTTCTTATTGTTGTTGGTGTTGTCGTTGTTTTCGTATGTATGAACTCAGAGCAAAGAGAAATGCAATTTCTAACTAAAGCCATGCAGCAATTTACCACACAAATAATGACAATGTATTTTTATTAAATTTTATTTAGTTGTTTATTATTCGTAACCAAATGTATTCGTACATTTTTAATGAGAAATGGTTATGTTTAAAATGTGTCATATTATGGTGAGACTATGTAAAATGACTAATACATTGGGTATTTTTATGGTTTTTTGGTAGCGTGAATTGGTGGCATTAAGGGAGGGAGAACATTCCATGAATGTTATGCTAAAATGATAATTGAATTTGGAATTTAGGAATAAAGCTTGTAGTCATATTAAGCTGAAAGATTTTTTTTTTACATTAGAAATGTTTGCTAATTTTCTAAAGAACTTGCAGGTTCGAATGCGAATATTAATGAATTAAAGTTTCCAGAAAGCTAAATGCCATATAGGCATTAGAAAAAAAGAAAAGTAGAAGAAGTTTAAAACAGAACCTAACGTTAGAAAATCTGATTATTATTTATTCCAGATTTTTTCCTGTTTTTTTGTATTTTTTTCTCACACTTTGATAGATATAATAGGCCAAATAGCGCTTATTTTTGTAAGGCCATTTAGTGACAATTCAAGAATCAAGTTCTCAGAACAAACTTATACAGCTCTTGAATTAGATGGACAAGAGGTAGGTCCTCAAAATTACATGTTTTTTCTACATGCTCTTAGTACCAGTGCTGCCGCTACTACTTCAATCGAAGTATTTTGCTTCATTTTCACAAAATTTACTTCGTCACTCCTTCTTCCAAAAATCTGCTTCACTTTTTGTTCTGCTTCAAATTTTCCCCATATTACCTAAATGTTTTTACTATTCGTTTAATTACGATGAACATAGCGGTTTTAATCATTGAATTATTAACCGATGTGGACCAATTTTTGCATAGTTGTTCGAGACCATATACTTACACCATGTACCAAATTTCAGCCGGATCGGATGAAATTTGGTTCTCTTAGAGGCTCCGCAAGCCAAATCGGGGGATCAGTTTATAAGGGGGCTATATATAATTATGGACCGATATGGACCAATTCTGGCACGCTTGTTAAAGATCATATACTAACACCATGTTCCAAATTACAACCGGTTTGGATAAAATTTGCTTCTTTTGGAGACTTCGCAAGCCAAATCTGGGGATAGGTTTATATGGGGGCTGTATATAATTATGAACCGATGTGGACCAATTTTTGCATGGTTGTTAGAGACCACATACCAATATCATGTACCAAATTTCAGGCGGATCGGATGAAATTTGCTTCTCTTTGAGGCTCCGGAACCCAAATCTAAGGATCGGTTTATATGGGCGCTATATATAATTATGGACCGGTGTGGACCAATTTTTGCACGGTTGTTAGAGACCATATACCAACACCATGTACCAAATTTCAGACGGATCGGATGCAATTTGCTTCTCTTTGAGGCTTCGCAAGCCAAATCTGGGGATCGGTTTATATGGGGTCTATATATAATTACGGACCGATGTGGACCAATTTTTGCATGGTTGTTAGAGACCATATACCAACACCATGTACCGAATTTCAGCCGGATCGGATGAAATTTGCTTCTCTTTGATGCTCCGCAAGCCAAATCTGGGGATCGGTTTATATGGGGGCTATATATAATTAAGGACCGATGTGGACCAATTTTTGCATGATTGTTAGAGACCATATACCAACACCATGTACCAAATTTCAGACGGATCGGATGCAATTTGCTTCTCTTTGAGGCTTCGCAAGCCAAATCTGGGGATCGGTTTATATGGGGGCTATATATAATTAAAGACCGATATGGACCAATTTTTGCATGGTTGTTAGAGACCGTATACCAACATCATGTACCAAATTTCAGCCGGATCGGATGAAATTTTCTTCTCTTTGAGGCTCCGCAAGCCAAATCTGGGGATCGGTTTGTATGGGGGCTATATATAATTATGGACCGATGTGGACCAATTTTTGCATGGTTGTTGGAGACCAAATTTCAGCCGGATCTGATGAAATTTGCTTCTCTTTTAGGCTCCGCAAGCCAAATCTGGGGATCGGTTTATATGGTGGCTATATATAATTATGGACCGATGTGGGCCAATTTTTGCATGGTTGTTAGAGACCATATACCAACACCATGTACCAAATTTCAGCCGGATCGGATGATATATGCTTCTGTTAGAGGCTCCACAAGCCAAATCTGAGGGTCCCTTTATATGGGGGCTATACGTAAAAGTGGACCGATATGGCCCATTTTCAATACCATCCGACCTACATCAATAACAACTATTTGTGCCAAGTTTCAAGTCGATAGCTTGTTTCGTTCGGAAGTTAGCGTGATTTCAACAGACGGACGGACGGACGGACGGACGGACATGCTTAGATCGACTCAGAATTTCACCACGACCCAGAATATATATACTTTATGGGGTCTTAGAGCAATATTTCGATGTGTTACAAACGGAATGACAAAGTTAATATACCCCCATCCTATGATGGAGGGTATAAAAATTAAAGCTTTTAACATTAGGTTTATTTCGGTAGAGAAAGGGTTAAGGATAAAAGTCTGTAGATACATATTTTCATCATTAATTATTTTTCTTTTGTTTGCTCATAAAAATGTCGATGTCTTTTATTGAATAATTTACAGTAATTTAGATTTCATATGAAATTTTTGTATATCCACTACCATAGAATGGCAGTGGCGGTATAATGAATTTGTCATTCCGATTGTAACACATCGAAATATCGATTTCCGACTATATAAAGTATATATGTTCTTGATCAGGGAGACATTCTAAGACGATATAAGCATCCCAGCAAAAAAAATCTGGAAGTACTTACAAAGGCACAACTTTAAAAGCACATCCAGAAGATGCACTTCCAATGATGTTCTTTATTTTAACTACCCAGGAAGTTCTTTTCATTCAATTTTTTTTAACTTGGTTTTTTCATACTTTTAATGAGTAACTTTAACTTTTTTTGCTTGAAATAGTTTAAAAACAGAGTAAGAATTCATAAAATGGTACAACTCATTTAAATTTTGTCGAAAAAAATGCTAAATCCAATCTAAAAAAAAATGTGAATTTTTGAAAATATTTGAGATCAAACGTTTCCGACAAGCGTTAGAATCCATTAAAAATTATAAAAAATTATAAAAATTATTTATTTGACAAAATATCACAGAATTTTTTAATCTACATTCAAACCATTGTATTCGGATCATACCTAAAGAAGTGATGCAAATTCAGTGCAACGGCTGTTGAAATGAAGGACTTCCGTCCTAGTACAAGCCCATGTTAAATTCATCGCTTCTGCGTCAATTTTGCACCACTTACGGATTCAAAGAGAAGATTTTCATTACTTTTTTGGTGACGTTTTTTTTTTTGCTGGGATGTCCGTCTGTCTGTTGTAATCACGCTACAGCTTTCAATAATGGCGCTATCGTCCACAATGGACTGAATAGTCTAAGTTAGCCTGATATATCGGGCTGCCACCTAACCTATCGTCCTGCAATTTGGCACAGATTCGTTTTTATACCCTTCACCACTACTGTGGTACAGGGTATAATAAGTTTGTGCATTTGTATGTAACGCCAAGAAGGAAAAGCCTGAGACCCATCGTTTAGTATACCGATCGTCTTAGAATTAAATTCTGAGTCGATTTAGCGATGTCCGTCTGTCTGTCTGTCTGCCTGTCCGTTTGTCTGTCTGTCCGTCTGTCTGTTGATGTATTTTTGTGTGCAAAGTACAGCTCGCAGTTTTAGTCCGATTGTCCTAAAATTTGGTATAGGGTCCTGTTTCGGCTCAAAGACGATCCCTATTGATCGGTTCAGATTTAGATATAGCTGCCATATATATTTTTCACCGATCTGGTCATAATTGGCGTGTATATCAACCGATCTTCCTCAAATTCCGTACATCCGAATATTTTATGAGTCTCGAAAAACTTGCAAAATATCAGCCAAATCGGTTCAGATTTAGATATAGCTCCCATATATAGCTTTCGCCCGATTTACACTCATTTGCCCACAGAGGCCAATTTTTTGCTCCGATTTAGTTGAAATTTTGCACAGGGAGTAGAATTAGCATTGTAGCTATGCGTGCCAAATTTTGTTGAAATCGGTTCAGATTTAGATATATCTCCCATATATAGCTTTCGCCCGATTTACACTCATATGACCACAGAGGCCAATTTTTTGCTCCGATTTAGTTGAAATTTTGCACAGGGAGTAGAATTAGCATTGTAGCTATGCGTGCCAAATTTTGTTGAAATCGGTTCAGATTTAGATATATCTCCCATATATAGCTTTCGCCCGATTTACACTCATATGATCGTAGAGGCCAATTTTTAACTCCGATTTAGTTGAAATTTTACACAGGTAGTAGAATTAGCATTGTAGCTATGCGTGCCAAATTTGGTTGAAATCGGTTCAGATTTAGATATAGCTCCCATATATATGTTTTTCTGATTTCGACAAAAATGGTCAAAATACCAACATTTTCCTTGTAAAATCGCCACTGCTTAGTCGAAAAGTTGTAAAAATGACTCTAATTTTCCTAAACTTCTAATGCATATATATCGAGCGATAAATCATAAATAAACTTTTGCGAAGTTTTCTTAAAATTGCTTCAGATTTAAATGTTTCCCATATTTTTTACTAACATTGTGTTCCATCCTAGTGCATTAGCAGACTTAAATTTTGAGTCTATAAAATTTGTAGAAGTCTATCAAATTCTGTCCAGATCGAGTGATACGTAAATGTATGTATTTGGGACAAACCTTTATATGTAGCCCCCAACACATTTGACGGATGTGATATGGTATCGAAAATTTAGATCTACAGAGTGGTGCAGGGTATAATATAGTCGGCCCCGCCCGACTTTAGACTTTCCTTACTTGTTTTTTTTTTGTTTGCAGGCAGATCAAGTTCGAAGATGGGCCCTATATGGCATAGCCCCCATGATTCTTCTAAAACTAAATCAAAATTGGGAGCCACCGTGGTCCAATGGTTAGCATGCCCGCCTTGCATATACACAAGGTCGTGGGTTCGATTCCTGCTTCGACCGAACACCAACAAGTTTTTCAGGGGTGGATTATCCCATCTCAGTAATGCTGGTGAAATTTCTGAGGGTTTCAAAGCTTCTCTAAGTTCGGACTCGGCTATAAAAAGGAGGTCCCTTGTCACACTGAAAAAAATATTTACGTGATAATAAAGATTACGTAACCTCAATTTTAGGATGCGCAATTTACAAAACATTCAGGACAAATTTCTTAAAAATAATGAAATTTTGAATGAAACAAAGTTTAAGATCTTTGCTTCAAAAATTTTTTTTCATTAAATTTAGGACATACATTTTGGAAATTTGCGTCCCTTCGTTAAAGTCGGATGTCTTTGAATTAAGGCAAATATTCCTTAAAGTAAAGAAACACATATTTGATTTAAAGAAATCGTCCTTAAATCAACTGAAATCTTGAATCTTTAGATTAAAGATAAAAACTCTTCAAATATAGGCTAAGACTTATTTTGAGGAATTAGCATCTGTGATTTAAAGTTTTTTTTTAGAATTAAGCAAATATTTTGTACTTTGAAGAATCAGTTATAATTTGGATTTTTAAAATGGCATTTGTTTGTACGTGTATAGCTTTATTAATATACCGCGAAAAGAGTATGAAAATTCGATAAATGAGATCCTAGATTTAAAGCCAGATAGGTCCCCAAAAAAATTTCTTTATTTTAAAGAAGCCACATCTTTGGCTCGGAATCAATACCAAAATCCTCAAGGGAAGGTCAAAACCTTTGGATCCAAGTAAACTTTTTTTTTTGAGTGCATTGAGCTTAATATGGAATCGGGCAGCACTCAGTGATAAGAGAGAAGTTCACCAATGTGGTATCATAATGAACTGAATAGTCTAAGTGAGCCTGATACATCGGGCTGCCACGTAACCTAACCTAAAATTGGTTCTTATAAATCCAGAATCTGATTTAGTCTTCGTAGCTAGAATCTTAAAATTTTTCTTCGAGAAGAATACTCGTTGAAATGATCTGCTTGGGAGAATATCTTTCATCAAACCCCCTTAATATTCTATATATTATTAAGTAACCCACTACGACGAAGAGTTTTCAAAGGAAACTATTATATTTAATTAATGGTGGTGGGTATTTAAAATTCGGCCCGGCCGAACTTACTGCCAGTGTATGTTTATACTTGCTTAATATTCCAATTTTAAATGCATTGCTTATAAGGCATGGCATTCGTAACAATTACAAATTTCCGGTATTTTAGGCCAAAAGTAGTTGTTAACTCAAAACAAAAAAAACCAAAAACAAATCAAAGAAAAAACGAAATCGTAAAGACTTCACTTTTTACGTTTTTTCTTTCACGGAAATTATGTGCATAAAAAGCTTTTTTTTCTCAAAATCCAATTTTTTCCTTTTGGCGTATTCATGCAACGAATTATTATTGAAATGAAATACATAGCAGACAAAAATTGAAACCTAAATCCCAATCCAAGCCACCTTAAAAAAATAATAAAAAAAAACTCATACGCAGTTTTTTTACCTTGAAACAATGGTGGTAACTGATCTGATTTAATTTTATTACAGATCCCCTAAAGTGAATGACGTATAATGAAAGGGGGGGTGATATCATTGGATGAGTATCCAAACATCATCATGACCAAAACCACTATCGGAAACCACATTAATAATCACATCCCCCCTCACGTTTACGAAAACGAATGCATTATAATTCCATCGAAAGTGTTTAAATGACTACGTTTGCATTAATAACTCCAATGGAATTAATTATAATAACCATAAAAGACCCATAACTTAAGTAATTCCGAATGTGTGTGTGTTTATTTTTTTTCTTTGAATTGTCGCATTTGAATGAATCAGCAAAATTTAATGCTTTAAGCACATTTTTTTGGAAATCAAATAAAACAAAATGGATTACTTTTAAAAATAATGAATAGCTCACATGTGAATTTTATACGATTGTGTGTCATGCACATGCCACGGTTTCACCTGTATGTGATTATTTTGAAATTTGAGTTCATATGAAATTAAATTATTCGGCAAATTGTGGTTTTTCGTGATTATTCTTACATTGTCTTAGGTGAGGAATTTATTTTCGCCTGATGTCAATAATGTTGAATACGTACGTAAAATGGAATATGACGTTGTTGAATATGACGCAATTTTAAAGGGAACATAAATGGTAGCTATCGAATATAAGAAAATCAGAAAACAAACCACAGTATTTTTTCTTATATGTGATTTTTTCTTTTTTTCTATAGGCAGTTAGTGTTTGTAAGAAAAAAAGATATATTTATAAAAGGATTTGTAAAGTCTCATGGGAAAAAAATTGAAAATCTCCTTTTACTATAGAAGGTGTCTTTGAAGCAAGTTAATTAAAGACAAGTATATACGGCCGTAAGTTCGGCCAGGCCGAATCTAGTGTACCCTCCACCATGGATTGCGTTGGAAGTTCTACTAAAGACGGTAATCCACAATTAACTTGCTTGGGTTGCGGCCCATGGCAAGGCATCTTAAAACTTCTTAACATCAGTCCATGCGGGATATATAGTAGACAAAAGAAAGGTCAATTAAATACGCATATATTCAGTTCTTAACCGGTATATGTAGGGAAGAAATAATTACGAACCGATATGAAATTTTGTGCTGTAATTATAGAGCCACAATTGAAATATGGGGCTCGCTTTATATGGGGGCTATTTACAATTATGAACACGAGTCTACCAAAAATGGCAGATTTTTTACTGTTTGGTAGATTGGTAGCATTTTTGATGTTTTGGAAGATTTTGCCAAATATTCGTCTCCATTCATAATTTTTTTTATAGAAATCAAGTTTTCACAAAAATTTCTACAGAAAAAAAAATCTGACAAAATTTTCTATAGAAATAAAGTTTTGACAAAATTTTCTATAGAAATAAAATTTTTGACAAAATTTTCTATAGAAATAAAATTTTGACGAAATTTTCTATACCAATAAAATTTTGGTAGATTATTTTTGACTTGAGTGGCAATCGTGATTTTTCTGTAATTGGGGATTGGTTTATTTGGGGGCTATATAAAGGGTGCTACGGTCAAAATTTGGTCAAGGAAAAACGCGTGTAAATCGGTGAAATCGTTTATTTAAAAAATCAAATTAAATTTCTTTTTCAAGTTCAATTAGTATAAAATTCAGGAAAAATATTCAGTTAGGCTTTCGCTTTTCCAAATCCGAATTGCCGGGCCTCACGCTTGACACCTGCCATCAGATTTTGTACAGCCACCTTGTCCACCTTCTTCGCCGCAGAAAACCAGTTTGCCTTGAACTGCTGCTCGTCCTTAGCAGTTTTTTTGGTCTTCTTTAGGTTCCGCTTGACAATAGCCCAGTATTTCTCAATTGGGTGGAGCTCTGGCGTGTTGGGAGGGTTCTTGTCCTTGGGAACCACCTGCACGTTGTTGGCGGCGTACCACTCCATGGCCTTTTTACCGTAATGGCAAGATGCCAAATCCGGCCAAAACAGTACGGAACAACAGTGTTTCTTCAGGAAAGGCAGCAGACGTTTATTCAAACACTCTTTCACGTAAATTTCTTGGTTGACAGTCCCGGAAGCTATGAAAATGCTGCTTTCAAGCCACATGTACAGATGGCTTGCCAAACCAGATATTTCTTTGCGAACTTTGACAGCTTGAAAATATCTGCTAGCTTTCCCCTTCCTTTTGCCGTATAAAACTCCTGTCCCGGAAGCTGCTTGTAGTCGGCTTTGACGTAGGTTTCGTCGTCCATTACCACGCAGTCAAACTTCGTCAGCATCGTCGTGTACAGCCTCCGGGATCGCGCTTTGGCCGTCGTAGTTTGTTTATCATCGCGATTTGGAGTCACTACCTTCTTGTAAGTCGATAGTCCGGCTCGTTTTTTGGCTCGATGCACGGTTGTAGACGATGCATCCAGCTTATTTGCGGCATCTCGGAGAGAGAGGTTAGGGTTTCGCTTGAAACTACCGGCAACTCTCTTTGTCGTCTCAGCGATCCAGACTTCCTGGCTGTCGACAAACGTTCCCCAAACACTTTAATTACATTTGTAACGGTTGATTTGGAAACTTTTAGCGATTTTGCCAGCTTTGCGTGCGAGTAGCTCGGATTTTCGCGATGCGCGAGCAAATTTTTGATACGCTGCGGCATTTTGACAACTGAAGAGTGAATTCCAAAATCAAAATAGGAGCAACATTCTACACACACACACCTTCAAAATGAGGGGTGTTCAGGTTTTTTAAATGCAAAATTTAATGAAATACGTCAAGTTTATATTGACCAAATTTTGACCGTATCACCCTTTAGTAACACCACGTACTAAGTTTCAGCCGGATTGGATGAAATTTGCTTCTCTTTGAGGCAAATTTCATCCGATCCGGATCGATCTGGGGATCGATTTATATGGGGGCTATATATAATTATGAACTGATGTGGACCAATTGATTGGTTGTTAGAGACTATATATTTACAACATGTTCCAAATTTCAGCCGGATCGGATGGCTACGGCTTTGTAAATTTCAAGTAAACTTGAGAATTCTAGATTTTGTCAGTTTTAGAGGAGGTCTATTGTGTAGACTTCCCAGATAATCTCAAGCAAATTATAAGCCCCATTGTTAAACAGCAGGGCAAGGGGAGGCCCCTCTTCCCTTCCGAATATCACACAATCAGATGTCCATTATAATAATATAACCCACATCCTCTGCAAATTTCAAGTAAATTGGAAAAGTTTAATTGTTTCACGGAATGTACTTGAGGAGGAATGAGGTCTCCCTGTGCCCTTCCATTTTGTCCCGACCAAATATTAAAAAATCATATACCTCATATAACTTTCGTAATTTCCCCCCAGGTTCTCCGTACAATTTCAATCAGTCGACATATATTAGTTTTTTTTACTGTACTTAAAAAAAAGTATATACGGCCGTAAGTTCGGCCAGGCCGAAGCTTATGTATCCTCCACCATGGATTGCGTAGAAACTTCTACTGAAGACTGTCATCCACAATCGAATTACTTGGATTGCGGTAACACTTGCCGATGGCAAGGTATCTTAAAACTTCCTAACACCGTCTTCTAAATTGCAAGGTAGTCCATACGTGGTATATATTAAACTAAAAAAGGTCGATTAAATACGTATATAATTAAGTTTGACAAAATTTTGACAAAAGTTTCCATAGAAATAAAATTTTGAAAACATTTACTATAGAAGTAAAATTTGGACAAAATTTTCTATAGAAATAAAATTTTTACAAAATTTTCTATAGCAATTAAATTTGGACAAAATTTTCTATAGATATAAAATTTTCACAAAGTTTTCTATAGAAATAAAATTTTGACAAAATTTTCAATAGAATTAAAATGTTGACAACATTTTCTATAGAAAAAAATTTTTGCCAAAATTTTGTATAGAAATAAAAGAGGCTGCAGAGATCAAATCTGGGGAATATTTTATATGGGGGCTACATATAATTATGGACCGATATGGACCAATTTTTGCATGGTTGTTAGGGACCATATACTAACACCACGTACCAAATTTCAACCGAATCGGAAGAATTTTGCTCCTCCATGAGGTTCCGGAGTTAAAATCTGGGGATCGATTTATATGGGGGCTATATATAATTATGGACCGATATGGACCAATTCTTGCGTGTTTGTTAGAGACCACACACTAACATCACGTTCCAAATTTCAACCGGATCGGATAAAATTTGCTTCTCTTAGAGGATCCGCAAACCAAATCTGGGGATCGGTTTATATGGGGGCTATATATAATTATGCACCGATATAGACCAATTTTTGCATGGTTGCTAGAGACTATATACTTACACCATGTACCAAATTTCAGCCATATCGGATGAAATATGCCAATCTTAGAGGCTCCGCAAGCCAAATCTGGGGATCCGTTTATATGGGGGCTATACGTAAAAGTGGACTGATATGACCCATTTGCAATACCATCCGACCTACATGAATAACAACTACTGGAGCCAAGTTTGAAGTGGATAGCTTGTTTCGTTCGGAAGTTAGCGTGATTTCAACAGACGGACGGACATGCTTAGATCGACTCAGAATTTCACCACGACCCAGAATATATATACTTTATGGGGTCTTAGAGCAATATTTCGATGTGTTACAAACGGAATGACAAAGTTAATATACCCTCCATCCTATGGCAAAGTTAATATACCCCCCATCCCCCTCTTCGACCAAATATCGAAAAATAAAGTAGCTGTTCTTTGCCTAGACGTCCCCTTCAAACTTTTCTGAAAATTTCAAGCAAATCAGATAGTTTTGTTCCAATTTTCAAAAGTCTGGCAAGGGGGAGGAAACCCTTACCGTCAAAATATTTAAAAATCAGGTACCCCGTAATAAATTCATAACCTCACGGCGTGTTCTCTGTACATCTCAAGTAAATGAGAGAATTTTTGTATTTTTATTGTAATTTAAACAAAAATCGTATAAAGGGGTGGTCCATCACCGCGACCAAATATCGAAAAATAAATTAGCGGGTCTTTGTCTAGACATCACCCCTATCCTTCCTTGGAAATTTCACCCAAATCGGATAACTTTGGCCCAATTTTGAAAAAGTCGGACAAGGGGGATGTCCCCTCCCCCACCAAATATAAAAAATGAGGTACCCTATTTTCACCACTTGATTACTCTCTACGTTCTCCGAACATTTTTCATGTCAAAATAAAATTATTTTATAACAAAAGCAACTGCAATGAATTCAAATTATAAATTTTTGTAATGTGCGCTGTATGCACGCTCACAAAAAATCGCTTCTGTAACATATACCCCCAAACATATTTTGCTTCAAGCATATATATTTTTGGGTATTGCCCAAACATTTATATGTTTGATCTCTTCCAATATATAATATGTTTGAAAGCATATTGGTCTAAACAATATATGTTTGGGTAGTCTAAGTTCCAAACATTTTGCATTTTTGCATCCAAATTCAATAATGTTGTCTTTCAAAAAACAATACGTTATTATGTGAACATATAATATGTTTGGAAGCATTTTGCACCCAAAAATATTATATGCTTAAAAAAATTCTCCCAAACAATATTGTGCTCAAAATTTTATTTATTTATTTATATATTTACAATCATAATGAATTATGAAAATAAACAGGTAATATAGGTGCTAACAACATAGGTTTTCGACCTGAATGCTCAAAATTTTGTTTCTGCCCAATTGTATATTCCCCCACATCTTTCTCACTTCCACGAGATTTTTTAGTTCTTAGCACCTTTTTCTGTAATACAAACATTGTAGAAGAAATTATTCAATTGTATGATTTTTTTATTTTAATTTTACCTTTTGCCGGACGGGGATTCGAGCAGCGGACCACACAGTTTGTAATGATCAAAGAAGTAGCTGATCAATTGCCCAAGGAAAAATAAAATGTTAATTTTGTAATAACAAGCAACAACCACCAACTTAATTCAATATCGCACCCTGTTAAATAGCGCTCCAAGCTACTAAACACATATATGTTTATAGGCTATTTCTAAATTAATATATGTTTGCATCCAAGCATATTATATTTACAAACATTTTATGTCCCAAACATAATATGTTCTAACATATTAACATATATGTCCCAAACATGTTATGCTAGTTTATGAACATTATATGCTTGCACTCAAAAATATTGTGTTTAAAAATTTGTGTTCCAAACATATAATGTTTATAGCCAAACATATGAAAAACAGTATTTTTCATCCGTGTGTAAAGCGTGCTGAATGCGATGTCCTTTTCGAATGCTCATTGTTCGCTTACGAAAGTAAGTAAGTTAGCTTGTTCAGGTCTCAAATCTATCTTTTGGACATTTTCTCGATAATATTCGGCATTTAGTTTGACCTCACGATCGAAGGCGCTTGAGTTCTGGTGCCTAATAGAAGATGTTAATTTTCAGCTGGCCTCTTTGACAAGTAAACTCGATCATCTTGTGTGTCCACAAACTTCTCTATTTGCAATGGTTTCTCATCGGAGAAAACCAAATTCTATAACTGGCCACTTTTCTACAAGCGAAGACAAGTTAGTCTGGATCTTTCCAGATTAACTTGTCTTTTACGGAAAGCTCTAGTATTTTTGTTTTCTTGAACTTCAATGGTTTAAGTCCGAGTTCATTTGTGTTGAATTCGTCCATGTTTTCTACCATTGCCGAGTGCATTTTCATCAAATCTGGATCATTTCTGGTTTTTCGTCCCCTTTTTTCCCGCGATGCAACACTGTCAGTATTTTGGTAACGAACAATAATACGAGAAACAACCGATATATTCCCATTTAAAAGATGTAGGGCTCTAACTATAGCCACTTGTGGTTATTCAGCCAAATATAAATAAATAACACTATCACGCTTGAATCCCATAACGTATAAGTCAATTTCTAAATAGCAAAAGATCAAAATGCTTTTGCATGGTTATAAATAATAAAATTAACTGTCAATGGAATAAATATTTCAGCTCTTGTAAATTTTCTTAAACCAACTTTTATATTTACAAAGTTTATAGTTTATAAACTTTTCTTCAACATATACGAAACATTTTCTCATATATTCACATTAATCCCCTAAATAAATTCATATACATTTCTTTGATGTCAGAGGGAGAGAGAGAGAGAGCGAAAGAGGCAAAGAGTTCCTTTATATTTATTTAATCGTAAAAATTTAAATATGCATGTACCCCTTTAAGGGGCTACAAGTTTTTGAAATGGTTCGCATAATACTATAGTTTTGTGTTTAAATTCTCTATATATGCAAATTTTAATGTATGAGTATGTTTCGTACTTATGCAAAGAAGACGATAGTACTCACACACACACACTCTCAAACACATTCGCTCACTAAACAGCCATAAATTATGCTTGTGTCGAAGCAGTTGTTTCACTTGTTTCCTGTGCCAACAAAGTTCTCTACATTTCCGGTCTTGGTGTATGGTGAAGTATATGTTTATGGGTGTGTTTGTGTGTATGTTTTATCATTATGCCAAAAAGAAACCTTGTCTAAAGGCAACTTTGAAAGCAACATAAATTTGATTAAAAACTTATTTAATAGAGGATATTAGGAAATTTATCACAATGAAGGAAGGTAGTTCATTTTATATTAAAAAACAAAAAAAAACAAACATATACTCGTATGAACGTAGAAAGCTTTGTTAAAAATGAAAAATTATTAAATATAAGGATGGGTTACGTTATAACTCAATTTTGTGTTACTTTAAAGGAGAAACAAAAAAGCGTTTAACGTAATTTTAAATAAAAATATAGTTAACTTGTCGTTCCAAAAAAAATTTATTTAATTTAATTTTTTATATTTAATTAAATTTTAAATAAAAATAAATTAAATTTTATTTTTAAGTGTTGCTGATATTTGTCTTCTAGGTGAAATAAAACAAAAATTATATTTTAAGGCATTGATATATAGATTTTTGTTTTGATTTCTTTTTATACCCACCACCATAGAAAGATGACGGGGGTATATTAAGTTTGTCATTCCGTTTGTAACACATCGAAATATCGATTTCCGACTATACAAAGTAGATATATTCTCGATCAGGGAGAAATTCTAAGACTATATAACCATGTCCGTCTGTCTCTTTGTCTGGATGTCTGCCTGTCTGTCTATCTGTTATAATCACACTACAGTCTTCAATAATGGAGCAATCGTGCTAAAATTTTGCACAAACTCGTCTTTTGTCCGCAGGTAGGTCAAGTTCGAAGATGGGCTATATCGGTCCTGGTTTTGATATAGTCCCTATATAAATCGACCTCCCGATTTGGGGTCTTGGGCTTGTAGAAATCGTAGTTTTTATCCAATTTGCCTGAAATTTTAAATCTAGAGGTATTTTCTGACCATAAAGAGGTGTGGCAAAAAATGGTGATTATCGGTCCATGTTTAGGTTTAGCCCCTATATAGAACGATCGCCTGATTTTACTTCTTGGGCTTCTAGAAACCGTAGTTTTTATCAAATTTCCTGAAATTGGATATCTAGAGATATTTTAGGACCACAAAGAGGTGTGCTACAAATGGTGAGTATCGGTCTATGTTTTGGTATAGCACCCATAAAGACCGATCTCCCGATTTTACTTCTTGGATTTATAGAATCCGTAGTTTTTATACAATTTGCGTGAAATTGGAAATGTAGAGGTATTTTAGAACCATAACAAGTATATACGGCCGTGAGTTCGGCCAGGCCGAATCTTATGTACCCTCCACCATGGATTGCATAGAAACTTTTACTAAAGACTGTCGTCCACAATCGAATTACTTGGGTTGCGGTAATACTTGCAACCCAAGAATCTGATCTAGTTTTTATAGGTAAAATCTTTATATTTACCTTCGGCAAGCGTACTGGTTGAACTGATCTGCTTGGGAAAATATCTGTAATCAAACCTGAAATTTTCAAAGGAAACTAGTACATTTGATTCATGGTGGTGGGTATTTAAGATTTACTTAAGACGAACTTACTGCTGTATATACTTGTTTTATATTAAGCCTTCGGAATACACATTTATATTTTTTAAACCCTCCACCATGGAATGGGGGTATATTAACTTTGTCATTCCGTTTGTAACACATCGAAATATTGCTCTAAGACCCCATAAAGTATATATATTCTGGGTCGTAGTGAAATTCTGAGTCGATCTGAGCATGTCCGTCCGTCCGTCCGTCCGTCTGTTGAAATCACGCTAACTTCCGAACGAAACAAGCTATCGACTTGAAACTTGGCACAAGTAGTTGTAATTGATGTAGGTCGGATGGTATTGCAAATGGGCGATATCGGTCCACTTTTACGTATAGCTCCCATATAAACGGACCCCCAAATTTGGCTTGAGGATCCTCTAAAAGAAGCAAATTTCATCCGATCCGGCTGAAATTTGGTACATGGTGTTAGTATATGGTCTCTAACATCCATGCAAAAAATTGGTCCACATCGGTCTATAATTATATATAGCCACCATATAAACCGATCACCAGATTCGGCTTGCGTATGTTTGCACCAACCAGAAGGAGACGAGATAGACACATGGTGTCTTTGGCAAAAATGCTCAGGGTGGGCTCCTGAGTTGATATAGCCATGTCCGTCTGTCCGTGAACACATTTTTGTAATCACAGTCTAGGTCGCAGTTTTATTCCAATCGACTTAAAATTTGGCACAAGTATGTGTTTTGGCTCATAATAGAACCCTATTGATTTTGGAAGAAATCGGTTCAGATTTAGATATAGCTCCCATATATATCTTTTGCCCGATATGGACTTATATGGCCCCAGAAGCCAGAGTTTAGGCCCAATTTGGTTGAAATTTTGCACATGGAATACAATTAGTAGTGTAGTCAAGTGCGTCAAATTTTATTAAAATCGGTTCAGATTTAGATATAACTCCCATATATATCGTTCGCCCGATTTACACTCACAAGCAGAGAATGAAGCCGCCGAGTCGCGCCGCCGATTTTAGCCGTCGCCGACCCGTTTTTAGCAGTCGACGCCGCCGCCGAATATGTCGACTCATCTCGACTCAAATTTAGCCGCCAATTAATCTAAAATATTGATTTATATCAGAAAAATTTAATAATCTTTGTTATAGTTTTTGACTAAATTTTGAACTTTCCACTTTCAATCAATTAGTATCAAGTTGCTATAATAGTTTTACAAAATTTTAGCTCAAAAAATTTGAATGAAATGTAAATTTGATTGTAAGATTGGTTGTACAACTAATCTCATTACAATTCGGAAAACTTCAAATTGATTTTTTAAAAGATAATTTTGCGCCGCCGAAGAGACAATTTTTTATCGGCTTAGCCGTCAAGCCGCCGCCGCCGGAGGCAAAAATGTAGTGTTAGCCGCCGCCGACAAAAATGGGTCGGCTTCATTCTCTGCTCACAAGACCACAGTGTCCAATCTTTTACTCCGATTTAATTGAAATTTTGCACAGGGAGTAGAATTAGCATTGTAGCTATGCGTGCCAAATTTGGTTGAAATCGGTTCAGATTTACATATATCTCCCATATATATGTTTTACTGATTTCGACACAAATGGTCAAAATATCAACATTTTCCTTGTAAAATCGACACTGCTTAGTCAAAAAGTTGTAAAAATGACTCAAATTTTCCTAAACTTCTAATACATATCGAGCGAAAAATCATAAATAAACTTTTGCGAAGTTTCCTTAAAATTGCTTCAGATTTAAATGTTTCCCATATTTTTATACCCTGCTCCACACTTTGGAGCAGGGTATTATAAGTTAGTGCATATGTTTGCAACACCCAGAAGGAGACGAGATAGACACATGGTGTCTTTGGCAAAAATGCTAAGGGTGGGCTCCTGAGTCGATATAGCGATGTCCGTCTGTCCGTTTGTCCGTGAACACATCTTTGTAATCAAAGTCTAGGTCGCAGTTTTAGTCCAATCGACTTCAAATTTGGCACAAGTATGTGTTTTGGCTCAGAATAGATCCCTATTGATTTTGGAACAAATCGGTTCAGATTTAGATATAGCTCCCATATATATATTTCGCCCGATATGGACTTATATGGCCCCAGAAGCCAGAGTTTTAACCAAATTTGGTTGAAATCGGTTCAGATTTAGCTATAGCTCCCATATATAGCTTTCGCTCGATTTACACTCATATGACCACAGAGGCTAATTTTTTGCTCCAATTTAGTTGAAATTTGCACACAGAGTAGAATTAGCATTGTTGCTATGCGTGCAAAATTTGGTTGAAATCGGTTCAGATTTAGATATAGCTCCAATATATAGCTTTCGGCCGATTTACACTCATATGACCACAGAGGCCAATTTTTTGGTCCGATTTAGATGAAATTTTGCACAGGGCGCAGAATTAGCATTGTAGCTATGCGTGCTAAATTTGGTTGAAATCGGTTCAGATTTAGATATATCTCCCATATATAGCTTTCGCCCGATTTACACTCATATGACCACAGAGGCCAATTTTTTACTGCGATTTAGTTGAAATTTTGCACAGGGAATATAATAAGCATTGTTGCAATGCGTGCCAAATTTGGTTGAAATCGGTTCAGATTTAGATATAGCTCCAATATATACGTTTTTCTGATTTCGACAAAAATGGTCAAAATACCAACATTTTCCTTGTTAAATCGCCACTGCTTAGTCGAAAAGTTGTAAAAATGAGTCTAATCTTCCTAAACTTCTAATACATATATATCGAGCGATAAATCATAAATAAACTTTTGCGAAGTTTCCTTAAAATTGCTTCAGATTGAAATGTTTCCCATATTTTTTACTAAAATTGTGTTCCAACCTAGTGCATTAGGCAACTTAAATTTTGAGTCTATAGATTTTGTAAAAGTCTATCAAATTCTGTCCAAATCGAAAGATATTTAAATGTATGTATTTGGGACAAACCTTTATACATAGCACCCAACACATTTAACGGATGTTATATGGATTCGAAAATTTAGATCTACAAAGTGGTGCAGGGTATAATATAGTGGGCCCCGCCCAACTTTAGACTTTCCTTGCTTGTTAATTTTAAACCAACGATATATAGATTTATTTTCATGTTTTGATGCTGTTGCGTTTTATTATTTCTTCATAAATACTTTTAAAATTAATTATTTTTTTTTTTTGCAAATGAAGACCATGGTTATAAATTAAAAATTTCCTAAGCTTTTTATAATTCCAATATTTTTAATTTAATTTAATTTCACATTCGTTTACATCCGTTAAATAATAATGTTTTATATTTTTTTTTTTTAGTTTTAAAATATTCTACCCTTACAATAACGATAAGTTTTGCCATGCGGCAATTCATTTAGATTGCTGTATTTAAATAAAATTTAATCGCCATGGTATCATTTCCGCTGCAGTTGGTTAAACAATTTGCCAATGGCACCGCACCATAACACATCCAACTCAGATATGCTTGCTTAGATATCAATTTTCAACTGTCACAAAAATTGTGATAAACTCCAGGCTATATACACCCTGATACTGGTAGTGTTGGTGGTGGTGGTGGTGGTAGTGGTATTATATTCCCCAAAAACACAAACAGAAAGAAGGAGAAACATAAAAACGCCTAATATTGCCCGAAACGACACGACAGCAGTTTCCTCTTTCAGCTTAATTTACAGTAAAAATGTTTTACAAAAGCAACTGCAGGCAACCTTAAGCCAAGAACAACAACAACAACACACAGTACTCGTACAGGCGGTGCATTTGGTTATGGTTTTGGCGGATATACGCATTTTGTAGCTCACAAATGAAATCAAATCGCCTGAAACAACATCCGCGTATATAATCGCCCATCACACCATGGCATCCTCATGCCCATAGGAATTCATGGCACCCCTTTTTTCGCTTTTTGATTGTACGAAACCAGAGAATGGGTGAAGATACGTCATTCACTCACTGTTTGGTTGGATTTTCTATGAAGCAGCCGCTTTTCGGTTTCCTTTAGAATTTATTTTTCGTCGTTTTTTTTTTGGTTTGGTTTATTTTTGCATGCATTTCCATTACAATTTTTGGCTTCACACTCATACATCATTTAAAGTGTGTAGAGCGTTAAGATTTTCTTCTCATGTTTGATGTAATCTTGAAAAAGAGTAACCCAGAAAAAAAAGAAATTATTTTAAAAACCAGCAAGTCAACCAACCGAAATGAAACGAAATGAAATGCAAGGCAGCTGTTCTTTCCTTGAGACGTAGTAGTATGAAATTATAACCCAGTGAACATTTTTGAAATGAAATCATAATACCCTGACTCCTGTAGTAGGAATTGTACGACACCCCACTGTTTTACCAAGCTACCCCATCTGGAAATATTAGGGATACAAAGGTCGAAAATTAACTTTTTAATCAAAAAAAAAGTCACAAACTCGTTTTTTATACCCTCTACGACGAGGGCGCTATACAAATTTTGTCATTCCGTTTGTATCACATCGAAATATTGGTATCAGACCCCATAAAGTATATATAAATTCTAGGTCATGTTGAAATTTTGAGTCGATCTAGCGATGTCCGTCCGTCAGTTGAAATTACGCAAACTTCTGAACGAAATAAGCTATGGACTTGAAATTTGGCACATGTAGTTGTTATTGATGTAGGTCGGATGGCATAGCCCATGGACCACATCGGGCCACTTCTCGGTATAGCCCCCATATAAACCAACTACCATATTTGACATCCGAATTTTGACAATTTTCGGCCGGAATAAAATTTAAATTTTCTATAAGAGTAAAATTTTGACAAAATTTTCTCTAGGGCTAAAATTTTGACAAAATTTTCTTTAAGAATCAAATTTTTGAACAAATTTTCTCTAATTAAAATTTTTGTAAAATTTTTTTCTAAGAATCATAATTTTGGCAAACTTTTCTCTAGGAATAAAATTTTGACATAATTTTCTATAGAAATAAAATTTTGATAAAAGTGTCCCTAATGTTAAAAGTGGCCCCCATATAAACCGACTAGTATATTTGACTTCCGAAGCCTCACGATATGGCCCTAAAGAAAATTATTTTGCGATTCATTTTATTTGCGTATTAAATTTGAAATAAAATGTTCACTGTGTTAACCACCATATTATGCAAACGATGCAAGGATTCGAGTTTTTTTTTTTAATTTAATTTTGCCAAATAGGAATACATTTTTCGTTGCCTACTGTGTAGTGGTTTATGCTCTTCCTCTCAGGGCTCCTATTCTCGGAAAACGCGGAATATTCATTTTCTCTTTCGTAAGATGCCTAAGATATACTTTTGTAGGAATTTAATTGAAATTTTCTGTTCTGTCACAGCATGCTAGTATACGAAAAAATTAGCTTTCATTTCCGTTATAGTCATTAAAATTTGAATCGATTGCTATAGAAGAATTAGCAGTAGCTATGTCATTTTTAATATGACAAGCATGACAAATTTGGGTCTTTTCAATTAATTTATTGCATTTAATTTTAATGATTATTGTGTTTGAAGCACGGTTGCCACAGTTGGTAGATTTTGCAAAATATTCCTCTCCGCCTAAGAGGTACTTCACAAATTTTTCTATATACATAAAATTTAGACAAAATGTTTTTTAGGAATAAAATTTTGACAAAATTTTCTGTAGGACTATAAATTTTGCAAAATTTTCTCTTGGGCTAAAATTTTGACAAAATTTTCTCTCAGAATAACATTTTGATAAAATTTTATCTAGGAATAAAATTATGATCAAATCTTCTTTAGGAATAAAATTTTAATACAATTTTTTTGTATAATTCTCCATGTTTTAGTTGATTTTGCATAATATACCTCTGCACTTAAGAGGTACTTCTCCAATTGCCTGCATAAATAATATTTGAACAAAATGTTTCCTAGGAATAAAATTTTGAAAAAATTGTGTCTACCAATAAAATTTTGACAAACATTTATTTCTAGAAAAATTTTTCTATATGAATAAAATTTTCTCTAGTAATAAACTGTTGATAAAAACTGTCCCTAAAGTTAAAGATGGCAACCCGATCTTCTTTCAGGGTCACTTAGTCTATTCAGTCCGGTTTTCCATAGGAATAAAATAAAAATTTTGACCAAATTTTCACTAGGAATAAAATTATGATAAAATTTTCTCTGGGAATAAAATTTGGAAAAAAATTCACTAGGAATAAAATTATGATAAATTTTTTTCTAGGAATAAATTAAAAAAAAAAATCACTAGGAATAAAATTTTGACAAAATTTTCTTTATTAAAAAAAATTTTGACAACAATTTATTCTGGCAATAACATTTTGACAATTTTCCGCAGGAATAAAATTAAAATTTTCTATAGAAATAAATTTTGACAAAATTTTCTCTAGGAATAAAATTTTAACAAAATTTTCTCTAAGAATCAAATTTTTTAACAAATTTTCTCTAAGAATCAAATTTTTGAACAAATTTTCTGTAAGAATCAAAATTTTTTTAAAATTTTCTCTAAGAATCATAATTTTGACAAAATTATCCTTAAAGTTAAAAGTGGCAGTCCGATTGTTTTCAGTCTCACCTAGTCTATTCAGTCCGGTTTTCCATAGGAATAAAATTAAAATTTTGAAAAAATTTTCTTTGGAATAAAATTTTGACATAATTTTCTCAAGGAATAAAATTTTGACATAATTTTCTCAAGGAATAAATTTTTGAAAAAAAATTTCACTAGGAATAAAATTTTGACAAAATTTTCTTTGGTAAAAAAATGTTGACAAAATAAAATTAAAATTTTCTATGGAAGTAAAATTTTGACAAAATTTTCTCTAGGAATAAAATTTTGACAAAATTTTCTTTAAGAATCAAATTTTAAAAAAATTTTCTCTAAGAATCAAAATTTTTGTAAAATTTTCTCTAAGAATCATAATTTTGGTAAAATTCTCTCTAAGAATAAAATTTTGACATAATTTTCTCTAGGAATAAAATTTTGATAAAATTGTCCCTAAAGTTAAAAGTGACAGTCCGATTTTTTTTCAGGCTCACTAAGCCTATTCAGTCCGGCTTTCCATAGGAATAAAATTAAAATTTTGACAAAAATTTCTATAAATGTAAAATTTTGACACAATTTTCCGTAGTAAAAAAAATTTTCTAAGAATAATTTTTTTTTTTTGTTAATTTTTCTGTAGGAATCAAATTTTATTCTCCAGGAATAAAATTAAAAAAAAATCACAATGAACAAAAATTTTTATAAAATGGTATCTAAAGTTAAAAGTGGCAGCCCGATTGTTTTCAGGCTCACTTAGACTATTCAGTCCAATTTCCCATAGGAATAAAATTAAAATTTTTACAAAATTTTCAATAAAAGTAACATTTTGGCAAAATTTTTTCTAAGAATAAATTTTTGATGATATTTTCTCTAGGAATAAAATTTTGAAAAATTTTTCTATAGAAATCAAAATTTTGGCAAAATTTTCTCCAGGAATAAAATTTAAAAAAAATTTCACTAGGAATTAAATTCTTATAAAATCGTCTCTAAAGTTAAAAGTGGCAGCCGGATTGTTTTCAGACTCACTTAGACTATTCAGTCCAATTTTCCATAGGAATAAAATTAAAATTTTAACAAAATTCTCTATAAAAGTAAAATTGTGACAAATTTTTTTCTTGGAATACATTTTTGATAAAATTTTCTCTTGCAATAAAATTTTGACAAAATTTTCCCTAGGAATAAAGTTCTAGTTTAGGTCATGCTATCGAAGTTCATTGTAGGTAAGTTTTTTGTAGAAGTTGTCCTTAATGGTGCAAGCGAAAAAATATTTAAAATTTCGACACATTTATAATTCAACGTATATTTAGTGGCAACCGCGTTTGAGAGTCGTTAAAATTGATGGAAAATTCTTTTTTCTTGACTATAAGCTTAATTTTTTCCTAACTTTCTCATTAGTTTTAGAATGTTTATCTTTGAAATTGTTGCTTCCCTCCGTTGAACGTGTATATCTTCGAATTAGGGCAACATGTTGCTAAAGAAAACCATTTGCGATAAGAGTCTTCAAATAAATTGTTGAATCTTTGTATTTTTTAATACCAAAAAATCTATGTTTTACTTACTGCTTTTATCTTGATTTTATTTTATTTCATTTCAGTTTATTTTATTTTGTTTTGTTTTATGTTATTGTATTTTATTGTATTTTACTTTTATTTTATTTTATTTTATTTTATTTTATTTGTGGACTTCTTCACTAATGCGTGCTGCCCAATTCTATGGTTAGCTCAATGACAAAGGGCTTCGGAACACTCAAAAATGTCGCCAGCATTACTGAGAGGAATCTTCCTTTTTATAAGCGAGTCCGATCGGCGCTTCACGTTACGGTGAAACCACTAAGAAAAGCGTTGAAACACTCAAAAATTTCGGGAGAGGGTATAATCCACCGCTGAAAAAATGTTTGGTGTTTGAACCCATGACTTTTTGTATGTAAAGCAGAAATTGGTAGTCATTGCACCACGATGAATCCCTAGGCTTCATTAATTTTAGTTCTTTGTTTACTGATTTACCGCATTGTTTATTTTCGAAAAATGATAAGAGATTTGTAACTCAAATTATCCATTAAGGGAGTTGTCAACCAAAGCCGTTTACCCCTTCATATCTATGAGAATTTGTCTGTTTTAAGTACCTGGCTCCCTAAATAAATTTAACGATTGAAAATGTACATATTAAAACTGAAAAATCAATACTATAAAACAGACTTGCAACACAATATCGTCATTAGTCGTCAATTTTGAGAAAGTATGTTTTGTTTGTTTGTTGTGGAGTTACAAAGGTTACTTTGGTGATTGAACTGTCAAAAGCAGGAAGTTTACGTTTAAGTAACTCCATGCATTGGCGATATCTTTGAATTGGACTATACGAGTGTTTGGCAAATAAAAGTGTACCCGATCGATACCAATAAAACAATATTGGTTCATATGCTTTCCGTTTTCCAAATGTTCACAAGTATTCATGTACTTAAACGTTAGCAATTCATATGAAGTAATGTGGATGAAGGTATAGACAGTGGTTTCAAAAGGGAAATAGGGGAAAGATAGATATTAAAAAAAAATCATTTTTAGAGCTTACTCCATTTATTATCTAGTTAGGGTATAATAACTGGATTAAAATGTGTTTGCCAAAAAATATTGGTCACCTAGTTTATTCAGGCCCAGCCCTGGCTATCAATAAAGGTTAATAAAGTTGACACTTTTGTGCTATTTTTTGACACATTTCGACTACCAAAAGCACCGTGGCACGACCGCTAGACATTTGGTACTTTTTCATCACAATTGCTCTATATAGAGTTATTCTGCCCTAAATGGTAACGTTTCTCAGATATCAACTATACTCTAAAAATTATAAATATCGGACATTGAAGAAATTAATATATTACCAAATAAGGTTATCTTAGTTTTTATTACAGGATCTTAATATTTTGGAGAGGAATATTGTCTATACCGCATTCCTTTGGTAGATTTTGCAAAGAGGTACTTATTCATAAATTTTCTATAGAAATAAAATTTTGTCAAAATTTTCTAGAGAAATACAATTTTGACAATATCTTCTATGGAAATTAATTTTGACAAAATTTTGTATAGAAATAAATTGTTGGCAAAATTTTCTATGGAAATAAAATTTTGAAAAGAAATCTATAGAAACAAATTGTTGACAAATTTTCTATAGAAATAAAATTTTGACAAAATTTTCTATAGAAATAAAATTTTGACAAAATTTTCTATGAAAATAAAATTTTGACAAAATTTCCTGTGGAAATAAATTGTTGACAAAATTTTCTGTAGAAATAAACTTTTCAAAAAAATTTCGACAGAAATAAATTTTCAAAAAAAATTCTATAAAAAACAAATTTTTACAATATTTTCTGTAGAAATAAAATTTGACAAAATAAATTGTTGACAAAATTTTTTATAAGAATAAAATGTTTCCCATAGAAATAAAATTAAAAAAAAAAATTCTATAGAAATAAATTGTAGACAAAATTTTCTATAAAAATAAAATTTTGACAAAATTTTCAAAAAAATTTCTATAAAAAACTGTTGACAAAATGTTCTATAGAAATAAAGTTTTGACAAAATTTTCCATAAAAATATGAAAATAAAATTTTGACAAAATTTTTTATAGAAATAAAATTTTGTAAAAATTTTCTATACAAATAAATTTTCAAAAAATGTTCTATACAAATAAAAATTTGACAAAATTGTGTATAGAAATAAATTGTTGACAAAATTTTTTATAAGAATAAAATGTTTCCTATCAGGGAAATAGAAATACAATTTTGTCAAAATTTTCTATGGAAATAAATTTTTGACAAAATCTTGTATAGAAATAAATTGTTGGCAACATTTTGTATAAGAATAAAATGTTTCCTATAGAAATAAAATTCTGCCAAAACTTCCTATAAGAATAAAATTTTTCCTATAGAAATAAAATTTTGACTAAATTTTCTATAAAATAACAATTGGACAAAATTTTCTATGGAAATAAAATTGTGAAAAAAATCTATAGAAATAAATTGTTGACAAAACTTTCTATAGAAATAAAATTTTGACAACATTTTCTATAGAAATAAAATTTTGACAAAATTTGCTATGAAAATAAAATTTTGACAAAATTTCCTATAGAAGTAAATTGTTGACAAAATTTTCTGTAGAAATAAATTTTTCAAAAAATTTTCTATAGAAATAAAATGTTTACAATATTTTCTGTAGAAATAAAATTTTGACAAAATTTTCTATAGAAATAAAATGTTGACAAAGTTGGGAAAAACATTTTGACAAAATTTTCTATAGAAATAAAATATTGAAAAAAAAAATCTATAGAAATAAATTGTAGACAAAATTTTCTATAAAAATAAAATTTTGACAAAATTTTCTATAGAAATAAAATTTCTATAGAAATGAGAGGACAACGCCAGAAATGAGAGGACAACGCCAGTGACATAGGTTTTAATTTTATGTATTTAATTTATTCCCGTCGATGATTTCCGAAGGAGATCGAAATACCGAAGTGTAAAAATAAAACAGAAAATAAAACTCTGACCTCGAGCTTGAATTTACAAAAAGAAAACAGAAGGTAATAAACAAAAGGTCAAAAAAACAAAAACAACAAACGTATATAAAATCAAAAAATGTTCTTAAAAAAATGTTGACAACATTTTCTATAGAAATAAAATTTTTACAAAATTTTCCATAGAAATACAATTGTGACAAAATTTTCTATGAAAATAAAATTTTGACAAAATTTTGAAAAAAATTTCCAAAGAAATAAATTTTGAAAAAAAAAATTCTATAGAAATAAATTTTCAAAAAAATTTTCTATAGAAATAAAATGTTGACAAAATTTTCTATGGAAATAAATTTTTTGACAAAATTGTGTAAAGGAATAAATTGTTTACAAAATTTTTTATAAGAATAAAATGTTTCCTATAGAAATAACATTTTGACAAAACTTCCTATAATAATAAAAATTTTCCTGTGGAAATACAATTTTGACTAAATTTCATACAAAATAACAATTGGACAAAATTTGCTATGGGAAAAACATTTTGACAAAATTTTCTATAGAAACAAAATTAAAAAAAAAAACAAGTAAGGAAAGTCTAAAGTCGAGCGGGGCCGACTTTATTATACCCTGCACCACTTTGTAGATCTAAATTTTCGATACCATATAAAGGTTTGTCCCAAATACATACATTTAAAAATCACTCGATCTGGACAGAATTTGATAGACTTCTACAAAATCTATAGACTCAAAATTTAAGTCGGCTAATGCACTAGGGTGGAACACAATGTTAGTAAAAAATATGGGAAACATTTAAATCTGAAGCAATTTTAAGGAAACTTCGCAAAAGTTTATTTATGATTTATCGCTCGATATATATGTATTTGAAGTTTAGGAAAATTAGACTCATTTTTACAACTTTTCGACTAAGCAGTGGCGATTTAACAAGGAAAATGTTGGTATTTTGACCATTTTTGTCGAAATCAGAAAAACATATATATGGGAGCTATATCTAAATCTGAACCGATTTCAATCAAATTTGGCACACATGACTATACTACCAATTGTACTCCTTGTGCAAAATTTCAAGCTAATCGGGATAAAACTCTGGCTTCTGGGTCCATATAAGTGCATATCGAGCAACAGATATATATGGGAGCTATATCTAAATCTGAATCGATTTCAACCAAATTTGGCACGCATAGCTACAATGCCAAATCTACTCCCTGTGCAAAATTTCAACGAAATTGGGCCAAAACTCTGGCTTTTAGGACCGTAGTAGCCCATATCGGGCGAAAGATATATATGGGAGCTATATCTAAATCTGAACCGATTTCAATCAAATTTGGCACACTTGACTATACTACGAATTGTACTCCTAGTGCAAAATTTCAACCAAATTTGGCCAAAAATATGGCTTCTGGGGCCATATAAGTCCATATCGGGCGAAAGATATATATGGGAGCTATATCTAAATCTGAACCGATTTCAATCAAATTTTGCACCCTGTTCCACAGTGTGGCGCAGGGTATAAAAATTCTATAGAAATAAATTTTGACAAAATTTTCTATAGAAATAAAATGTTGACAAATTTTTCTATAGAACTAAAATTTTGACAAAATTTTCTATAGAACTAAAATTTTGACAAAATTTTCTATAGAAATAAAATTTTGACAAAATTTCCTATAGAAATAAATTGTTTTTTTTTTTTTTGTTTCTTGGTGTTTTATTCGATCTTTTTCTTTTTATTAATAAAGCAATTAAGCAATTGCTTAAGCAATTCAATGATAATTGCGAAATATTAGGAATGATGGATTAAAAATAAATAAAGAAAACTAAGATCTCAAGCTTAATAAAACTATTGACACTTATTGAAATAAATTGTTTCACAAAATTTTCTGTAGAAATAATATTTTCAAAAAATTTTCTATAAAAATAAATTTTCAAAACATTTTCTATAGAAATAAAATTTTGACAATATTTTCTATACAAATAAAATTTTTACAAAACTTTCTATAGAAAAAAAAGTTTTGACAAAATTTTCTATAGAAATAAAATTTTGACAAATTTTTCTATCGGTCTAGATTTAAATATACGTATACTTTTACAATAGTCTTTAAATTTGATATTATGAATTTTAGGACCTTTTGGCTTCGAAAAGTACTTTTTAATACACTTTTAGTACTTTTGTGTCAACATCATTTATCATTCCTGACTATCAATCCAATTATGTGTTCATCTATTTTTTATTATTAATCCTAATAAAATTTTATACAGATTACTTTTTTCTAAAAGTGAAATATATAGCCTTTATATTTATTGAAAATGTTAGTGACTTCCTTTCTAACCACAGTGGTTAAAAATATACAACATTTTGTCACATCTACTAGAGGAATAAAAATGAAATGAGACTCCATTATCTTATTGTCAAAGAAACTCAAACACCCAAACTCCCCCTTATCGCCCCTCCTTCAAAAACATAGAAACATTGATGGATTGATTGAAATGCATGCTCTGTTGATGTATATATTTATTCAAAAGGCAGACAGACAGAGAAACATACGTCAAACTAATGGTATATATCTTTAATTCATATCTAAGAGAGGAACATTGTAAGTACATGTATGTAAATATATGTGTGTGTTTGTGTAACATATGCCACAGACGTGGCTGTCCTTCCCCAGCGGGAAATGGAAGCGACGTGGAATCGATGATGGAAGTGCTGTCCGGGTAGCTATAAGGCCTTGGCGCTGCATTACGTGTTAATTTCAAAATAACATTGGATTGGATTGGAGACCAAGGCCTTGCCTCTCGCTTCTATTCGTATGCCTTCTAGAGGTGGTGTCGTCGATGCCATGTTATCAGGCCTTCATACTAAGTACAAAAATCATGCCTTCCAAAGAAGGCCCTCAAAAAGGCCTGGACAGGAAGGCATAAAATAAAGCGTGTAAAAATAAATATTTTGAAGGCAAGGTTGTCTATGAACTGAACATTTGCCCTCATACCTTTTACGTTAGAATTTAATTTGACTTACTTTTCCTATACAGTTTATCTTATTTTTGTGACTTTAATATTTACCTCAAGTGTATTTTTATTTTTCTGCTCCGTCGGGATTTGAACCGGGATCCTCGTTATTGGTAGTCCTACACTCATCCACTGGCCTACGACACATTTATGTGATGTGGGCGCCAAAAGGTAAATTTAAGCTACACGTGAGGTCATTCCGCGTTCCCTTCTGTTGGAAGTGAACGTATAATGGGTATCGGATCTTTTATATGTTACAGAGAATGTCTTCTAGAAGGCCGAAGTTAGGAGTAAGTAGACATTAGCAAATTAATAGTTTGGCAGCCATGAAAGAATGAGTATGAGATCCTTTTTATACCTGACGTCACAGAATGGTATTGGGGGTATAATAAATTTGTCATTCCGTGCGTAGCACAACAAAATATCTATTTCCGACTACATACAGTGTATATATACTTGATTAGGGGAAAATGAAAAGATGATATTACTACACCGAAAAAAAACTACGAACGCTAAATTTAACTTTTTATACTCTGCGCCACACTGTGGAACAGGGTATTATAAGTTAGTGCATATGTTTGCAACACCCAGAAGGAGACGAGATAGACACAGGGTGTCTTTGGCAATAATGCTCAGGGTGGGTCCCTGAGTCGATCTAGCCATGTCCGTCTGTCTGTCCTTCCGAACGTCCGTCTGTCTGTCTGTGAACACATTTTTGTGATCAAAGTCTAGGTCGCATTTTAAGTCCAAATTTGGCACAAGTTCCTGTTTTCGGTCAGAATAGAGGCCTATTGATTTTGGAAGAAATCGGATCAGATTGAGATATAGCTCTCATATACATCTTTCGCCCGATATAGACTGATATGACCCCAGAAGCCAGAGTTTTATACCGATTTGCTTGCAATTTTGTACAAACATAATACTTGGTCGTGTAGTCAAGTGTGCAAAATTTGATTGAAATCGGTTCAGATTTAGATATAGCTCCCATATATATCTTTCCCCGATATGGAATTATATGGCCCCAGAAGCCAGATTTTTGGCCGAATTTGGTTGAAATTTTGCACTAGGAGTACAATTAGTAGTATAGTCAAGTGTGCAAACTTTTATTGAAATTGGTTCAGATTTAGATATAGCTCTCATATATATCTTTCGCCCGATATGGACTTATATGGCCCCAGAAGCCAGAGTTTTGGCCCAATTTGGTTGAAATTTTGCACTAGGAGTACAATTAGTAATATAGTCATATGTGCCAAATTGGATTGAAATCGGTTCAGATTTAGATATAGCTCCCATATATATGTTTTTCTGATTTCGACAAAAAAAAAGTAAAAATACCAACATTTTCCTTTTTAAATCGCCACTGCTTAGTCGAAAAGTTGTAAAAATGGCTCTAATTTTCCTAAACTTCTAATACATATATATCGAGCGATAAATCATAAATAAACTTTTGCGAAGTTTCCTTAAAATTGCTTCAGATTTAAATGTTTCCCATATTTTTTTTACTAAAATTGTGTTCCACCCTAGTGCATTAGCCAACTTAAATTTTGAGTCTATAGATTTTGTAAAAGTCTATCAAATTCTGTCCAAATCGAGTGATATTTAAATGTATGTATTTGGGACAAACCTTTATACATAGCACCCAACACATTTGACGGATGTGATATGGTATCGAAAATTTAGATCTACAAAGTGGTGCAGGGTATAATATAGTCGGCCCCGCCCGACTTTAGACTTTCCTTACTTGTTTTTTACTAACATTGTGGTCCGTCCCGGTCATAAACCAATTTAAATTTTGAGTCTAGACATTTTGTGAATATTTAAAAAAAATGCCCAAATCGGTTCATATTTAAATATTTGTATATGGCAAAATAAACCTTTATATAGCTCCTAAGAAATTTGAAGGTGTTAAGATGTTGGTATACATAGTGGTGCAGTGTATAATATAGCCGGCCCCGCCCGAATTTAGACTTTCCTTACGTGTTTAATATGAGAATGAGTTAATTCGTGTTTTCCTATTGGACTTTACGATTCGCATTAAAAAAGATTTCAATTTCATACCGTGAAACAAGTTGTCAAAATTACTAGAGAGAATGGGCGGAGCGAATCTATCAAAGACAATCTGTTTGCTTCTTGAACTCTCAAAGAAGAAATATTGGTTTTATTTTCACCTAAAGTCAGATTCAATTTCACGAATTCAAGATTTGAGCAAATTGGATTAAAACTGTCCCTCTTAATCGTGGATGCATAAGATTGTTTTTTTTTTTTTTTGGATTAAGTAAAAAATGAGTCGATATGTTTTAAAAATTATCATTAGTATAAAAAACTGAATTTTCGTTCTTATAACAACAATGTAGGTCCTTCTTTTTCCAATTCCCAAAGAAGGCACAGAATAATGTTTGCGGGCATTTTTTAGAAAGGAAGTGCAAGGCATTTTAGCATGCATGATAGGAGAAGGCATATGGGAAGGTGTTAAGGATCCCAAAATCATGGGTTAAGAAGGCATGATTTTTGCGGTACTTCTCAATTTTCCCGCTGGGTCTTAGTTGAACTGTATTCGGATACACTTGAGAATGTATGAAATGCAAACACTCTCATTCGTCTTGTATTGATGATTACTCGCAGGCAATGGTTATCGTTGTTGTTGTTGCTGTTCGTTGTTGGTTTGCTTATGGTGTGGCATGATGATTGGTTTTGAGTTGATTGCTTCAAGAGATTGATTTGATTCAATGGAGAGAAACCCTATCCTCTAAGAATGTAAAGTCAATACACTTATTTCTTTATACATATTTTTTCGTTTTTTTTTGTTTTTTTAAATAAAAAATAAACGAATTTAGTTATGAAAGGGTTTGGTGTGCTGTCAAAACTTGATGAAGCGTAATATTATACGGAAGAAGGGGGTTTCTCGCCACATGTGTACCGAAACCGAAAGAAATACAAAAAGTAATCATACAATTCTCAATCAATTTGAATTGTATTTTAAATTATCCTTTTTGGGGTGTTATTACTCTCCGACATGCATGTGGAGTTAATGGTATTAAATGTATTGTTTATAAAGTCAATATGTCAAAGAGTCTATGACCGTTCAAAAGGGAAGTATAAAAGAAAAAATAAGGGTATTATTACCCCATTTTGAGAGTGATAGCTATCCATATGGTTCCTGTGTTGAAAATTTCGCAAAATATGCCTTGGAAATGTGGCAATTACACAAAATATACGAAAATATAGGAAAATGGCGAATTTGGTTAATATGTTTAAATCGACATGGTTTAGGCATAGCAATTGAAATGAAAATTTCGGCTGTTCCAATTTTCGACTTTGAACATTACTGAAATACGACTTCGATTTCGATCTTTGATAAAAAGTTCATTTGGACCAATTAACCGAATATGTCAATAGTTCATTTACTGTGAAATTTAAGAGAAGAAAGTTGTAGTTCGTCTTCATACCTTAAAATTAATAGCAAAAACGTATTTTTGTACTGCCCTCAAAAAATGTTTACTGCGACCCAAATATTTTGACCTTCCCTTAAGTCATTGATTCACAATCAAAGATACAACAATAACATACAAAAATCTAAGAATATAAAACTAAAAATGTTATGCCCACCTGATTCGAATATCGAATTGCACTAATCGAATTTTCAACCTCTT
Organism: Haematobia irritans; assembly: GCF_050003625.1. Lineage (NCBI taxonomy): Eukaryota > Metazoa > Arthropoda > Insecta > Diptera > Muscidae > Haematobia > Haematobia irritans. The sequence goes on from NC_134397.1 coordinate 10,428,620, forward strand.
TTCAACGACTAAACGGCCAGTTTAAAAACCCAAATTATAACAGATACTTTAAAGTAAGAATTTCTTCATAATTCCAAAAAAATCTTTAAATCAAAGATGCACTATCGTCAAAATACTATTTGAATGTGCTGTGAAAGAATTATACATTCAGCTAACATAATGTACTAAATGTTTAATACAACACTTCACAATAGCAATTTCATAATTTACAATAGTAATTTAATTGTGTTTTTTGGGAAAATTATACAAAAAAACTACCGAACAAAAAATTTTATTTTCAAAAATAAATTTTGACAAAATTTTCTTTAGAAAAAGAATTTTGACAAATTTGTTTATAGGAATAAAACCTATAACAAATTTTGTCAAGATTCTATTTCTCCAGAAAATTTTGTCAAAATTTTATTTCTAGAGAAAATGTTGTCAAAATTTTATTTCTCTAGAAAATTTGATCAAAATTTTGATAAAATTTTTTTTCTTTAGAAAATTTTGTTAAAATTTAATTTCTATAGAAAATGTTGTCAAAATTTTATTTCTCTAGAAAATTTTGTTAAAATCTTATTTCTCTAGAAAAATTTGTCAAAATCTTATTTCTATAGAAAATTTTTTTAAAATTTTATTTATATAGGAAATGTTGTTAAAATTGTGAAAATGTTGTAAAAAGTTTATTTCTACAGAAAATTTTGTCGATATTTAATTTCTATAGAAAATTTTGTTTAATTTTTTTACAGAAATTTTTGTCACAATTTTATTTCTCTAGAAAATTTTGCTAAAATTTATTTCCCTTCTTTTTGTTTTGTTATTGTTGGTTTTGTTCTTTAAGCATTGTTGTTGTTTTTTATTGCAGCTTAAAACCATAAATTGACTAAACTACAAGTGAAGCTTAACCAACAAAGGAAAATAGTGTTTGTCAAATTTATTTGGGCTAAGCCCTATAGACTGCAATCAGCATCCTCAACTTGCATCCTCTACTTATTTCTACAGGAAATTTTGTCAAAATTTTATTTCTCTAGAAAATTTTTTCAAAATTTTATTTCAATAGAAAATTTTTTCAAAATTTTATTTCTATAGAAAATTTTTTCAAAATTTTATTTCAATAGAAAATTTTGCTAAAATTTTATTTCTACAGGAAATTTTGCCAAAATTTTATTTCTCTAGAAAATTTTTTTCAAAATTTTATTTCAATAGAAAATTTTTTCAAAATTTCATTTCAATAGAAAATTTTTTCAAAATTTTATTTGTATAGAAAATTTTGTCAAATTTCTTATTTCTGTAGAAAATTAATCCCAAATTTCATCAAACTTATAATATTTTTTGAGGTTGAATTAAATAGGACACTTCTGACAACGGTTGAAAGTATATTGCAACTGGACTTTGCAAATAAATTGTTTATACCCTCCACCATAGGATGGGGTATATTAACTTTGTCATTCCGTTTGTACCACATCGAAATATTGCTCTAAGACCCCATAAAGTATATATATTCTGGGTCGTGGTGAAATTCTGGGTCGATCTGAGCATGTCTGTCCGTCCGTCTGTTGAAATCACGCTAACTTCCGAACGAAACAAGCTATCGACTTGAAACTTGGCATAAGTAGGTGTTATTGATGTAGGTCGGATGGTATTGCAAATGGCCATATCGGTCCACTTTTACGTATAGCCCCCATATAAACGGACCCTCAAATTTGGCTTGCGATTGCTCTAAGAGAAGCAAATTCCATCCGATCCGGCTGAAATTTGGTACATGGTGTAAGTACATGGTCTCTAACAACCATGCAAAAATTTGTCCATATCGGTCTACTTTTACGTACAGCCCCCGTATAAACGGACCCCCAAATTTGGCTTGCGATTGCTCTAAGAGAAGCAAATTTCATCCGATCCGGCTGAAATTTGGTACATGGTGTTAGTATATGGTCTCTAACAATCCCCCAAATTGGCTTGCGGAGCCTCTAAGAGAAGCAAATTTCATCCGATCCGGCTGAAATTTGGTATATGTTCTCTAATGACCATGCAAAAATTGGTCCACATCGGCCCATAACTATGTATAGCCCCCATATAAACCGATCCCCAGATTTGACCTCCGGAGCCTCTTAGAGGAGCAAAATTTATCCGACCCGGTTGAAATTTTGTACGTGGTGTTAGTATATGGTATCTAACAACCATGCAAAAATTGGTCCACATCGGTCCATAATTATATATATTGGCTTGCGGAGCCTCTAAGAGAAGCAAATTTTACCCGATCCGGCTGAAATTTGGTACATGATTTTGGTATATGTTCTCTAATGACCATGCAAAAATTGGCCCACATCGGCCCATAATTATGTATAGCCCCCATATAAACCGATCCCCAGATTTGTCCTCCGGAGCCTCTTGGAGGAGCAAAATTTATCCGACCCGGTTGAAATTTTGTACGTGGTGTTAGTATATGGTATCTAACAACCATGCAAAAATTGGTCCACATCGGTCCATAATTATATATATTGGCTTGCGGAGCCTCTAAGAGAAGCAAATTTTACCCGATCCGGCTGAAATTTGGTACATGATTTTGGTATATGTTCTCTAATGACCATGCAAATTTGCAACGCTCATAACCATGCCACAATTGGTCCGTATCGGTTAAAAATTATATATAGCCGATCCCCAATCACACAAAGATTGGTCCATATCGGTTCATAATCATGGTTGCCACTCGAGCCAAAAATAATATACCAAAATTTTATTTTTATAGAAAACATTGTCAAAATTTTATTTCAATAGAAAATTTCGTCAAAATTTTATTTAAATAGAAAATTTGTCGAAATTTTATTTCTATAGGAAATTTTGTTAAAACTTTATTTCTATAGAAAATTTTGTCAAAATTTTATTTCAATAGAAAATTTTGTCAAAATTTTATTTCAATAGAAAATGTTGTGGAAAATTTTTTGTCAAATTTTTTGTCAAATTTTTATTTCTATAGAAAATTTTGTCAAAATTTTATCTGCACAAATTTTTTCAAAATTTTATTTCTGTAGAAAGTTTTGTCAATATTTCAGTTCTATAAAAAATTTTGGCACAATTTTAGTTCTAAACAAATTTTTTTGTCAAATTTTTATTTCTATAGAAAATTTTATCAAAATTTTATCTGCACAATTTTTTTTTCAAAATTTTATTTCTATAGAAAATTTTGTCAAAATTTTATTTCTGTAGAAAGTTTTGTCAATATTTTAGTTCTATAAAAATTTTTGGCAAAATTTTAGTTCTAAACAAAATTTTGTCACATTTTTTTTGTAAATTTTGTCAAAATGTTATTTCTATACAAAATTTATGAAATACCTCTTACTTGGAGAGGAATATTTTGAAAAATCTAGCAAAACATCAAGAGTTCTACCAAACTGTAAAAATCTACCACTTTTGGTAGTATTCTACCAACTGTAACAAAAAAAGTGTTTCCAACACCGTATATTTGACTATCTTGGAATTTAATCCCAAATTTCAACAAAGTTTTTAATATTTTTTTGAGGTTGAATTTAAATATGAAAATTGTTGATAGTAGCAATTCGATGATTTAACTATATTGGGAACCCATTTCTGACAACGGTTGAAGGTATATTGCAACTACACGTTGCAATTACATTGTTTAAATGTTACTTTTCGTCTGTACGGAGAATTGAACCGCTGACCGGTGGCAGTTTCTAAGCCGACAAAGTATCCATTGGGCTACATCAAGTCAAGCAGTTATATTTGTAGAGAATAGCTTGGGGCACCCACGAGTCGATGTAAATAAACTTTACTTAACAGAAGCATACCTTTTAGTTGGCCACTTTTATGAAAATACAACTTTTGGAAACGGAACTTTGTATGAGTGCATTCATTTCGGATATGCATCTGGTTCCTTGACAAGGCCCCCCAAAAGCTTGATATGCGTATTAAATTTACACATTAAAGTGAGTACTCAGCAAAAAGAAAAAGAGCAACAAATATAATGGAGTATATTTTTTTATGCCTACTTAAATGGAGGTTAAAAAATTTGTGTCCAAGTTCACTTATTTCGATTGAACCCACATCCCATCTTAGCACTTAAAAAAAAACGACAAACTCATTGTCATTTTAAATTCTAGCCATCCTGAATTTCATTACATATTAAACGTCAATACCCTCTGCTGAATGATTTATAATTTATATTTTGAAGAAAACTTTTCTTGAATACTGCCATAATTATTCCCTTGAGAACATGGCATATATTAGAAATGTGTTTGACGCTAATTACTTTTTGATGCAAGCAACGGAATTACAATAACCCATTTCCCCGTCCCATGCTGGCAGTTGGCAATAAGGATGACTTCGAAAACAAGCCTTTCAAATTACCAAAAGTGCAAAGGGAAATGGATGTTGTGAATTCAGCTGGCATAGACATAGTGTCTGTCGTCTATCAAGCAAAAAGGGGGTAGGGCCAAGAACTCTTTTTGGGTTGACTGCATTGGTACAACACGCGACACATCTACCCACCCACCATTGTTACCCCCACCCACAATTTGGCAGTTTTTGTATCCTTGACTAAATAATGATAATGATGATGATGACGACGATGACTTGAACGATGTTGAAGTCATTCAAGATAAATCCTTTAGCGGAAACATGATCAATTTTTTTCACACAACCCCATGAGAAGACAAGAATTGGAAAAGGGGTTCGTTCAATCGCTCAACCACTCATTTACTTACTGGAAAATATTGGAGGGTGCAAATGTTTGATAACAGCAATCAATGAATGTGTTTCAGATATCTTGTCACTTTTATCTCTCCCCTCTGATCCATTCCGGCAAACGATGCAAGGAGTACGGTTGGTTGGTTGCTTGTTTGTTTTCCGCTTGCCGTGTGGCACCCCATTGAAGAACCCACACGCTTTTTTCGATGGTACAACATGAAACATTTACTGCACGATATGGGGGAAAGACGGACATGAACAATGACTGACAGACGGACAAACGGTAAGGCATGCGGCAGACATATGCTACTGTAACACTTTGTTACATTAGGGAGAGATGTAAAGGAAATATAGTCTGGGAAAAATATCTATTTGGAATTATTCTAAATAACATCCTAGAAAAATCAAGTTACTTACTATATTACACCATCATACTCTCTTAATGCTGTAACACATTTACCAATTTCTTAAAGCGTCAAAAATTAAGTGCACCCATAGAAAATATCATGAACGGAAGCTACCGTGGTGCAATGGTTAGCATGCCCGCATTCACTTCCTAACACCGAAATATATACCACATAGTCCATACGTGGTATATATTAAACTGAAAAAGGCCGATTAAATACGTATATAATTAAGTTTAAAGTTTCTATAGAAATAAAATTTTGACAAAATAAAATTTTTACAAAATAAAATTTTGACAACATTTTCTATAGAAGTAAAATATGGGAAACATTTTCTATAGAAATAAAATTTGGAAAAAATTTTCTATAGAAATAAAATTTGGAAAAAAAATTCTATAGAAATAAAATTTGGAAAAAAAAATTCTATAGAAATAAAATTTTTGACAAAATTTTCTATAGAAAAAAAATTTTGCCAAAATTTTCTATAGAAATAAAATTTTGACAAAATTTTCTATAGAAATAACATTTTGACAATGTTTTCTATAAAAATAAAATTTTGGTAGATTATTTTTGGCTCAAGTGGCAACCACGATTGTGAACCAATATGGCCCAATTTTTGTGTTATTGGGGATCTGCTTTATATAACTATAGACCCATATGGACCAATTTTGGCATGGTTATTAAAATTGCAACAGGATCGGATGAATTTTGGTCCTTCAAGAGGCTCCGGAGATCAAATCTGGGGAACGGTTTATATGGTGGCTATATATAATTATGGACCGATATGGAGCAATTCTTGCGTGTTTGTTAGAGACCATATTCTAACGCCATGTTCCAAATTTCAACCGGATCGGATGAATTTTGCTCCTCCAAGAGGCTCCGGGGGACAAATCTGGGGATCGATTTATATGGGGGCTATATATAATTATGGACCGATATGGACTAATTCTTGCATGGTTGTTAGAGACCATATACTAACATCACGTACCAAATTTCAACCGGATCGGATGACTTTTGCTCCTCTAAGAGGCTCCGGAGTTCAAATCTGGGGATCGGTTTATATGGTGACTATATATAATTATGGGCCGATGTGGACCAATTTTTGCATGGTCATTAGAGAACATATATCAACACCATGTACCAAATTGCAGCCGGATCGGATGAAATTTGCTTCTCTTAGAGGCTCCGCAAGCCAAATCGGGGGATCGGTTTATATGAGGGCTGTATATAATTATGGACCGATGTGGACCAATTTTTGCGTGGTTGTTAGAGACCATATACTAACACCATGTACCAAATTTCAGCCGGATCGGATGAAATTTGCTTCTTTTAGAGCATTCGCAAGCCAAATTTGGGGGTCCGTTTATATGGGGGCTTTACGTAAAAGTGGACCGATATCGACCAATTTTTGCATGGTTGTTAAAGACCATATACTAACACCATGTACCAAATTTCAGCCGGATCGGATGAAATTTGCTTCTCTTAGAGGCTCCGCAAGCCAAATCGGGGGATCGGTTTATATGGGGGCTGTATATAATTATGGACCGATGTGGACCAATTTTTGCGTGGTTGTTAAAGACCATATACTAACAACATGTACCACATTTCAGCTGGATCGGATGAAATTTGCTTCTCTTAGAGCAATCGCAAGCCAAATTTGGGGGTCCGTTTATATGGGGGCTTTACGTAAAAGTGGACCGATATGGACCAATTTTTACATGGTTGTTAGAGACCATATACTAACAGAATGTACCAAATTTCGGCCGGAACGGATGAAATTTGCTTCTCTTAGAGTCCCCACAAGCCAAATTTGGGTCCGTTTATATGGGGGCTATACGTAAAAGTGGACCGATATGGCCCATGTGCAATACCATCCGACCTACATCAATAACAACTACTTGTGCCCAGTTTCAAGTCGATAGCTTGTTTCGTTCGGAAGTTAGCGCGATTTCAACAGACGGACGGACGGACGGACATGCTCAGATCGACTCAGAATTTCACCACGATCCAGAATATATATACTTTATGGGGTCTTAGAGCAATATTTCGATGTGTTACAAACGGAATGACAAAGTTAATATACCCCCATCCTATGGTGGAGGGTATAAAAATCAGCTACTGTCACTCGAACCTTGATTGTTTGCTCCATAGCCGTAAACAATCGTCTTAGCACATTGCACCACCGACGGAGTTGCCGTAAGAACGTCCAACGGATATTTTAAGCCGTTCTGAAATCGTGAACGCTCGTAGACGAAACCTTGAACATTCCAATTTGATTTTTCGTGAACGTTTTCTCTTCATTTTGTGAACGTGAACGCTCGTAGACGAAACCTTGAACATTCCCATTTGATTTTTCGTGAACTTTTCCTTTTGTTACCATCCGTTCACTATTTTGGAACGTAATTTTTCTATTAGTGTGTTAGGATTGATTTCTTTGAGGGATCTGGGTCAATGAAAATCACTTAGATGGACTTACCTATTAATTCTCAGGGTATTCCATTCCGCAGCCTCCAGGATATTCCATTACTGAGCCTGAAATGAAAAAATGGCCAATAAATTATCCACGAAAATAACTAGAACAATATCGAAAATAGCCAAACCATCAATCCACCCTATATTCTAGATGCTATAGCTAAACAAATTTCAAGGCTGCACCCCTTTTTTGTTTGGGATTTCATTTCCAATTGAAGACACAGCGAAACTCCGAAAAAAACGGGCCGCATTGACTTCAAGAAAATAAATTTGCTACACGTCCGTATGCAGCCAGGAGGGGAGGAATCAAACAAGCAACCGATAAACAGACAGAAGGACGGACAGACAGACACATAAACATTTTGTGGTTACTAAATTATCTTTAACACGAAACACTCGTGCAATGTTTCAATGTTTCCATTTAGTTGATGTTGCAACTATGAACGGGGAGGACATCAAAGGAGAGGGCCATGGAAACCACAGGCATAGGGAAAAAACTTTTCAAAGGCATGTGGAGTTTAAAGGGAAACAACAAAGACGGGACGGATGGATAGGCGGACAAACAAAACTCTCAAACAGACAGACAGACAGATGAAGTATATCAAGTGGTTGCCAGTTTTCCATGGCATTGCCAAAAGACCGACCCAAACAAAGTGAACTAACAGAGGTCGCATGGATCGTTAGTTTAACGGTCGCTGCAATCAATTGATGGCTATGGTTTTCTTGCCTTGTCTTTTTAAAGGAAATCTCCTCGAAACCAACAAAAAAAAAAAAAAATAGAAAAACCAAACAACAACCTAACAAAACATTCGTACTTTTATCAAAACTACAAAATTATTCACTTGAAGTGCCATACGGTATGGTTGGTCGCTTAAATAATTAAGGAAGTTGAATTTCCATTGGAAATAGGTTTCCATTGTTTCTGTTGCACCCCCATACCTTTTCTGATTGCATTCAGAGACACAAGTGTTGCGAGTTTTCCCCCCTTTGGGGTGAATTGCATTTCGGGCGAGCTACTATTTGTCGTGTGTCTTATCATCAGCAACTGATGAATGAATCAACAGCAGGGAGTTGCAAGAGTTGATATTTCAAAGTAGACACATTTCACATTTTAACAGCAGTCCATTAATTGAGTTCCCAACACGCAACAATCAGTTATAGAAATTAATGGGTGGTGTAGCAGTAACATTTCTGTGATAAAAAGAAAAGATTTGATTGGTACTTAAAAATACAAAGCTTCATTGAGGGATTGTAGATATTGTCAGGATTCTATTATCTAAATGTGGAGATACAATGTTTATATCCTCCACCATAAGTTGGGAGGTATAATAACTTTGTTCTTCCGTTGAAATATTGGTCTCAGAACCCATATAATATGAAGGTTGCCTTTTATATATCGGGATTAGAGAAATCTATTAATCATCGTTTGAACCAATTGTCGAAGAACTTTTTCCACTCTTACTGAAGTATCACCAAACATGCTTTCTGAAAGCATCAACCGCTTCTACAGGTGTCGCAAAACGTTGGCCTCCTATTTTAGTTTTTCGTGTACAAGAATAAAAAGAAGTCGTTCGGTGCCGATGTTTTGAGTGCCCAAAAATCCAATTGTTTGAGAGCTCGCATTGTCGTGGTAAAGAGTGATCCGTCTTCGGCGGTTGGTTTTCATAATTTCTTGGAAGACAACTGACAAAGAAATGGTTGGGAACCACCTCAAAATTGACTCTTCTGCATTGTTATAGTGCTAGTGGATTGCGCATGTCCAGTTTTTTTCCGAAAAATAAAAGATCATTTGCTTGAAAGTGCATCGCGGGCGAACAACTTTTGTTGTATTTGGCTCATCTTGAAACACCCATACGATTGTACTGCTGTTACTTCGGGCTCGAAGGCGTAAATCCATGATTCATCACCTGTAACGATGTCATAGATGTGTTTCGAAGCACCGCGATCGAATTCTTGGAGCAGTTCTTTCGATCAATCCACACGAGTCTTTTTTTTTTTTTGAGTGATTAACAAATGTCAAAATGTTCATGCATGTATGCTTGTTCCACTAATGCCTAAAGTTGTCTCAATCTCACGATAGTCACATGACAATCTTGCAATCTCAGGTGGTGCTCTGCATCAATGGCTTTCTCTTGTACCGAAGGCTTTGGCCTGATTTTGGAAGGCTTTCACGAAATTCAGCTTGGAGTGAACTACGACCTTAGCTAAATTCATCCCATCTGTGCGGGCGCCAGTCGTATGTGGAATTTAGGGATAAGAAGCCAAGAAACAGGGAGTACCCCAAGGTTAGGAGAAATCTCCGGCACAGTTCAGTTTTACCTTTCCTCTATTCCACTTTCTCCTGACGGCGTCGAGATTGTACAATCGGATGATTATACAATCATGGCATCGGGGCCCATTATTTATAACACATTCGATCGATTAAAAGTCTACCTTCGTGATCTTAACAGTTACTTCACTGCTAGATCACTTGAATGTCAGAGTCGATGGCGAAATAATTCCGACTATAAATTACCCAAAGATTGTCAACAACCTTTTCAAGGCCACTGCAATTATGATAGGTCTGTGGTAGAAAAAATTCCTCAAGTCGCTTGTCAGCAGCTCTTGAGGTGTGGACAAAGAAACCTTGTTGACTACACTATGCGGTATCATTGTGGATGCATCAGACCTGTGACACGCCGTGGAATAACATAGAGACCTGTCGCAAAGCTGCCCGCCCTCAGAGCTGCGAGAATATGTCTCCCCCTAGATCACCTTTATGCGGAGACTAAAATCATCCATGTGCGTATACACAATTACCTGTTGTGAAAACAGTATTTTCTGGGTTGCTGTAGCATTAGCCACCAAATCACTATATTTTGCATAGGCAACAATCACCCGGGAATATAAGGTTTGATCTTCAGCTTCTAGAGCATAAGATTCAGCCAGGCAGCATACCAGCATATCAGACAGTCAACCTGCAATAAAATCATTGGTCTCTGTGTTCCTTTACTCGAAAACGGTCATCGACTGCCGCAAATCTCTCAACGAGATGGCTGAACAGCACAATATTCACCTGGCCATGGGAACATACCGGGGAACTGCGAAGCAGATGAGTTAGGAAGGCTAGGAACTACCTTACATATTCTAGGGGAACTGTTGGTATGTCTTTGGCTACCTGCAAGCTCTTACTGCGTGAGAAGGCTGTCATGATGGCAAATGTTCGATGGGAGAATTGCAAGGGTTGTAACGACACCAAGCAAATATGGCCCCATATAAAATTGAACCGCACGCGAGATATGCTAGACGTTATCAAGACGTTAGATATCACTTCTGATATCTGCTATAACGGGTCGCTGCCTGATAGGCGAATTTGCAAAAACTATTGGTGCGAAGTAGAATGACTATTGTATGAGCTGTCATGATGCGGAGGAAAAGGAATCAATTAAACACCTCTTGTGTGAGTGTCCTGCATTTTGTGTAAGGCGTAAGCACATTTTAGGGGCATATAGCTTTAGATTACTGGCGGACCTGGAAAACGTTAACTTAAGCAGTCTGTTAATGTTTTTGGAACAATCTGGTTGGTTCAACAAAAGAAAATAATAGAAAATAATAGGTTCAGTGGTTAAAACTAGAAGTGCCCATATGTAATAGGTACTTTTAGTTAAATGTGGTATCACAATGGACTGATTTATAATTCGAATTTCCCAAAAAAAAATTGATTATTTTGAATTTTTAATATAAAAGAAAATAATTTTAAAAAATCTAAACTCATTTACAAAGTATTTTATTTATTTGTGTGTGCAAATTGAGCCTAATTTCTCTATATATCATAAGAATTTCCATTGCCAAGTCTCGAGTTTTTAAACAAATCATCTTTACACACACACTACCCAATGTGGAAAATGGTAAAATGTATTGGTCTTCCAATAATATTTGCATAGTTATTTATCATTTCACTTAGAATTAATTTGGTCTCATTAAAATTCCATTTAGATTCAAATTTAAGTTAAATAATGCCATAAATTTCAGATTTGGATATCCTCTCTCTCTCTTCGAAACATTTCGCCCCATTCATAGTCTCTGCACGTTCACCAACTCAAATCTCAATTAAAAATTTATGAGGAAAAAAAAAACAAACCAACGAACGAATATTTATTCATGGAACAATTTCAAATTCCATTTAATAAACATCAGATGCTGTGAAAGCAGGAAGACAATCTTAGGAAATGAAGAAATTAAACAAAAATTTTAAATGAACAGATATTGAAATCTCATTATGTTTGCTATATAAATGAAAGATATCAAAGGACCCAGAGTAATTGGGAATATGAAAAATATTTTAATATGCTAAATTCATATGAAATAAATGAAATTCGACTAATAAACATCACTCTGAGTTTCTCACACACTCTTACTCACTCTCCCTCTCATTCGCTCTTTTTGACTCCCTTATTTCATATCTAAATGGGCAGATGTCGATTGTGTTTGCCAGGTTGCTTAATAAGCATGAAAATGAAATCTTCTTAAAATGATTTCTTTTTTTTTTAGACCTTTTTAAATATGCCAAACATGTAGTTGGAAACATTTATGTCTGTCTACTCATCGTAATGGTTTTGTCTACATGTCAGCAATTCCAATTCTACTTGTCCTCTTTCTGTACACTTTACATGGCAAACATTGCCTAAGTATTGACTGTGTCGAAGGATGAATGCTTGAATGACGAAATTCATGAGTGTGACAATGATTTGATGGGTTTTGGGTTTAGTCTCTTTCCCTCTCCTCTCTATTTCTCTAATACGGATATTGACATATCTCAACCTACACAAAAGGTGGATTAGAGTAAAAGACAAAAATACAACAAATCTTTAGAAATTCATATCACACTACAAACAAACTAACAATACACAAGCTGTAAAATGTAAGCTGCATAGTGGGTACACACAAAAAAAAATTTTCTGATTCAATCACCAAATTAATTGATCCAATTAATTTTTTAATTGAAATGTCTTCAATCACGAAAATGATAGTATCAATCACAGTTTTAATTGGGCATAGAAAAAATTCTTGATTAAAAAATTAATTGATTTTTTAGCAAATTTCAATTAATTTTTTAATTGATTCAGTTAAAAATTTAATTGATGTTGATTGCAAAACTCAATTAATTTATTTTAAAAAAGGTAACTATTTTTAATTACTTTCTGAATTGGCTTAGAGTTTTTATTTGGATTAACAAATGATTGTTTGAAATACATTTTTAATTAAAAAAATCAGCACTTTTTTAACTGAATTAGTCTTCCGAATTTGATTAAAAAGTTAATTGTATCAATTAATTTTTTAATTAAAATTTTTAAAATTTTCAATCATTGACTTAATTAACTTAATGTTTCTATCATGATTAAAAAGTTAATTGTATCAATTAATTTATTAATTAAAAAAAGTTTCAACTTCAATTAACTTTTTAATTGGAAATATTTTGGTGATATTTTTTTCTGTGTAGAGTTGGCTTAAAGTGCTTGATAAAATTTAATATAGTATTAAAAATTAATTTAATTTTATTGATGTAATTATTAAAAGCCGAAGATAAAAAAAATATTTTTAAATATAATAAAAAAAAATAAAAAAGATTTTTTATCTAATTGTAATAATATAGGGTAGCTGAAATGAAATGTTATCAAGTTCTTACTTGTGTATCTATCGCGCAAAGAAATACAGCTACGAGATACTATCGTAGTCGTAATCGACTTATCGATTTTGGATAGTTACATATTTTACTAATAGAGTTTTTTTACTTTAGTGACAAAAATGGACTAAAAAACTTTTAATAGTGACCAAAATCGATTTTTGATAGTGAAGTGGTAAGTAAAAAGAGTCTAATCAAATTTTAATAGCAACGAAAAAGGACTAATCGAGTTTTTGTTAGTGACTAAACTCGACTTTGGTAGTTACGTACAGTGAAACCTCTGAAAGGTGTACATCCACTGTCGCCTAAATTTTGTCCACCTTTGAGAGATGTCCAGGTATGAGAGGTTAATTCGAATGTGTTAATATAGCAAAAGTCCCCCGACAACTGTCCATGTTTGGGAGGTGTCCAGTTTTCAGAGTGTCCCACTTTGGGGGTTTCACTGTATATCGATTGTTGATAATGTTAAAAATGGAAGGACCAAAATCGAGCAATAGTCTTTTAATAGTTTACCAAAATCGTCTAATCGACTTTTGATTATGACCAAAATTGATAGTGACTTTCGATAGTGACTAAAATCGATTAGTGGTTTTGGACAGTGCCCAAAATACAATAATTTACTTTTCAAATGACCCAAATCGACTAATCGACTTTTGATAGTGATCTAAATCGATTAATTAGAAACAGAACTAAATAGAAATCGATTTTAAACAGTGAACAAAATCGACTAATGGACTTTAGATATTTTCCAAAGCGGACTTTTGATAATGGGTAAAATCGATTTTTGATTAGAGCTATGATCTAAATCGATTAATTAGAAACAGAATTAAATAGAATTCGTTTTTAAACAGTGAACAAAATCGACTAATTGACTTTAGATATTTACCAAAATTTACCAAAGCCGACTTTTTATAATGGGTAAAATCGACTTTTGAAAAGGGCTATAATCGGCAAGGGTTATAATCGACTTTAGATAGTAATCGAAATTTTTATGAATAACATCGACTTTAGATTGTTACCAAAAATCGACTAGTCGACTTTTGATAATTGTTAAAATCGACTAATAGTGCTCAAAATCGAGTAATCGACTTTTGATAAAGTTCAAAATCACCTAAATGAGTTTTGTCTATCGTCTAATCGACTTTTGATGTTTGCCATAATCACCTAATCGACTTTTGATTGTGAGCAAAAATGACAATTCTAATTTTAATAACGACTAAAATCGCCTTCAAATAGTGACTAAAGATGAATTTTGGTGACGATGATGGTCAACATAAAGTAACTAACTTTCTAAATGACCAAAATCGACTAATCGTATTTCTATTGTGACCAAAATCGGTTAATCGATAATGGTAGAAATTAAATCAGCCCATTGAATTTATATAGTGACCAAAATAGTTACCAAAATGGACTAATCGGGTTTTGATAATGCTTAAAATCGATTTTCGATATTAACCAATATCGAGTAATCGATTTGATATTAAATAAAATTTATTAATCGACTTTCGACTGTGGCCAAAGTGGACTTATCGACTTTGATAGTGACCAAAATCTCCTAATTTGGCAGTAGTGACCAAATCGATTTTTGATAGCGACCAACATCTACTTAACGACGTTTGATAGTTGATAGTGATCGTCGGCCAAAATCGACCAATTGACTTTACACAGTGACTAAAATCGAGTATTAAGAGTAAATAAATGAATTAATCGTCTTTTTACAGTGACTAAAATCGACTAAGTAGCTTTGGATTGTAGAAATCGATTAATTTTGCTGTGACCAAAATGGACGACTTGGCTTTTGAATGGCTAAAAACGACCAATTGACTTTAAATAGTGACTAAAATCGATTTATCAGATGTAGATAGTGACGACAATCGGCTTTAGATAATGACTTAAATCGACTAACCAACTTTTGATAAGGGCTTAAATCAGCCCATCGAAAATATATAGTTACCAAAATGGTCTAATCGGGTTTTGATAATGCTTAAAATCGATTTTCGATAGTAACCAATATCGAGTAATCGATTTGATATTAAACAAAATTCATTAATCGACTTTCGCCTGTGGCCAAAGTGGACTAATCAACTTTGATAGTAGAAACCAAAATCGATTTTTGATAGCGACCAACATCTACTAAACAACGTTTGATAGTACCAAAAATCGTTTAATCGGCTTTTGATAAAGGCTCAAATCGAGAGCCTTTAAGTGAGTCTAAGTGAGCCTGATACATCGGGCTGCCACCTAACCTAACCTAACCTAAATATATAGAATATCAGAAAATTCCCTCAGCCTTAGGTTAGGTTAGGTTATGTGGCAGCCCGATGTATCAGGCTCACTTATACTATTCAGTCCATTGTGATACCACAGTGGTGAACTTCTCAGCCTTAAAACACTGTGCGGATTTTCAGAATATTTAAAGAGTTTCCTTAAAACCCCTGAATCGATTCCATAACAAATCCAAAGTAGTTTCAACTAAATAATCGTTGTTGTGTGTGTGTTTTTTTTTTCAAAATTTATCTTCAAATTTCAACAGCTGCCAAATTGTTGTAACATGGAAATGTAAGCGTATTCCTAAATCTTTTACAATTCATGAAAAGTAATTAAGTGAAGTACTCCCTCTGCAAATTCAAGAGGAAGGGATTTTTTTTTTGTTTAATGCCTGAGTTCGAGCTATCCTATCTACCAGCCAGCAAACCATTAGGCAATTACAAGACAAACAACCAAACACCATCTCATCTCTACCACCATCATCATCATCATAAACATCCTGCCGTCATAGCAAGATGACGACAGCAAAAGAAGACCACCTTAGGCTAATTTCCGTCATGAAAATTAAAGAATAGGATGAGACTAAAGCTGGTGCATGGGCAGCTTTGTGCTATGCTGACTGTTTTTGGAGGGTTTTGGGAAATCACAAGTACTTTATGGAAGTGCAAGTCAAACAACACCCCTTTTTACTCTCAACACTTTCCAAAGCCAACCATACCATAGACTCTTTTAATTCCAATTCTGGTATTTTGCCAAAACACTGCCTCCAGCCAAGCAATTTGGGATGGTCGAAGGAAGCCACAAAACAAAAATTTTGTGGCATTTAAACTAAAAATTTCAAAATGTGTTTTTAAATGCATGAAATTACAATCAGGCCCACTACGAATATGTTCACAAGGGCAGAAGTGAGTGGTTCGGAGAAATCGCAATCGTGATGAAAATTTCAGTTGAGATGATATTGGCAAGGAAATGGGGAAACTAACTAGACATTTGAATGAATTTAATATAAAATAAAATTTGTATTAATTTTATTATTAATTATTTTAGTAGAAGTGAAAGTAGACTGTTGAAAATTTTAAGATGTCGATTTTTAGAATTTTCGACTTTATCAAAAAATGGGAAAATGTTGCATATCGATTTTTTGAGCTGCGGTTGAATCGGATATTTACACATTTACATTTACCCTATATTTCTGTATAAGTATCCCTCTTAAAATATTTTTTAAAATTAATTATATCGCCTATAGAGCTATCCTAAAAATATTAACATCATATTCCCCTTTTAATCCAAATGCGATTTTTCGACTTTTTTGAAAATTGATTGGACTTCAACTTAGTTATGTGATAAGTTCGTTTTGTTAAAAAAATATTGAAAAAAAAAAATAATAAAAATAATAATAAGTTACTATTATTATATTTAATAATGGCAAAAAATTACTCCATTACTTTTTACGACCTCCTCCCAACTCTTGACTATGGTCGATGCCGTTTGCAGTCCATACTGTGGCCGGTGTCGTATCGAAGATATTTTTGAGATATATATTAAGGGATCCTCTTCGCTATTGAAGATAATAGCCCCTATTTGCCTCGGCAGAGATGTTTGTTTGGCCAGAAAACAATATTTTTTCGACAAAAATGTTCAATGTTCCCCTTGAAAAAATATGCCCTTGAAACATGTTTGAGGTGATCCTATTCCTTTACGGCATGTGGAGTGTTTCTTGGACGACTTCGGCACAATGGGGCCAGGCAAGATGGCTCAGTCTTGTCTATGGGAAGTTTTCAGCCGAATCCTTATCCCTCTAATGCCCAAGCACGCCTTTAGGCGGGCTTAATTTAATAAGGAAGCTTTTAGTAATACACACGTTAAGACAACAAAAATGGGCAAAATAAAAAGAAAACTTATTTGAAACTATTCAAGAGGCTTTGCAGCATATGCTGAATTTTACGGTATAAATTTGTCTTGCTTAGTTCTCTTGCTTTTGTGTCGTTTTCCAGTGCCCCATGGCCCAGGCACACTTAACGCAAATCATTGTTTTTTTTTTTGTGTGAGGGGGGGGGGGGTGACCGTCGACTTCGTCGTCACTCATTTCTTTTTTCCATATACAGTGAAACCTCTGAAAGGTAGACAGTCACGGTCGCCTACATTTTGTCCACGCTTGAGAAGTGTCCACAAGAGGTTAATTTTAATGTGTTAGTATAAAACGGCCCGAGACAACTGTCCACGTTTGGGAGGTGTCCGGTTTTCAGAGTGTCCAAGTTTGAGAGGTTTCACAGTGATTTCTCATCTTCCATGAAAAAGTGCTTTTTGTCAAATTGACTTTAGATATTGGTCAAAATCGGACCAATCGAAATGTTTTAGTGACCAAGTTCGATTAATCGCACTGAAAAGTCGAGAAAAGTTTTTTGTATTGAAAGTTGAATGTAATTTAGCCCCTTTTACACTAAAATACACCAAAAAGATGAAAGTCAAAAGTCGTCTTTACAATGATCGTAAAGTCGAAAGTTTACAGTTTAGGGTTTTTTTTTATTTTTTTAAAGTCGACCAACCGAATTTTTTCGAATGTGGAAAAAGTCAGAAAGTCGACTATCGTAACAAACGAAATAGAATTTTCGAAACTTTGAAAATTTTGAAAAATCGCCTTTTTTAACGGCTGTTCCTAAAAACCCATTTTTCCAAATTTAGAACAAATCGGAAAGTCGAATATAATAGAATTAGAGTGATCAAAAAACCGGTTTTTTGAAAGTCGGGTTTTCTCGGTTCTAAAAAAACGAACCATTTTTTAAAACCGGTGGGCGGTGTTATACAAATTAAATAGCCGGCATAACCGGCCCAAACGGTTTTTCCCAAAAGTAGCAAAAATGCTTAATTTAATATAAATGAAGGAAAAAATACTGTTTTAATGTAAAAATTAAATTCCTTGGTTGTATTGTTACCGCAATAAACATTAAAATGTTGGATTTTTTCTTTATGTTTTGGTTTCCCTTACCTTTTTGTGAATGTTTCGGAAATGTTATATTAAAGACGGTGTTGAAGAGTCTCGACAACTAAAATTTTCTTGTACATACTTCATTTGACTTTCGAAAAATCATTTTGTTGTTTTTCAATATATTCACAATCAGAGCTCATTTTCTACAGAAAGGTACACCAAATTAAGTCAAATAATAATAACGTAAGAAATATCATTGATTTTGTTGAAAAAATATACGCTCCTAATTGAACAAGCACGATTTGCTAATATTTCATAAATATTCTCTAGGATTTTTTTTTAGAAAACCAAAGTATTTTATTTGACATGGACGTATACTATGTTGGAAGTGTGCAGAAAATACATTCGAGATGTTTTCTTATTGCAGTTTACATTGAAAATAAAAAACCGAAAACCGGTTTTTATGATATTAAAAACAACGGTTCTAACGGTCCACTGAAAATGGGATTTTAGACAAAACCGACAATAGGTGCAAAATGAAAAACCGTTCCACCGGTTTTCACCGATCACTCTAAATGGAATTTCCCAAATGTTGAAATATTGGAAAAAGCGATTATTTTGTCGGGTGTTCCTGAATAATCTTCTTTTGCAAATTCTGATAAAGTCGGAAAGGCAACTGTTGAAAATCGAAGTAGAATTCTGAAAATCGGCTTTTTGATGGCTACCCAAATTATATGCAATTTATTTTATTTTATCAAAATTTATTTTGTTTTTTTAATATTTATTTTATTTTATTTTTTTTTTTAATTTATTTTATTTCTCACTAACGTAGTTCTAAGATTTAAAAAATTTCGCCTTTGTTGCTAAAATTGTATTTTTCTTCTTCTTCTTCTTTATAGTTCAAATCATCGCTATTTGAAAGAATCGTCGATAAACACATCTTGTACCTGCTCTTTTGCTCCACCTCAGTAGGATAAACCAAAGCGTATAAGCATGTTAACCCGTGTATTTCGTTCAGTATCCGAATTTAGTAATCGATATAAAATAATTCGTGGTATGGTCTCCTATGGTGTGCTGTTTCCATGTGGTTCGCTGGCCGAACAAACACTCGTCGAGAAAAAGACATTCCGTACATATGATTGGAATAAATGCCTTAAGTAAGTAAAACCCCTCAAAATTGAGGCCAAACTTCACCCCATTCCCCATTTCAGCGGATGTCTTCACAAACATCTGACAACATTTTACCATTCATACATTCCACCACCACAAAGATCAACAACAATTAACACCTTAATTATCCATGTGGTTTATGAGGAGGAGGAGGAGGAGCAGCAGGAGAAGAACCATTTGCAAACTTTGTGGCCGGAAACAGACAACAAATGTTAGCAAATAGCAAAGATGGACAGACAAATATCCAAGCAACTCCCATCTCATCCATTGACGATGAGCAAACAATCATTAACTGCTGGGTCATTATTTTCCGCGTGGATGTAGAGCTTAGCCCATTTTGTTGAATTTCCACCACACGTCATTTCCCCCACACGTCATTCTATTAACTCATATCCTTCCACAAATAAGGCCATGTATGATTGTCATCTTTTCGCAGATTCTGTTTATTCGGTTTCTTCTTTAACGGTCCCGCTCTATACATGTGGATGCGTGTGGCATCTGTTATGTGGCCTCGGACAGACATTAAATCATCAATGTGCAAAGCATTGACAGAACTGGTGGCCTATGATCCAATAGCCATCAGCACATTTCTTTATGCCATGAGTCGAATGGAGGGAAGATCATCATATGATTCCAGAAATGAGGTAAGTAATTGTGGTATATCTATTAGATGTGAAGCTAACAAAAAAATACTTTTGAGAGGATCTTACAATGAAAAGTTTTTGGAACAACTTCCATTTATTTTTTGCCGGGAATTTAAGTTGGTGTGATATCACAATTTATACTAAATTGTCTAAATAAGCCTGAAATAAAATGTGGTGTCATAAAATCCCGGCCAATATATCCTAAAGTGTATTTGAGCCTCGTCTTGGCTAAATGTAGCACTAAACATTCTTCTCATAATTTTCAAAGAAATCTAGGTCATAGATATTTCATTCCACTCTATATGGACTACCTTCAATGCGAATTTTTACATAGAAGTTCTCAAGGCATTAACTCCCACATTTTCTTCACTTGTGTGTGTGATCATAAAATTCCCTTTGCCTATATCTCTCTCTCTCCCCGCACAAAAAAACACCATACTTGATTTAATGACAACACATCAAAGTCTTCTCTCCCTCAGATAATTAAGTGCAACCTTAAATTGATGTCATACCACAGTGTATGTGTGTGTGTGTGTGTTAGAGTACTTGAAAATTAAAAGAACCACAGAGCAAGCAGTTATAGAGTGAAGACAACAATCACGTTCTCCATCCAATTACTTGTTATGTTATTATTACGCTGAAAATATGTGTTGCTATTGTTGTTATTGGTTTAGTTGTTGTTGTTGTTTTTTTTAAGAGTTCAAGTATCATTGTAATTTGAACATTTTCAAATCATTTCTCGATTCAAGAGAATTGAAGAAACATCTTTTGAACATATATTCAATGTTCGACATATTCAAAACATTTGAATGAAACCCCATCACGAACATTAAAAACATGAAGCCATGCAACACCAACAAGAATTGCTAAAAAAAAAGCGTTGTTGTTGTTTTTTTCATCTCATTCTGCGAAGAGAGAATGGGTAGTAGTACTTGAACATCATACTACTTGCATTCATTACATTTCATTTCCAAATATGTGGTCTATACACGCATTGCCACTTATGGTCCTTTTATGATGGGGCACTCCATTATCATAACGTAATTTTGGGAAGAGGTTAGATATTTGAATCAGAATGAAAAATGTGAGTTATTGTCCTTCGAAGGAAAACTCAAATTTTATTTTCGACTCTATGCAATTTAGGAAAAATCATATTGGGCAAAACTTGAAAAGACGACATATATATACTTTTTAAAATAAAAAAAATCGAATTTAAATTTTTACAAAATTTGGAAAAACCGACGTGTTCACAATTTAGAAAAATCGACTTTTCGAGTTTTCATCTTTTTAAAAAAAAATTGAATAATTCGACGTGTTCACCATTTGGAATATAGGACTTTGTGAAGTTTTTGACAAAAAAATTTAGATTTTAAATTTTTACAAAATTTGGAAAAACCGACGTGTTCACAATTTAGAAAAATCGACTATTCGAGTTTTCATCTTTTTAAAAAAATTTTAATAATTCGACGTGTTCACCATTTGGAATATTGGACTTTGTGAAACTTTGAACAAGTTTACTTTCCAAGTTTTCATCTTTATCAAAAGTAGATATTGCGGCCTTTTGTAAAGTCGACTTTTCAGATTTTTGAGTTTATGATTTTGAAATCGACTTTTTGAAACCAGGACAAGTCGACTATTCTATTTGAAAATGTGGAATATTCGACATTTTGAACATTTAGAAAAATCGAATTTTAGACTTTTCGTTTTTCTCAAATTTTGAAGAATTCGACATGTTCCAATATTTAGAAAAATACATTTTTTGAAAATATGGATACGTTTAATTTCTAATTTCCAATTTTTATACCCTCCACCATAGGATGGGGGTATATTAACTTTGTCATTCCGTTTGTAACACATCGAAATATTGTTCTCAGACCCCATAAAGTATATATATTCTGGGTCGTGGTGAAATTCTGAGTCGATCTAAGCATGTCCGTCCGTCCGTCTGTTGAAATCACGCAAACATCCGAACGAAACAATTAATCGACTTGAAACTTGGCACAAGTAGTTGTTATTGATGTAGCTCATATGGTATTGAAAATGGGCCACTTTTACGTATAGCCCACTTTTACGTATAGCCCCCATATAAACGGACCCCAGATTTGGCTTGCGGAGCCTCAAAAAGAAGCAAATTTCATCCGATCCGGCTGAAATTCGGTACATGGTGTTTTCATATTGTCCTTAACAACCATGCAAAAATTGGTCCACATGGGTCCATTTATATATATAGCCCCCATATAAACCGATCCCCAGATTTAGCTTGCGGAGCCTCAAAGAGAAGCAAATTTCTTCCGACCCGGCTGAAATTTGGTACATGGTGTTGGCATATGGTCTCTAACGACCATGCAAAAATTGGTCCACATCCGTCGATAATTATATATAGCCCCATATAAACCGATCCCCAGATTTGGCTTGCGAAGCCTCTAAGAAAAGCAAATTTCATCCGATCCGGCTGAAATTTGATAGATGGTTTTCGTATATGATCTCTAACAACCATGCAAAAATTGGTCCACATCGGTCCATAATTATATATAGCCCCCATATAAACCGATCCCCAGATTTGACTTGCGGAACCTCAAAGAGAAGCAAATTTCATCCGATCCGGCTGAAATTTGGTACATGATGTTGGTATATGGTCTCTAACAACCATGCAAAAATTGGTTTACATCGGTTAATAGTTATATATAGCCCCCATATAAACCGATCCCCAGATTTGGCTTGCGGAGCCTCTAAGAGACGCAAATTTCACCCGATCCGGTTGAAATTTGGAACATGGTGTTAGTATATGGTATATGACGCAACCCAAGTAAATCGATTGTGGATGACAGTGTTTAGAAGAAGTTTCTACGCAATCCATGGTGGAGGGTACATAAGCTACGGCCTGGCCGAACTTACGGCTGTATATACTTGTTTTTTTTTTTTTTTTTAATTTGAAAAGTGGACATTCGCGCTTCTCGAATTTTCAACATTTTGAAAACTTGGACAAGCCGACTTTTCATATTTTCTATTTGAAAATTTGGAGTATTCAACTTTGTGGAAATTCGAATTTTCGACTTTTCCAAATTTTGAATAATTCGATGTGCAAAAATCGACTTTTTCAAAATTTGGATAAATTTAATTTTTAAAATTTTCGCCTTTTTCAACATTTGCAAATGAAGACATTTCGACATTTTCAAGAAACTGAAATGAGTTCTCGACTTTTTAAAATTTGGAAAATTATTTTTTTTTTTCAAAATTTGGAAAAAAGTGATTTTTCGAGTTTTTTGGCACATTAAAAATTTAGACAAGTTGATTTTTTTGAATTTTCGTCTTTTTGAAAGCTTGAAAAAAATAGACATTTCGACGTTTTGAAAAATATTGAAAGTATCGAGTTTTCCAGATTTATCAAATTGGGAAAATTTTTGTTTTCGAGTTCCCTACCTTTCGAAAACATGGACAAGCTGATCTTTTTTATTTGAAAAATTGGCCAAATCGCCCCTTTTTAGAAAAATCTACTTTTCAAGTTTTCGTCATTTTTAAAATTTGAATAATTCGACGTGTTAAAAATTTGGAAAAATCTATTAAAATCTCGACTAGTTGCATTCCAATTTTTCTTATTTTTCTAAATTTGACAAAAAATTAACATTTACACGTTGTGAAAAGTCGATTTTTATGGAATTTTCGACAAATTGAAAATTTGGCAAAATTGACCTTGTAGTTTTCGAGTTGACATTTTGGAGAATTCGACTTTTCGACATTTTAAAAAGTAGATTTTCCACTATTTGAAAATTTGGAAAAATCGACTTTTCGATTTTTCAAGTTTATGGAAATTAAAGAAGGTAACATTTCGCTTTTTTAATTTTTTTTTTTTCAAAATTAGAAAAATCGACATTGTGACATTCTGAAAATTTTAAAAACACAACTTCCCAAGATTTTGACTTTTAAAAATTTTGGAAATATGATTTTTTTTTTTTGCAAATTGGGAAAAGTCGACTTTCCGAGTTTTCGGTTTTTTTTTTCAAGATTTTAAGAAGTCGACTTTTCGAAAATTTTAAAACTTTTCACACGTTTTTAAATTTTGAAAATTTGGACAAGTCAGCTTTTAAAGTTGTTCTCTTTTTTAAAATTTGAAGAAGTCGACATTTCGACTTTCTGAAAATTTTTAAATCCCACTTTTCAATTTTTCGACATTTTGAAAATTTGGAAAAATCGACTTTTGGACAAGTCGACATTTCGATGTTCTGAAAATATTTAAAATTCTAATTTTCCCACTTTTCGATTTTGCGGCATTTTGAAATTTTGGAAAATTCAACTTTTGAAAATTTGAAAAACTTGATTTTCGAGTTCTTCAAAATGCTGTCATGTCGATTTTTTGAGTTTTTATCTTTTTTTCGAAATTTAAAAAATAAAGCTTCTCGATTTTTTTTTGTTTAAATTTGGAAAATCGAATTTTTAGCTAATTTTAACCTTTCTTTTACAAAATTTGAAAAAGTTGAGTTTTTCAACATTTCAAAAATTCGAAGTTTTAAAAATTAGGAAAATTTCTTTTTTTTCGATTTTGTGCAAATTTGGACAAATCAACTTTTCACTTTTTTCTAGTTTTGGAAAATTTGACCTTTTCCGTTATTTCAAGATTTGGAAATATCTACTCTCGTTTCCAAATTTTTACAAGGTTACAGCTGCCAATAAACCATTTAAATTTACACTTTTATATTCGCATTAAATATGTCTGTATACACGGTTGAAAAAGACTGTTTTTCATATGTTTGGCTATAAACATTATATGTTTGGAACACAAATTTTTAAACACAATATTTTTGAGTGCAAGCATATAATGCTCATAAACTAGCATAACATGTTTGGGACATATATGTTAATATGTTAGAACATATTATGTTTGGGACATAAAATGTTTGTAAATATAATATGCTTGAATGCAAACATATATTAATTTAGAAATAGCCTATAAACATATATGTGTTTAGTAGCTTGGAGCGCTATTTAACAGGGAGCGATATTGAATTAAGTTGGTGGTTGTTGCTTGTTATTACAAAATTAACATTTTATTTTTCCTTGGGCAATTGATCAGCTACTTCTTTGATCCTTACAAGCTGTGTGGTCCGCTGTTCGAATCCCCGTCCGGCAAAAGGTAAAATTAAAATAAAATAAAAAATCATACAATTGAATAATTTCTTCTACAATGTTTGTATTACAGAAAAAGGTGCTAAGAACTAAAAAATATCGTGGAAGTGAGAAAGATGTCGGGGAATATACAATTGGTCAGAAACAAAATTTTGAGCATTCAGGTCGAAAACCTATGTTGTTAGCACCTATATTACCTGTTTATTTTCATAATTCATTATGATTGTAAATATATAAATAAATAAATAAAATTTTGAGCACAATATTGTTTGGGAGAATTTTTTTAAGCATATAATATTTTTGGGTGCAAAATGCTTCCAAACATTTTTGAATTCGGATGCAAAAATACAAAATGTTTGGAACTTAGACTACCCAAACATATATTGTTTAGACCAATATGCTTTCAAACATATTATATATTGGTAGAGATCAAACATATAAATGTTTGGGCAATACCCAAAAATGTATATGCTTGAAGCAAAATATGTTTGGGAGTATATGTTACAGAAGCGATTTTTTGTGAGGGTGTATATGTGATAAGGAATTAAAATAAAGGGTGTTACCGTCAAAATTTGGTCAATATAAACTTTACGTATTTCTTTCAATTTTGCATTTAAAAAACCTGAACACCCCTCATTTTGAAGGTGTGTGTGTACACTGTTAGAAAAATATGTTTTTCATATGTTCCGATATAAACAAAATGTGTTTCGGGCACAATTTTTAAACACAATATATTGAAGTGCAAACATGTAATGTTCCTAAACTAACACAAAATGTTTGGGACACATATGTTAATATGTTAGAATATATTATGTTTGGGGCATGAATGTTTCATAAAAATAATATGTGTGAATGTAAACATATATAAATTTAAAAATTTCGAGTAAACATATATATGTTGTGATACTTTATTCAGAGAGCGACAGAGAGAGAGTTAGTATAGAGAAAGAAATAGATATGGAAACCGGGAGGGTTGAATAAAAAATATCAACATAACACAGCGAGAGAATGAAATGAGAGCAATTTCTGTGAATGTATGTTGTTTCGGAAAACTGTTTTATAATAAGGCCAAAAATTTGGTATGCTTAAGTCTAAATATTATTTAATTTGAATAGTAGATTGAGTATTCGGAATAAAGAGAATAGACATTCGGAACCAAGAAAATAGACATTTGAAAAAAACAGCATATTTGTATTACAGAAAAAGATGCGAAGAACTCAAAAATTTCGTGGAAGTTAAAAATATGTGAGGGAATGAACACAATCTTCTTTGGGGAATTATTCCAAGCATATACTATTTTTGGACTCAAAATGCTTCCAAACATATAATATGCTCACATAAAACAAACATATTAATGTTTCGGCGGTATCCAATAATATATGTGCTTCCTGCAAAATATGTTTGGAACATATGTTAGAGAAGCGATTTTTTTTGAGGGTGTGCTTCGAACGAACACCAAAAAGTTTTTCAGCGGTGGATTATCCCACCTCAGTAATACTGGTGACATTTCTGAAGGTTTCAAAGCTTCTCCAAGTGGTTTCACTGCAATGTGGAACACCGTTCGGACTCGGCTATAAAAGGGAGGTCCCTTGTCGTAGAGCTTAACATGGAATCGGGCAGCACTCAGTGATAAGAGAGAAGTTCACCAATGTGGTATCACAATGAACTGAATAGTATAAGTGAGCCTGATACATCGGGCTGCCACCTAACCTAACCTAACCTAAATATATAGAGAATATCAGAAAATTCCCTCAGCCTTAGGTTAGGTTAGGTTATGTGGCAGCCCGATGTATCAGGCTCACTTATACTATTCAGTCCATTGTGATACCACATTGGTGAACTTCTTATTCTTCCAAGCATATACTATTCTTGGACTCAAAATGCTTCCAAACATATAATATGGTCACATAAAACAAACATATTAATGTTTCGGCGGTATCCAATAATATATGTGCTTCCTGCAAAATATGTTTGGAACATATGTTAGAGAAGCGATTTTTTTTGAGGGTGTAGATTGTTGCTCCTATTTTGATTTTGGAATTCACTCTTCAGAGACGACAAAGAGAGTTACCGGTAGTTTCAAGCGAAACCCTAACCTCTCTCTCCGAGATGCCGCAAATAAGCTGGGTGTATCGTCTACAACCGTGCATCGAGCCAAAAAACGAGCCGGACTATCGACTTACAAGAAGGTAGTGACTCCAAATCGGGATGATAAACAAAATACGACGGCCAAAGCGTGATCCCGGAGGCTGTACACGACGATGCTGACGAAGTTTGACTGCGTGGTAATGGACGACGAAACCTACGTCAAAGCCGACTACAAGCAGCTTCCGGGACAGGAGTTTTATACGGCAAAAGGAAGGGGAAAGGTAGCAGATATTTTCAATGTTCGCAAAGAAATATCTGGTTTGGCAAGCCATCTGTACCTGTGGCTTGAAAAGCAGCATTTTCATAGCTTCCGGGACTGTCAACCAAGAAATTTACGTGAACGAGTGTTTGAATAAACGTCTGCTGCCTTTCCTGGAGAAACACGGTTGTTCCGTACTGTTTTGGCCGGATTTGGCATCTTGCCATTACGGTAAAAAGGCCATGGAGTGGTACGCCGCCAACAACGTGCAGGTGGTTTCCAAGGACAAGAACCCTCCCAACACGCCAGAGCTCCGCCCAATTGAGAAATACTGGGCTATTGTCAAGCGGAACCTAAAGAAGACCAAAAAAACTGCTAAGGACGAGTAGCAGTTCAAGGCAAACTGGCTTTCTGCGGCGAAGAAGGTGGACAAGGTGGCTGTACAAAATCTGATGGCAGGTGTCAAGCGTGAGGCCCGGCAATTCGGATTTGGAAAAGCGAAAGCCTAACTGAACATTTTTCCTGAATTTTATACTAATTGAACTTGAAAAAGAAATTTAATTTGATTTTTTAAATAAACGATTTCACCGATTTACACGCGTTTTCCCTTGACCAAATTTTGACCGTAAAACCCTTTATTGGTCAAATTTTGGCCAACATCAAAAGTCGAATATGAAGATTACACAAAGACGATTTTCGCCATTTGCATCGCTTGAAGTAACTGGAAACTATACCACTTCGACAAATAAAAACAAAAGGATATTGTTCCAATTGTGCTAGGAATATTTCCATTGCTGAAATTTTTTGCCCTCTCCTCAGGAGATATTTACAATATTTTCAGTATATGAGCATATGTTTTCTAATGAATTGTAAATATAGTTTAATTAACATTGATATGTCTGATAACTATGGTATTAAAACCAAAACGAATAATTAAATAATAATCATTACGACTCCTAAAAGCCCCCCATTCGTTATGATCTATGCAAAGCCCCATAGTTGGATGTAATACATCCATCGCTTTGCTAAAGTGAAGTGCTCGCTCGTGTATCCCCAAAAGCATTGTTATTGCGGCCATCACTACAACATCATCTACGACAACGATTGTTGTTGTATGTCTGTAGATGGACAAGGGCATCGAGGACAATAACATGGATATCAGCGACAACAATATTATCATTGCAAACATCACCAGCAGAAGCAATAGCAGGGCAACAACAACAACAACAGAAAAACAAAAATACAATCAACCACCAGCCAGTCACATGTTGTAAAATGAATGAATGGACTTGTTCTATATTAACATAAAATACCAGAGGGAGGCGGGTTCACACTGAGCGATACAAAGGAAATCTTCGTATTACAAACTGTTAAATTTGTTATTATAAGAATTTTTAATTAAGATTTTTTTTTATGTTTAAATACATTAAGAATATAATAATTAAATAAAAATTGCATCTTTTTCATTCTTCTATTATACGGTGTGAGTATTTTGAATTTTGTATAATCACCAGTTTGCCTTGTCATTTGCCACTAGCAATTCATCTATGCAGGCTACATTCGCACAAACATATTCCAGACGCGAGTCAGTCATTCATCGATTCAGTGTGTCAGAGAGTCTGTCATTAAAGCAAATAGTCAACAATTGAGCCTGCCCGAGTGGTATCCACTTAACTAAGGCATTCACCGATGATGATGATGATGATGGTGGCGATGGCAAATAAGAGAGTGGTATGAAAAATTGAATATGATCTTAACAGGTTGGCTGATAAGTCCCCGGTCTAACAAAGAAAAACACATTTTTTTATACCCTTCACCACTACTGTGGTACAGGGTATAATAAGTTTGTGCATTTGTATGTAACGCCAAGAAGGAAAAGTCTGAGACCCATCGTTTAGTATACCGATCGTCTTAGAATTAAATTCTGAGTCGATTTAGCGATGTCCGTCTGTCTGTCTGTCTGTCTGTCTGTTGATGTATTTTTGTGTGCAAAGTACAGCTCGCAGTTTTAGTCCGATTGTCCTAAAATTTGGTAGAGGGTCCTGTTTCGGCTCAAAGACGATCCCTATTCATTTTGGAAAAAATCGGTTCAGATTTAGATATAGCTGCCATATATATTTTTCACCGATCTGGTCATAATTGGTGTGTATATCAACCAATCTTCCTCAAATTCCGTACATCCGAATATTTTATGAGTCTCACAAAACTTGCAAAATATCAGCCAAATCGGTTCAGATTTAGATATATCTCCCATATATAGCTTTCGCCCGATTTACACTCATATGACCACAGAGGCCAATTTTTAACTCCGATTTAGTTGAAATTTTACACAGGGAGTAGAATTAGCATTGTAGCTATGCGTGCCAAATTTGGTTGAAATCGGTTCAGATTTAGATATAGCACCCATATATATGTTTTTCTGATTTCGACAAAAATGGTCAAAATACCAACATTTTCCTTGTAAAATCGCCACTGCTTTGTCGAAAAGTTGTAAAAATGACTTTAATTTTCCTAAACTTCTAATGCATATATATCGAGCGATAAATCATAAATAAACTTTTGCGAAGTTTTCTTAAAATTGCTCCAGATTTAAATGTTTCCCATATTTTTTTACTAACATTGTGTTCCACCCTAGCGCATTAGCCGACTTAAATTTCGAGTCTATAGATTTTGTAGAAGTCTATCAAATTCTGTCCAGATCGAGTGATATTTAAATGTATGTATTTGGGACAAACCTTTATATATAGCCCCAACACATTTGACGGATGTGATATGGTATCGAAAATTTAGATCTACAAAGTGGTGCAGGGTATAATATAGTCGGCCCCGCCCGACTTTAGACTTTCCTTACTTGTTTTGTCCCTTCAAGATACCATTTTGGTAGTACTCCTTCGGCTTTGCCTCAAAATAGGCCTCAGTTTCGGCGATCACCTCTTCATTGCAGCCAAATTTTTTCCCTGCGAGCATCCTTTTGAGGTCTGAGAACAGGAAAAAGTCGCTGGGGCCAGATCTGGAGAATACCGTGGGTGGGGAAGCAATTCGAAGCCCAATTCATGAATTTTTGCCATCGTTCTCAATGACTTGTGGCACGGTGCGTTGTCTTGGTGGAATAACACTATTTTCTTCTTCATATATGGCCGTTTTGCCGCGATTTCGACCTTCAAACGCTCCAATAACGCCATATAATAGTCACTGTTGATGGTTTTTCCCTTCTCAAGATTCCATGCGCATCCCAAAAAACAGAGGCCATTACTTTGCCAGCGGACTTTTGAGTCTTTCCACGCTTCGGAGACGGTTCACCGGTCGCTGTCCACTCAGCTGACTGTCGATTGGACTCAGGAGTGTAGTGATGGAGCCATGTTTCATCCATTGTCACATATCGACGGAACAGCTGCAAACACAGCTCAGGATCATCAACACGTTGTTGTTTTTGGTCAAATGTGAGCTCGCGCGGCACCCATTTTGCACAGAGCTTCCGCATATCCATTATTGATATTGATGAATGATATGACCAACACGTTCCTTTGATATCTTTAAGGCCTCTGCTATCTCGATCAACTTCATTTTACGGTCATTCAAAATCATTTTGTGGATTTTTTTGATGTTTTCGTCGGTAACCATCTCTTTCGGGCGTCCACTGCGTTCACCGTCCTCCGTGCTCATTTCACCACGCTTGAATTTTGCATACCAATCAATTATTGTTGATTTCCCTCGCGCAGAGTCCGGAAACTCATTATCAAGCCAAGTGTTTGCTTCCACCGTATTTTTTCCCTTCAGAAAACAGTATTTTATCAAAACACGAAATTCCTTTTTTTCCATTTTTTTTCACAATAATAAAAGTTGCTTCACAAAAGCCACTCTATCTCACAAACTAATTGACTTACAGACGTCAAATTTTGACACGAATCATTTAAAGGTTGGTACTATATAAAAATAATATGCATTTAATACTAGCGACGCCATCTATGTATAATACCGGGGACTTATCAGCCAACCTGTTAGATTCTCTATAAAATGTCGCATATGGGAGCGAATAATATGTTGAGCTAAAACTATAAAAAAAAAGTCGCAAATCCAATTTTTGACTAAAAAGTTGAATATTCGCTTATTGCATTTTTGACATTTTTGTAAATCGTCTTTTTATGTTAATCATCAAAAATCCAACTTAATTAGGGATACAAAAGTCAAAAATCGATTAATTGACTTTTTGTTAAAAACAAAGTTTTAAGAAATCGACTTTCGATATTAGCCAAACTCGACTACTCTACCTACAAGTATGAATACAAAAGCAAATCGTCTCTCCAGAGTTGAAATTACATTTTTCTAATTTGCAAAATCGACTTACGTTTTTTTTTTTAAATCGAATAAAATCGAGGTTTGAAGATGGTTCAAATCAGCCAATCGAATTTTTATAATGAATAAAATCGACATATCATCATTTAATTAAAGATAGAAAAATCAAAGTTCGAATTTTTTGCCTAAACTAATTTTTAACAAGTATATACACTGTTAGAAAAATATGTTTTTCATATGTTCCGATATAAACAAAATGTGTTTCGGGCACGATTTTAAACCACAATATACTTAAGTGCGAATATGTAATGTTCCTAAACTAACACTAAATGTTTGGGACATCTATGTTAATATGTTAGAATATATTATGTTTGGGGCATGAATGTTTCATAAAAATAATATGTGTGAAAGTAAACATATATAAATTAACAAATTTCGAGTAAACATATATATGTTGTGATATTTTATTCAGAGAGCGACAAAAAGAGAGTATAGAGAAAGAAATAGAGGTGGAAACCGGGAGGGTTGACGAAAGATATCAACACAACAAAGCGAGAGAATGAAAAAAGAACAATTTCTGTGAAACCGCTTGTATGTTGTTTCGGAAAACTGTTTTATGATAAGGCTAAAAATTTGATATGCTTAAGTCTAAATATTATTTAATTTGAATAAAGAGAATAGACATTCGGAACCAAGAGAATAGACATTTGAAAAACAAACTGCATATGTTTTCGCCTTGAGAGCAGCATTTTATGTATGTGTGAACATGTGTTTTGTTTATCATTTTGGCATTATGGGCACAATTTTTCGTTAAAATAAATCACGGATCTTCATAAAAATAACGAAAGGGCACTATACTCTTTTTAGAGTTGGGACAGTAAAATGAAATAAGGAGGAAATAGTGAAAAATTACACAGTAAAATGTAAAAAACAAACTTTAGTCCCTCTTTATTAAAAAGTAGTCCACGAGGAGTTGACGGACACCCAAAAATATTAAAGCGGGCATTAAGTTCGAGTTTTACAGCTAAAACAATTTAAAAAGTTTATTTTCTTTAAAATGAATTATTAAAGAAAAATAAAAGGAATTTTAGAGCGATGGTGTTAAATGCTAGTAAAAAAATGT
Organism: Haematobia irritans; assembly: GCF_050003625.1. NCBI lineage: Eukaryota > Metazoa > Arthropoda > Insecta > Diptera > Muscidae > Haematobia > Haematobia irritans. Next base: position 10,461,730 of record NC_134397.1, read on the forward strand.
TCACTCCTAAATAAATTTATGTTTATATTATAAAATTATGTATGTATGTTTATACTCGACTCCACGTTCTTCTTTTGTTAGTTTTTGATTTCCTTCCAAATTTTAAAGTTTTGTACAAAAACAGTTTTTTTTTTTAAGTTGTTATTTTTGCAATAAAAAATAATATTTTATCCAAAAATCAGTCAATTTCGTTTATATCAAGCACTGTTACTGACTATAAATCTTTAAAAACACACATTTCGAAGTTTCATTCAAAAAAAATTAATATAGTATAAATATAAATGTTTTAATTTAAAAAAAAAAAAAAAAAATGTTCGGTCGGAGCAGGGATTGAACCCACGACCCTTTGTATGCAAGGCAGACATGCTAACCACTGCTCCACGTGGCAAACAAATGTATGTTTCTGTTAAATAATGTTATGTTTGCATGGGCTCGTGGGCGCTGCAAACTATGCTATATAAATGTAACTTAAAACGATAATTATCTACTGGTGACTATAACAGCTACGTAGCCCAGTGGATAGTGTGTTGGCTTACAAAGTGTATGGTCCTCGGTTCGATTCTCCGTGCAGGCGAAAGGTAAAATTTAAAAAATTTATAAAAGTGAATAATCTCTTCAACATTATTTGTATTACAGAAAAAGGTGCCAATAACTAAAAAATTTCGTGGAAGTGAAAATTACGAGTATGTTAGGGAATGAGCACAATCGTGTTTGGGAAAAATTCTTCCAAGCATATAATATTTTTGGCTCAAAATGCTTCCAAACATATAATATGTTCACATAAAACAAACATATTAATGTTTCGGCAGTATGCAATAATATATGTGCTTCCTGCAAAATATGTTTGGAACATATGTTAAAGAAGCGATTTTTTTTGAGGGTGTACGGCCGTAAGTTCGGCCAGGCCGAAGCTTATGTACCCTCCACCATGGATTGCGTAGAAACTTCTACTGAAGACTGTCATCCACAATCGAATTACTTGGGTTGCGGTAACACTTGCCGATGGCAAGGTATCTTAAAACTTCCTAACACCGTAATATATACCACATAGTCCATACGTGGTATATATTAAACTAAAAAAGGCCGATTAAATACGTATATAATTAAGTTTAAAGTTTCTTGTTGTTTTTTTGATCTCAGCTTAAAGCCATGCATTGACTAAACTACAAGTGTAGCTTAACCAACAGAGGAAAAGTATGCTTGTCAAATTTATTTGGGCAAAGCCCTATAGACTGCAAGATGGTTGGATGTACAGCTGTTTCGGAAGTTTCTATAGAAATAAAATTTTGACAAAATTTTCTATAGAAATAAAATTTTGACAAAATGTTCTATAGAAATAAAATTTTGACAAAATTTTCTATAGAAATAACATTTTGACAATGTTTTCTACAAAAATAAAATTTTGGTAGATTATTTTTGGCTCGAGTGGCAACCATGATAATGAACCGATAAGGACCAATTTTTGTGTGATTGGGGATCGCCTATATATAACTATAGACCGATATGGACCAATTTTGGCATGGTTATTAGCGGCCCTATACTAACACCACGTTGCAAATTTCAACCGGATCGGATGAATTTTGCTCCTCTAAGAGGCTCCGGAGATCACATCTGGGGAACGGTTTATATGGGGCTATATATAATTATGGACCGATATGGACCAATTCTTGCGTGTTTGTTGGAGACCACATTCTAAAACCACGTTCCAAATTTCAACCGGATCGGATGAATTTTCTCCTCCAAGAGGCTCCGGAGGACAAATCTGGGGATCGATTTATATGGGGGCTATATATAATTATGGACCGATATGGACCAATTTTGTCATGGTTGTTAGAGACAATATACTAGATACAATACAATATGTTAGAGACAATATACTACCAATCGACTTTTTATTGTGACCACAATCAAATAATCTTATTAGGGATACAAACGTCAAAAATCAAACTTGTTGTTAAGGTTTTTACCTTGTTGTTAAGGATAAGAGGATAATTATGGATACATAACTCGAAAATCGGATTTCTGGCTAATCGACTTTTTGTTAAAAAAAATCGTGGTCAAAATCGATTTGTGAATATTTTGAAAATCAACTTTTAGTGACAGCAATCGACTAATCAACCTCTAATTCGATATACACAAAAGTCAAAATTCGACTTCTTGTAAAAAATATTTATACAAATCGACTTTCTAAATAGACCAAAATTTACTAATCGACATTTAATTAGGCATACATAGTTCGACATTTTGTCTATTTTATAAAAAAAAGTGAATTCGAAGATGTGATTTTGAAATCTGCAAAATCGACTTGCACCCTATTTTGTTTTAATCGAGCAAAATCGACTTTTGATGTTCGAAATCAACCAATCGACCTTTTATAATTGTTAAGGTTAGTTTCAGTCGACAACTAATTAAGGGTTCGAAATACGAAAATCGAATTTTCGACTAATCGACTTTTTGTAAAAAACTGGTGTTCAAAATCGATTTATGAATATTTCAAAAATCACTTTTTAGTGACCACAATCGATTAGTCAATCTCAATTTCGATAAACAAAAGTCAAAAATCGAGTTTTTGTTAAAAAGTTTTTAAAAATCGATTATTTATATTGACCAACTAATTCGAAAATCGAAATTTTGGCTTATCGATTTTTTGTAATAAGATGAGTTTTGAAGCCCAGATTTTGTTAACTGCGAAATCGACTTTTGATGATAGTAAAAACGGCCAACTGAATTTTTTATAGTGACTAAAATCGACAAATTCAAATTTTACTTTTGTTTAAAACCGACTAATCGACATTTAATTGGGGATACACACTTCGACTTTCTGTAAGAGCGACTAGTTTTATTTTTAAATCGAGTAAAACCTTTCTTTTGCTCGAAATCGGCCAATCGACTTTTTATAACATAGTGATAAATCGACTAAAATCGACTTTTCGACTAATCGACGTTTGGTTAGGGTTAAATTAGGTTATAGATACAAAATCGAATTTTCGATTAATCGACTTGTCAAAAACAATCGTGAAGTCGAGTCTTTGTAATCTGCTAAATCGACGTATGCATTTTTTTGAAAATCGAGTCCAATCGACTTTTTATAGTGACCAAATTGACTAATTCAACATTTATTAGGGATATAAAGGTCAAAAACTGACTAATCGACTTCTTGTAAAAAAAAAACAACGAGCTCTTTCCGTCTCATCTCCCCAATAGGAATTAATCCGAAATTTAAGACCGACATACGTCCTACCTGTAATCAAAGGACATGTGATCATTTGTTAGCTTTTTCTTATGCTTACGGTATTCAGGTGTAATGCATGTGTTATACTATCCTCTTTGGATAAAATCCCCCATACCAACTACCAAATTTCTCCAGCCTGCCTCGTAAGCACCACCAGCATCCAAAATCTGTAACTGACAGTACTATTCATTGACGGCATATTCCCAAATGCTTGACACGTCAATTGTCATCCTCATTCGTATTCGTTCCTCGCTCACTCAGGGTATTGTTAGTCTATCTCACTGACACACAATGCCTTGATGGGCTGCTCGTGAAGTGCCATGGCAGTGAAGGCGGGCAGGCAGACATGGTAATGTTTTGTGGATGGATGTCGAACTCGAAGTGGATGTGGATGATGATGATGGCTTTGCGCGCCTCCACTCCATACGGATAACAACAATTGTGGAGTAGCATTTTGTTGAGTAGTCGATGGTGCTTGTTGACGCCGTTTGCAATTTAAATTGGAGCATCTTAATGTCGTTTAGCAATTCATGTAGCCAGCTTGCTAAGCTAGCTAGCTTGTTCGTCATTGTGTTCATGCAGGTTCGCGTCAACATGGGGGAACATGCGGAGCTACAAACATTTCCTCCTACCGCGGGCAAAAATTTCTGTATTCAAGTTAAAAACAAAAAAGTCTTCCCAATCTTCAATTTACTTTTGGAATAAGTGTTCCCAAGAAATAACAATTTGGAATGTTTATTTTATTTCCCCCTTCGAAATGTTCTTGTTCCAAACAAGGTCTGGTAAATGCAGCATTGTAAGTAGTCACAGAGTGAACTCAGGGATAAGAGTCCAATTAATTGTTTATCATTATCATTAATTAATGTCGAACTGCTAAATTGCTCCCTATAGGGAGTAATTGAACTTCAATAGGCCTTTATAGTGGAGAGACGTAATTTATGGTTGTTCGTGATGGGGGAAGGTGAAGCTGGTTGTATACTATTTGAATTTAATGGATGAGCAAATGTGAAATAAATGTGCCACATAGCATTAGGGATGTCAGTTCATGTGGTAGCTATGGCAAATATTTACAATGGGATTATAGATAATTACACGGGGAGCTCATGACAAGACCATCTATCGCAATCAACCCAAAAAATTGGGGCGAAATAATGAAACGGGGTTTTCGTTGTCGCCCTGGTTTTCCTGTCCTGATTCTGAAGACTTATGGACTAATGAGTACCCAAAAGTACGAAAATAAGTACAATTGTGTACCTAAAAAGTACCAAACCAAGTACAATATTATTAACTGTAATAACCACAATCTGTTTTGAATTTCCAACATCTTTGATTAGGCTACCTCGGTTACTAGGTCATGAATTTCCAATGAATTAGCTAAGTTTGCAATCATTTCTCCCAGTAAACACAGTACCTCATTACCCATTTGAGTTCATAAATTTAAATATAAATTCCGATAAATTTTTATCCTCCCCACTTGTTACAATAGATATGCACAAAGAAAGAAAAACGCAAAAATCCAGGTTTTCCTCTCGCCATGATTTTGAAGGCTTATGTACTGACGATCACTTTTTTATAAATGTGTTGCGGAGGTACCATGGTACCTTGTATACTCAAAAAGTACTAAAACAAGTACAACCCTAACTGTAATAATCGCGATATGTTTTGAATTTCCAATATCTCTGATTAGTCTACATCAACTATTGGATTTCCACTGCATCAGTTGAGTTCCCAACAATTACCCATAGGAAAAATTGTACCCCATGACACATTTGGTACCTTGTACAGTGTTCTATGAGTTCATATATTGAAATATGAGAACCAATAATTATTTAGCGTCGCCATCTAAAACAATAGCATTTCGTAATTTATTCTACAAAACTTCAACTGCATATGTGTGTTGCGGAGGTACCATGGTACCTTGTGTATTCAAAAAGTATCAAAAAAGTACAATAGTAGCATGATCTGTAAGATTCATGAGCTGTTTTGAATTTCCAATAGTCCCGAATAGTCTACCTCATTTAGTAAGTCATGAATTTCCACTGAATCAATTGAGTTCGCAACCATTACCCTCAGGAAAAATTGTACCATTTGGTACCTTTTGCAATTTTCTTTGAATTCCTATACTAGAACATGAGTGCCGATAATTATTTAGCATCGTCATCTAAAACAATAGCATTTCGTAGTTCATTGTACAAAATTTCAACTGCCGGTATTTCAGCCAGATCGGATCTGTGCGGGTTCCCAACCATTGAACCCAGAAAAAATTCTACCACGTGACATTTTTGGAACCTTTTACAATATTTTTTTTTTTTGAGACCCGTTATATAATTAGCATCGCCATCTAATTAAACATCATTTCGTAGTTCATTCTACAAAACATCAACTGCCGATATTTCAGCTACATCGTATCGGATTTTTATCCAGTATGGTAGCGGGTATGTTTTTACAACAATCTTTGAAATCTAAAATTAAAATATTAAGGCCAATAAATAGTCATTCTCGTCCCTTGATACAATAGATACGAAGAGAGAAGAAAGGATCCTGGTTTTCCGGTTGCTCGGATTTTGAAGGCTTATGGACTGGTGTTCATTTTTTTTCGTTTAATAATTAAAGTGTCGTGGGGTACAATAGTACCTTGTGTACTCAATAAGTATCAAAACAAGTACAATAGTAGCATAATAAAAAAACTGAACCTGGATTTCCTGTTGCCATGATTCTGAAGGATTATGGACTGATGTTCATTTTACATTTATATATCGCGGGGGTACCATCGTACCTTGTGTACTCAAAAACTACCAAAAAAAGTACAATAGTTGCAAGAGCTGAAATAACGATGAGCTGTTTTGGATTTCCAATATGTCCGCGTAGTCTGCCGCGGTTTCTATGAATTCCAATGTATGAGCTGAGTTCCCAACCTTTGAACTCAGGAAAACCGTACCCCCAACAAATTTGGTACTTTTTCAACTTTCTTTGAGTTTATAAATTAAAATATGAATGTAGATAAATATTTAATATCTCCGCGTGATACAATGAAAACACAGATAGGTTTTCTCGTCGCTCTGATTCTGACTGGCGTTCATGTTTTCATTTATGTAGAGGGGGTACCACGCTACTGTGGGTACTTAAAAGGAACCAAAACAAGTATAATAGTAGCATAAACAGCAATAACCATAAGCTGTTTTCGATTTCCTACCTCGCCTTCTAGGACATCGTTTTCCAAAGAACCAACTGAGTTCCCAACCATTTTCGCCAGGACCCATAACTCATATGAAACAGTGTTGTCAGATTAGGAGATGTTTCCCCAAACTGAGGTTTTTTTGTCTCGTGGTTGGGGATATTTTTTGGACTTTGGGCATCTGGAGATGAAGCCGTGGTTTGGGAAATTTTCTGGGGGATACAGTAATCCCTCGATTTACGTCGTCTCGGTTTACATTGTTTCGATTTACGTCGTCAAATTCCGGAACCAATCACGATGTAACAGGTTGGCTGATAAGTCCCCGGTCTAACAAAGAAAAGCACATTTTTTTGTCAAAATTCGTTTTTATTATTCAACCTAGTTCCCTTCAAGAGCGATACAACGATAAACGGACCCCAAAATTTGGCTTGCGAGGCCTCTAAGAGAAGCAAATTTCATCCGATCCGGCTGAAATTTGGTACTTGGTGTTAGTATATGGTCTCTAACAACCATGCAAAAAGTGGTCCACATCGGTCCATAATTATATATAGCCCCCGATTTGGCTTGCGAGGCCCCTAAGAGAAGCAAATTTCATCCGATCCGGCTGAAATTTGGTACATGGTGTTAGTATATGGTCTCTAACAACCATGCAAAAATTGGTCCACATCGGTCCATAATTATATATAGCCCCCATATAAACCGATCCCCCGATTTGGCTTGCGACGCCTCTAAGAGAAGCAAATTTCATCCGATCCGACTGAAATTTGGTATATGGTGTTAGTATATGGTCTCGAACAACCATGCAAAAATTGGTCCACATCGGTCCATAATTATATATAGCCCCCATATAAACCGATCCCCCGATTTGGCTTGCGAGGCCCCTAAGAGAAGCAAATTTCATCCGATCCGGCTGAAATTTGGTACATGGTGTCAGTATATGGTCTCTAACAACCATGCAAAAATTGGTCCACATCGGTCCATAATTATATATAGCCCCCATATAAACCGATCCCCCGATTTGGCTTGCGACGCCTCTAAGAGAAGCAAATTTCATCCGATCCGACTGAAATTTGGTATATGGTGTTAGTATATGGTCTCGAACAACCATGCAAAAATTGGTCCACATCGGTCCATAATTATATATAGCCCCCATATAAACCGATCCCCCGATTTGGCTTGCGAGGCCTCTAAGAGAAGCAAATTTCATCCGATATGGCTGAAATTTGGTACGTGATGTTAGTATATGGTCTCTAACAACCATGCAAAAATTGGTCCACATCGGTTCATAATTATATATAGCCCCCATATAAACCGATCACCAGATTTGTCCTCCGGAACCTCTTGGAAGACCAAAATTCATCTGATTCAGTTGAAATTTGGTACGTGGTGTTAATATATGGCCTCAAACTCCCATGCAAAAATTGGTTGATATCGGTCCATAATTATATATAGGCCCCATATAAACCGATCCTCAGATTTGACCTCCAGAGCCCCTTGGAAGAGCAAACTACTTCCCATTCGGTTGAAATTTGGTACGTGATGTTAGTATATGGTATCCAACAACCATGCAGGAATAAGAAGTTTTAAGATACCACAACCCAAGTAATTCGATTGTGGATTGTAAGATTCGGCCTGGCCGAACTTGCGGCGGTATATACTTGTTCTTCTTCATATGGGGTCGTTTTGCCGCGATTTCGACCTTCAAACGCTCCAATAACGCCATATAATAGTCACTGTTGATTGTTTTTCCCTTCTCAAGATAATCGATAAAAATTATTCCATGCGCATCCCAAAAAACAGAGGCCATTACTTTGCCAGCGGACTATTGAGTCTTTCCACGCTTCGGAGACGGTTCACCGGTCGCTGTCCACTTAGCCGACTGCCGATTGGACTCAGGAGTGTAGTAATGGAGCCACGGTTCATCCATTGTCACATATCGACGGAAAAACTCGGGTGTATTATGAGTTAACAGCTGCAAACACCGCTCAGAATCATTAACAAGTTGTTGTTTTTGGTTAAATGTGAGCTCGTGCGGCACCCATTTTGCACAGAGCTTCCGCATATCCAAATATTGATGAATGATATGACCAACACGTTCCTTTGATATCTTTAAGGCCTCTGCTATCTCGATCAACTTCATTTTACGATCATTAAAAATCATTTTGTGGATTTTTTTGATGTTTTCGTCGGCAACCACCTCTTTCGGGCGTCCACTGCGTTCATCGTCCTCCGTGCTCATTTTACCACGCTTGAATTTCGCATACCAATCAATTATTGTAGATTTCCCTGGGTCAGAGTACGGAAACGCATTACCAAGCCAAGTGTTTGCTTCCACCGTATTGTTTCCCTTCAGAAAACAGTATTTTATCAAAACACGAAATTCCTTTTTTTCCATTTTTTCACAATAACAAAAGTTGCTTCACAAAAGACGCTCTATCTCGCAAACTAATTGACTTACAGACGTCAAATTTTGACACGAATCATTTGAAGGTTGGTACTATATAAAAATAATATGCATTTAATACTAGGGACGTCATCTATGTGTCAGACCGGGGACTTATCAGCCAACCTGTTATATCGAGGGATTACTGTATTTCCAAATATGAAAAGTGTCCCACTTCGATTACTACTTGTGGTTATATCCGTTCCCGTTGTCTTGTAATCTTTTTTTTTTAATCCAATTTAAATCTATTTTAGTTCGTGGAATTATTATATTTTGAGAAACTTTTCTTGGCTGTAATAATGTTTTGAGTACCTTAGATAAACGAACCCAAAAAGGCGGAACAATTATACACAAATGAAGCATAAAGATTTACTAAATTCGCGTCTCCCACAAAAAAGTCAAGAATTTCTTAAAATCGGTACATTTTACCAATAATGTACCCATTATGACCCCTATATGGTTCTAAAGAAATTTTAGCAATTTTCAACTCCAATTTTATCACTCAAACCTGGAAATTTTCTTTACAAGGGAAAAATGTCACATGCCTCCTGTGAAAAAGTAACTTTGTGCTCTTGAAACTTGTTTGGGGTGATCATTTTCTTTCTCTGAGTGTTCATTTTTCTTTGGTTATTTTTCATGGGGAAAAATATTTCGGTTGATGATTTTTTGGGGATATATTTTCGAATTTTTGGGGATCTCTCTTGAAAAAATGTGGCAACTGTGATATGAAATTTGGAAATTTCTCTCCAAATAAGTAGAAAATGTCTATGCAGCAAATATAAAACATAACATAACCTGAATCCGAATTACACAGTTCTTATGTCGCCCATTGCTAGACATAACCATCATCATTTGATTCGGTCTAGGCTTGAATGTTCCTTCAGTAAAACGGAAAAAGTACCTTTTGGCTTAAAACAGTACTTTTTCGAAGCTAATTCAGTACAATTTCTAGTACACTAATTAACATCCCTGACATATACACATAATAATTTGAATTTTCACTCTCTCTCTCTCTTTCTCCCTCTCTGTTTCTTTCTCTTTACAGATGCTCTCAAAATTCTTGGATGCTTACAAAATTGGTGCCATCTATTGGCCATGTGTACAAACAGTGAACTTTGCATTTGTACCACTCAAAAATCAAGTGGTCTTTACATCGTTCTTTAGCATGATCTGGACAACATTTTTGGCGTATATTAAACAAATGGAACTACCTACAGTGGATGTGGATCATCATATGGAATTCCATATGGATTTTCATATTTTGGACTTTCATGTACATTTCTAGGATAACCAAATTAACACCCGCACATACACACGAACGAATTTATTATAATGAAAAACAAAAATTGTTATCTTAAAATCAATTAATAGGTCAATTTTACTAATCTAAGTATCCATAGTTTAATGTTAAAATGGTATAGTTTTTTTTAAATAAAATTTTCAATGAATAACATACATTAATGTTTTTGGTATTAATTTTGTATTGGGGAATCTAAAAAAGGGTAGCACTATACACTCAATAAAAAGTGAACCCTCTATGGCAAACAATTTAACATAATTTTATTTGATGGAATTATTGTGTGTTTGGGAAAATTTCCTTGAATTTAATAATTTTTTGAGTAAATGAACTAAAATGAACAAAAATTCCCTTCCTGGTGGGTTCACTGTTTTTTGAGGGTATGGATATCAATATTAGGTGGATGAAAAAAAAAAACAACCATTAAACCCTCTGCATGGACCTTTTTTGTATTTATTTAATTCACCAAATTCACCAAATCTCTCTCTCTCTCTCTCTTTCTTTCTCTTAGATAAATTCCATCTCCACTTTTCCCAATCACAATTATATCACAGATCATGATTATTCAATGGTTATTCCAATGAGAAGGGCAATTAGAAGTAAGAACTGAAATTATGTTCCCTACTCATGCCATTACCACTACTAATGCCAGTCATTTACCTACGAACGAAAATTACCACGGAATTTCACAATTAATGGTTGCGTGCACAGGAAACACTTCAATCGTTCTGTTCGTTCAATGGGAAGTAATTAAAGAATTTTAATGAAAACCGTTTTTGAAATTAAATTACGTTACGTGCTAGTCGCGTTACGTGTGCTATTCCGACAGAAGTAGTTAGCACAAAGTATGATGGGATTGGCAATTAGACATTTGCCAACAAATCTCAGTGGTACACTGAAAAAACAGTGAACCCACCAGGAAGAAAACTTTCGGTTAATTTTAGAAAATTTTGAATATTTGTAGAAAATTTTAACTTAACAGTATTACAAACGTTGGCATCACGCAGATGTCATAAAAATAAGTAAATATTTTTCGACAAATTCAGTAAAATTTATTAGACATAACTAAGTTTTTTCACTTGTTAAAGAAAATTTTGTAGTTTGAAGGAAAAACTTGGAGTTCAAAATTGCAAGAATGTCTTTAGTGACATACGAAGTTCATGATGGACGCATTTTTTCGTAAAATTTACAAATTTAAAGAAATACTGAACTATTTTCTGGAAGACACGAATTTCGTTAATCTTTATGCTTCATTTATGTATATTTTTTCCTCGGTTTAAGTTAATTTAACTAACGTACACAAAAAATTATTAGAATAAAGGAATCATTCTCCAAACATAATAATTCCATAAACTAAAATAAAGTTAAATTGGCTTTAGTGAAATAGAGAGTTCACTTTTTTTTGAGTGTAGTGGAAAGGGTCAAATTAAATTGGCAAAGAAAGTTTGTTGTTTTATATGCAAAATTGTGGCTAATAAAGTGAGGGTAAATAAAGATAATGATTTTTAGTACAATACCAAGGGTTGCTATACACTGAAAAAAAAAAACGCAAGTCCGGCTCCAAAGATTTTGCCTTTATAACTAATGATTTTGGTTTTGGTTCCGAGCCAAAGAAGCAGAGAATTGAAATAAGGATCCAATTCTCTTTTAAATTTGCGTTTTGCGGACTTGATTCTAGGAAACAAATTTTAATCTATTAATTTTAAGCTTTTTAATTTTTAAGCGTTTTTTTCATGTGCTATGAAAGTCCTTCAAAAATGTGTCAGCTTAAATTTCCAAAATCCAGGCTAGACTTCGAGTAGAAATTATACTAGGTTTCAAGTAAAAAACATTTTTAAAAATATATCGTATTTTTAAATACCTTTTTGCTTTGTTGTCAAGATACAAAAAAGTCAACAAACCTAAAGACGATTTCTTTTATTTTAAAGAATTTTTCAGAATTGCAACAACATTCTCTTTCATGTGAAGATACCCATTTTGAAGTCGATTCACTTGTCCTTATACTTTAGAACAAAACGATTTCATTGAAAAGTTTATGGACTTTTGGACAAGGAAAACAACTTTCTATGGGAGATATGCGTCTTCTATGATAAGGAAAATTCGCATTCGCATTCGTAAGGACATGAAATCTTTGGCCTCACGACAATATTTTTTCAGTATTGGCAAAGCTATGACACTACGTACGAAGGCCGTTCTGTGCTATTTGGCCCATTCCCGGAGTAGCGCCGTCTTCAGATGACCGACAATACCCTTGCAGGCATGTCAAGTTCGAAGATGGGCTATATCGGTCCAAGTTTTGATATAGTCCCCATATAAACCGACCTCCCGATTTGGGGTCTTATCCATTTTGCCTGAAATTGGAAATCTAGCGGTATTTTGAGGACCATCAAAAAGTATATTGAAAATGGTACCTATCGGTCCATGTTTTGGTATAGCCCCCATATGGACCGATTTCCCGATTTTGCTTCTTGGGCGTCTAGAAATTGTATTTTCTATCCGATTTGCCTGAAGTTGAAAATCTAGAGGTATTTTAAGACCACAAATCGGTGTATCGAAAATGGGGGGTACCAGTCCATGTTTTGGTATAGCCCCCATATAGACCGATCTCCCGATTTTACTTATTGGGCGTCTAGAAACTATATTAATGATCCGATTTGCTTGATATTGGAAATCTAGAGGTATTTTGGGACCATACAGAGATGTGTCAAAAATGGTCAGTATCGGTCCATGTTTTGGTATAGCCCCCATATGGACCGATTTCCCAATTTTGCTTCTTGGGCGTCTAGAGTGTATTTTCTCTCCGATTTGCTTGAAATTGAAAATCAAGAGGTATTTTAGGACCACAAATTGGTGTGTTGAAATGGTGTAGCCCCCATATAGACCGATTTCCCGATTTTACTTCTTGGACTTCTAAATCCGTAGTTTTTATCTAATTTGCCAGAAATTAGAAATCTATGTTAGAGGTATTTTAAGACCTTAAAGAGGTGTGTCAAAAATGGTCCGTATAAAGGGTGATGCGGTCAAAATTTGGTCAAGGGAAAACGCGTGTAAATCGGTGAAATCATTTATTTAAAAAATCAAATTAAATTTCATTTTCAAGTTCAATTAGAAAATTCAGGAAAAATATTCAGTTAGTCTTTCGCTTTTCCAAATCCGAATTGCCGGGCTTCACGCTTGACACCTGACATCAGATTTTGTGCAGCCACCTTGTCCACCTTCTTCGCCGCAGAAAGCCAGTTTGCCTTGAACTGCTGCTCGTCCTTAGCAGTTTTTTTTTTTTTTTGGTCTTCTTTAGGTTCCGCTTGACAATAGCCCAGTATTTCTCAATTGGGCGGAGCTCTGGCGTGTTGGGAGGGTTCTTGTCCTTGGGAACCACCTGCACGTTATTGGCGGCGTACCACTCCATGGCCTTTTTACCGTAATGGCAAGATGACAAATCCGGCCAAAACAGTACGGAACAACCGTGATTTTCAGGAAAGGCAGCAGACGTTTATTCAAACACTCTTTCACGTAAATTTCTTGGTTGACAGTCCCGGAAGCTATGAAAATGCTGCTTTTCAAGCCACAGGTACAGATGGCTTGCCCAACCAGATATTTCTTTGCGAACTTTGACAGTTTTATGTGCTTGAAAATATCTGCTACCTTTCCCCTTCCTTTTGCCGTATAAAACTCCTGTCCCGGCAGCTGCTTGTAGTCGGCTTTGACGTAGGTTTCGTCGTCCATTACCATGCAGTCAAACTTCGTCAGCATCGTCGTGTACAGCCTCCGGGATCGCGCTTTGGCCGTCGTATTTTGTTTATCATCGCGATTTGGAGTCACTACCTTCTTGTAAGTCGATAGTCCGGCTCGTTTTTTGGCTCGATGCACGGTTGTAGACGATACACCCAGCTTATTTTCGGCATCTCGGAGAGAGAGGTTAGGGTTTCGCTTGAAACTACCGGCAGCTCTCTTTGTCGTCTCAGCGGCTTCCGGTTTTCGATTTCCCCCCGATCCAGACTTCCTGGCTGTCGACAAACGTTCCCCAAACACTTTAATTAAATTTGTAACGGTTGATTTGGCAACTTTTAGCGATGCGAGTAGCTCGGATTTTCGCGATGCGCGAGCAAAATTTTGATACGCTGCTCATCTTGCTTGGATGGCATTTTGACAACTGAAGAGTGAATTCCAAAATCAAAATAGGAGCAACATTATACACAACTTCAAAATGAGGGGTGTTCAGGTTTTTTAAATGCATAATTGAAAGAAATACGTCAATCTTATATTGACCAAATTTTAACCGTATCACCCTTTTTTATATTTGGTTCATGGTGGTGGGTATTTAAGATTTGGCCCGGCCGAACTTACTGTTTACATGGATACAAACAATTTCCTTCGTTAACTAATTCTGATATATTTCACTCCTTGGTTGAATTTGTTAAATTAGGTATAATTAGCTTCAAATAGGCCAAGAAGGGATTTTATATGACAAATTAATCAGCAATCTATCATAGCAATAATGTATATAGGGAACCCCCTTTCTCCTCCCCTCTCTCCTACCCTACTTCAAAAATTCGTGCTCTAATTGCATACAATTATTATTATGTTAAGGTAAGTCGCCTGGAAGATAACATGTGCCCTTAATAAATGTTGATATTTATCAAAAGTACAGACTTTTATATAAAAAAAAAATAATTAGAGGCAACAAAAAAATGTGAAAAAAATATTAAGGAAGTAAATTATGGACATTGCTTACACCAGCATAAATTGAAAACATTATTGGCCATCCACCAAAAAGGCCAAAACAATTGGAAACGTAACAGCCAAACAATTTAGGTGATTAGGGGTAATTATGGCCATGCTCTGGCACCATCGTCTGCTTTTGCTGAAACATTTTGGGTGAATGAATCACACAATGACGGTGATGATGATGATTAATATACAGTTGGCGCATAAGTTGGGCGCCAGAAGACTTAGGAATGAAATATAGTCTGATTGTGTGCCCCCCCCCCCCCCCCCCACATTTTTCAGTTACTTCAGGGAAATCAGGAATAATTATACAGGTCATTCAAATTACTAGTTGGAATTAAGGTAATGAAATTAAATAAAAATTGTGATTTAATTCCATCAGTTAAACATGGTAGTCACTCTCAACGCAAACTTAAATTTCCAATGAAATTTCTTCCCACTTTAATGGTGCGTACTATGATATGATTCTGTGCTGAAAACCACTCGAATTTATTAATACCAAAAGATAGAAAGTTTGGCAAACAATGCCTTCGATATAATTACAGTGAAACCATCAAATCTCCCAATGCCAACTCAGAAAAGCGGACACCTTTCAAATGTGGACAACTTAGTCTGTCAAAATGTGGACCACATTTTGGTGACCTTGGAAGTTTGCATTTATTTAGGAATTTTTTTTTATAAAACTCAAACATAAAAATCGAACAGTCGATTTTGAAAATTATTTTTTGACCCACTATCGATTAGTTGTAATGTCGTGTGTGCGGCTTATAAAAGCCAAATTATTCCAAGCCAATGTCCTCGCACAAAACAATAAAATAAATAATAAATCTCATTTCACATGTTTCTTCTAATTAATAAAAGAACTAAACCAACGCATGATAGTGAGGGGTGCACAATGCAAGGGATTTGGTATTACCAGCATGATAAATCCCAGAGACATTGTTCAAGATTAGTAGCGTCAGCCATTTATCATCGTCAGACACCAGCAAATGGTGAAACACCAACCAGGCACCCTTCTTCATTATCCTTGTTTCCTATGAAAAACCACACCAAACGATAAAAATATCCAAGACAACGAAAGCAACAAAAACTCATAAAACTGTTTAATTTTTGGTACCATGAAACTCATTTAGCGTGTGTGTGTGCGTGTGATGGCAATAGAGATTAAAAAGGCGGCTTTATTGAAAATAAGAAATTTTGAAAACGAAGTAGTAGTTAATAACGAAGTAGTAGCTAATATGGATGGAATCTTATATTTATAGAGGGTGATTTTTTATACTCTCCACCATAGGATGGGGGGTATATTAACTTTAACATTCCGTTTGTAACACATCGAAATATTGCTCTAAGACCCCATAAAATATGTATATTCTGGGTCGTGGTGAAATTCTGAGTTCAGATTGACTCAGAATTTCACCACGATGTCCGTCCGTCTGTTGAAATTACGCTAACTTCCGAACGAAACCAGCTATCGACTTGAAACTTGGCACAAGTAGTTGTTATTGATGTAGGTCGGATGGTATTGCAAATGGGCCATATCGGTCCACTTTTACGTATAGCCCTCTATAACCGGACCCCCAAATTTGGCTTGCGAGGCCTCTAAGAGAAGCAAATTTCATCCGATCCGGCTGAAATTTGGTACATGGTGTTAGTATATGGTCTCTAACAACCACGCAAAAATTGGTCCACATCGGGCCATAATTATATATAGCCCCCATATAAACCGATCCCCCGATTTGGCTTGTGGAGCCTTTAAGAGAAGCCAATTTCATCCGATCCGGCTGAAATTTGGTACATGCTGTTAGTATATGGTCTCTAATGAGCATGCAAAAATTGGTCCACATCGGCCTATAATTATATATAGCCCCCATATAAACCGATCACCAGATTTGACCTCCGGTGCCTCTTGGAAGACCAAAATTTATCTGATTCAGTTGAAATTTGGTACGTGGTGTTAATATATAGCCTCAAACACCCATGCAAAAATTGGTCGAAATCGGTCCATAATTTTTTATAGCCCCCATATAAACCGATCCCCAGATTTGACCTCCGGAGCCCCTTGGAAGAGCAAAATTCATCCGATCCCGCTGAAATTTGGCACATGGTGTTAGTATATGGTCTCTAACAACCATGCAAAAATTGGTCCACATCGGCCTATAATTATATATAGCCCCCATATAAACCGATCACCAGATTTGACCTCCGGAGCCTCTTGGAAGACCAAAATTGATCTGATTCAGTTGAAATTTGGTACGTGCTGTTAATATATGGCCTCAAACACCCATGCAAAAATTGGTCGAAATCGGTCCATAATTTTTTATAGCCCCCATATAAACCGATCCCCAGATTTGACCTCCGGAGCCCCTTGGAAGAGCAAAATTCATCCGATCCCGCTGAAATTTGGCACATAGTGTTAGTATATGGTCTCTAACAACCATGCAAAAATTGGTCCACATCGGTCCATACTTATATATAGCCCCCATATAAACCGATCCCCCGATTTGGCTTGCGGAGCCTCTAAGAAAAGCAAATTCCATCCGATCCGGCTGAAATTTGGTACATAGTGTTAGTATATGGTCTCTAGCAACCGTGCAAAAATTGGTCCACATCGGTCCATAATTATATATAGCCCCCATATAAACCCCCCGATTTCGCTTGCGGAGTCTCTAAGAGAAGCAAATTTCATCCGATCCGGCTGAAACTTGGTACATAGTGTCAGCATATGATCTCTAACAACCATGCAAAAATCGGTCAACATCGGTCCATAATTATATATAGCCCCCATATAAACCGATCCCCAGATTTGACCTCCGGAGCACCTTGGAAGAGCAAAATTCAACCGACTCGGTGTAAATTTGGTACGTTATGTTAGTATATGGTATCCAACAACCATGCAGGAATTGGTTCATATCAGTCCATAATTATATATAACGTCCATATCAACCGATCCCCAGATTAGACGTCCGGTGCCTTTTGGAGAAGCAAAATTCATCCGATCTGGTTGAAATTTGGTACGTGGTGGTAGTATAGATATTTAACAACCATGCCAAAAGTTGTCCATATCAGTCCATAATCATATATAGCCCCCATATAAACCGATCCCGAGATTTGGTTTTGGATCCACTCGGAGGAGCAAATTTCATCCGAGTCAGTTGAAATTTGGTACATTGTGCTAGTATATGGCCGTTAATAACCATGCCTAACTAGGTCCATATCTGTTTATAGTTATATATAGCCATCAGATAAATCGATCCCCAATCACACAAAAATTGGTCCATATCAACACTCAAAAAAAAAGTTTACTTGGATCCAAAGATTTTGACCTTCCCTTAAGGATTTTAGTATTGATTCCGAGCCAAAGATGCGGCTCATTTAAAATAAAGATATTTTTTACGGACCTCCCTGGTTTTAAATCTAGGATCAATAAAATTAAAATTGGATACAGTTTTTATTTTCGTTTTGCGATATAATAATAAAGGTATTTAGGTACAAACAAATTCCAATTTCAAAATCCAAATTATGCCAGGTACTTCAAAGTAACAACAGTTTTCCTAATGCTAAAAAAAACTTTAAACCAAAGATGTAAATCCTTAAAATAAGTCGTAGCCTATATTTGAAGCGTTTTTATCTTAAATTTAAAAATTCAATATGTGAGTTGAGTTAAAGACGATTTCTTTAAATTAAAAATGTTTTTCTTTATTTTAAGGGAAATTTGCCTTACTTCAAAAATCTACAACTTCAGCAGAGAAACGCAAAATTTCAAGATTTGTGTCCTAAATTTAATGAAAAAAAAATTTTTGAAGCAAGGATTATAAACTTTCTTTTTAATTAAAATATCATTGTTTTGAAGAATTTTGTCCTTAGCATTGCGTAAATTTTGAGTCTTAAAATTTAAGTTGCATAATCTTCCATATTAGGTCAATATTTTTTTCAGTGAAGTTCATAATTGTATATAGCCCCCATATAAGCGACCACCATATATCAATTCTGTCTCTCTACGTACCGTGCAAAAGTCCATATCGATTCGTAATTATTTGGGGACTTACCTATACATACCTTTTTTGTCTGATATATACCACGTATGGACTAACTCACAATTTAGAAAACGATGTTAACAAGTTTTAAGATACCACAACCCAAGTAATTCCATTGTAGATGACAGTCTTTCGTAGAAGTTTCTATGCAATCCATGGTGGAGGGTACATAAGATTCGGCCTGGCCGAACTTACGGCCGTATATACTTGTTTCAGATTGGATGTAGCACTTTTTCGACAAAATTTAAACGATTTGTACCATTTTATGAATTCTTACTCCGTTTTTAATAAAAAAATAAATAAAAAAATTATTTAAAATGAAATAAAACAAGTATATACAGCCCTAAGTTCGGCCGGTCCGAATCTTAAATACCCACCACCATGAACCAAATATTAGGGTTTCCTTTGAAATTTCAGGAGGGCTTGAGGACTTGAGGACACTTCCCGAAGATAAATTTAAAGATTTCACCTATGAGGATTATATCAGATTCTGGATTTATAAGAACCATTTTTGTTTGAGTTTTAGAGGAATCATTAATATTTATTGTAAGTGTGCAAGAAAATTATAAAATAACGTCTTGATTTGAAATCTTAAATCTGTAGAAGTAAAATCTGGAAATTTTACATTGAGTTTCAAGCAATTTTCATGATCAGTGCGCCTTCTACACCCTCAAGAAGTGAAGTCGGTCTATATGGAGGCATTACCAAATGGACCGATACAGACTTAATCCGATACACGTTTTTGTGAGCCTAAAATACCAGAATATTTACAATTTCAGGCAAATCAGATAAAAACTACGGTTTCTAGAAACACAAGGAGTTAAATCGGGAGATCGTTCTTATGGGGGCTATACTAAAATATGGACCGATACTCACCGTTTTCGGCACACCTCTTTATGACCCGTAAATACCTCTAGATTTCCAATTTCAGGCAAATAGGATAAAAACTTCGGATTCTAGAAGCCCAAGAAGTAAAATGGGGAAATGGGTCTATATGGGGGCTATACCAAAATATGGACCGATACTCACCATTTTCGGCACACCTCTTTATGGTCCTAAAATACCTCTAGATTTCCAAATTCAGACAAATTGGATAAAAACTACGGTTTCTATAAGCGCAAGACCCCAAATCGGGAGGTCGTTTTATATGGGGACCATACCAAAACATGGACCGATACTCACAATTTTTGGCACACGTATTTGTGGTCCTAGAATACCTCTAGATTTCAAATTTCAGGTAAATTAAATAAAAACTGCGGTTTCTATAAGCCCAAGAAGTAAAATCGGGAGATCGGTCTATATGGGGGCTATACCAAAACATGGACCGATACTCACCATTTTTGGCACACCTCTTTATGGTCATAAAATACCTATAGATTTCAAATTTCAGGCAAATTGGATAAAAACTTCGATTTCTATAAGCCCAAGACCCAAAATCGGGAGGTCGGTTTATATGGGGACTATATCAAAACCTGGACCGATATAGCCTATCTTCGAACTTGACCTGCCTGCAGACAAAAGACGAGTTTGTACAAAATTTCAGCACGATTGCTGCATTATTGAAGACTGTAGCGTAAATACAACAGACAGACGGACGGACATCGTTATATCGTCTTAGAATGTCTCCCTGATCAAGAATATATATATACTTTATATAGTCGGAAATCGATATTTCGATGTGTTACAAACGGAATGACAAACTTATTATACCCCCGTCACCATTCTATGGTGGTGGGTATAAAAATTAAAATTACCCATTAACAAGTATATACGGCCGTAAGTTCGGCCAGGCCGAAGCTTATGTACCCTCCATCATGGATTGCGTAGAAACTTCTTCTAAACACTGCCACCCACAATCGAATTACTTAAGTTGCGGTAACGCTTGCTGATGGCAAGGTATCTTAAAACCTCCTAACACCATCTTCTAAATTGTATGTAAGTCCATACGTGGTATATATTAAATCAAAAAAGATCGATCCAATACGTATATAATTCAGTTTGACAAAGTAGACATAAAATTTTGACAAAATTTTCTACAGAAATAAAATTTTAACAAAATTTTCTATAGAAATAAAATTTTCACAAACTTTTCTATAGAAATAAAAATTTTCACAAAATTTTCTATAGAAAGAAAATTTTGACAAAAATGTCAACAGAAATAAAATTTTAACAAAATTTTCTATAGAAATAAACTTTTGACAAAATTTTCTATAGAAATAAAATCTTGGTAGATTATTTTTGGCTCGATTTTCTATAGAAAGAAAATTTTTACAAAAATGTCTACAGAAATAAAATTTTAACAACATTTTCTATATAAATAAACTTTTGAACAAAATTTTCTATAGAAATAAAATTTTGACAATGATGAAAATTTTATTATGAACCGAATAAAATTTTAACAAAATTTTCTCTAGAAATAAAATTATGACAAAATTTTCTATAGAAATAAAATTTTGGTAGATTATTTTTGGCTCTAGTGGCAACCATGATTATGAACCGATATGGACCAATTTTTGTGTGATTGGACCAATTTTGGTATGGTTGTTAACGACCATATACTAACACCACGTTCCTAATTCGAACCGGATCGGATGAATTTTGCTCCTCCAAGTGGCTCCGGAGGTCAAATCTGGAGAACGTTTTATATGGGGGCTATATATAATTATGGACCGATATGGACCAATTTTTGAACGGTTGCTAGAGACCATATACCAATACCATGTACCAAATTTCAGCCGGATCGGATGCAATTTGCTTCTCTTTGAGGCTTCGCAAGCCAAATCTGGAGATCGGTTTATATGGGGGCTATATATAATTATGGACCGATGTGGACCAATTTTTGCATGATTGTTAGAGACCATATACCAACACCATGTACCAAATTTCAGCCGGATCGGATGAAATATGCTTCTCTTAGAGGCTCCACAAGCCAAATCTGGGGATCGGTTTATATGGGGGCTATATATAATTAAGGACCGATATGGACCAATTTTTGCATGGTTGTTAGAGACCATATACCAACACCATGTACCAAATTTCAGCCGGATCGGATGAAATATGCTTCTCTTAGAGGCTCCACAAACCAAATCTGGGGATCGGTTTATATGGGGGCTATATATAATTATGAACCGATGTGGACCAATTTTTGCATGGTTGTTAGAGACCATATACTAACACCATGTACCAAATTTCAGCCGGATCGGATTAAATGTGCTTCTCTTAGAGGCTCCACAAGCCAAATCTGGGGATCGGTTTATATGGGGGCTATATATAATTATAGACCGATATGGACCAATTTTTGCATGGTTGTTACAGACCATATACCAACACCATGTACCAAAATTCAGCCGGATCGGATGAAATATGCTTCTATTAGAGGCTCCACAAGCCAAATCTGAGGGTCCCTTTATATGGGGGCTATACGTAAAAGTGGACCGATATGGCCCATTTTCAATACCATCCGACCTACATCGATAACAACTATTTGTGCCAAGTTTCAAGTCGATAGCTTGTTTCGTTCGGAAGTTAGCGTGATTTCAACAGACGGACGGACGGACGGACATGCTTAGATCGACTCAGAATTTCACCACTACCCAGAATATATATACTTTATGGGGTCTTAGAGCAATATTTCGATGTGTTACAAACGGAATGACAAAGTTAATATACCCCCATCCTATGATGGAGGGTATAAAACTATGAAAAAACCCCAAGTTATAAAAAAATTGAATTAAAAGAACTTCCTGTGTAATTGAAATAAAGATCATCTTTGGGAGTGCATCTTTTGGAAGTGCTTTTAAAGTTGTGCCTTTGGAAGAACTTCCAAATTTTGTTTGCTGGGCATTGTTACCAAAGACACCAAGTGTCTATCTCGTCTCCTTCTGGGTGTTGCAAACATATCTTATAATACCCTGTTCGACAGTGTGTTGGCCCAGGGTATAAAAATAGATTAAAATTCAATTTAAGAAAATCGCGTTCTCAACAAAAACAAAACCGACATTTTGCCCTTATTAGTAGAATAACCATAAAGTCAAGCAATTTGTCCTACTACGTTCAGACTATGCTCGAAATCTGCTTTTTGGCATTTATTGGCCACTTGAATTTATGTTGTGGATGATGGGGTTAACTCTCAAATTGATGCTGTTTTGCATATGAAAAGTTCTCATTTTTATTGAGTCTACATCACATTTTCCTTTCGCCAAACGTTGGTAAAATATTTCAATACCTGCCAGTTTTATTAAATCACATCTATTAGTTAGTAACTTTAATGGAAACTTACTTGCATTTTAAAATATTAAAAAAATCATGACATGTGATAACATACTTGTATTTATTCTTCTTTCTTCCATTTCAACTTGATTTTAAAATCAAATGAATTGTGCAGGCGTTCGATTAGAAAACAAGAGAAGAGAAATTCATTCAACATTCGCCTCTCACTTTGTCTTTTGTAATGGCTTGAGTAAAAGAGTAATGCTTGGGTTAATAAACACTCAATCTTTATCACCCATTTCAGTCATCGTTGTGAGTTAAAACAGTTTGGATAGAAGAAACGGAACGGAAGGAATAAAAGAGTACGTTACTATAAATTTGTGAAATATTTTGTGTATCTATTGGGAAGAAAAATCAACATACAAAGAAACCAAAAATAACAAACTAGAAAATCTTGAAATAATAGTGACTTATTCAAATTATTTATGTGTAGTTTCATCGAAAAACAAAAGTGTTTTACATCATATTAAGAAGAATTGTATGAAAAAAACCGTCAAAGTTGTGTGGTTAAAACCAAAGACAATAAGAATGTAGAAAATGGGAATTTTGGCTTACGTCATATCAACCATTGCATTGGCGGCGCCAGCATCATAATTGTTTATGATTTTTAGTATTTGCAATTATTGGCTGATAAGCTTTATTTATTTTTAACGAAATAATGCTATTTTTTGCAAATTAAATAATTATATTTTCCCGCTTGTTCCAAGTTATGTCCTGCTCTCAATTTCCTTTTTATTTGTTTTTTATTGTTATTATTTGCATCGACCGAAAACATGTAAACGACAAATAGCGCCCTCAATGGTTTGATATTCTCCGCAGCCAAATTCCCATTCATGTATTTAAAAAGACAAAATTTTATATATTTTGCCATGTATACCGGTACACAAAATATAATTGTGCCCATTTTGCACTTGTAATATAATGTTTTGGTTTGGATAACGAGCATAGTACCAGCCTTAATGCTGACAATGAAGTCGAACAATTTTTGCCGGCGGAAGCCAGTACAAACTATCGTGCTCTGCAGTGGTGGCTTAGCGGCCAAGCTGATACAATTTATTTTATGGCGATTTCGATTGGGAAAAAAGGTGCAACATTTTCGAAATTGATTGCAAAATATCAAGGACACTATCTTAGATTTTGGATCCCGTGTCCCTCACAATATTATGAATTAACAATAACTTTGGAATGACAATATCATTTGGGCGAAAAAACAATGGGGCAAAAAGTAGTGTAACACCAAGGCAACATATTTTTTTCGAAACGAAAACGCCCTTAGTCAGAGGCTTTGGTAGTACTACGAAATAGCACCATATATTAATACCATCCGATTTTCGTATAAAGTCGGACTAAACGAGATAACTCAACAAAACCACTAACAATGGAGAAAATTTGACATTCAATACACTTCCCAACCTTTGTTATATCCCCACCATAGAATGGCGGGTATTTTAACATAGTCATTCCGTTGGTAATAATTGATCTAAGACCCAGAATAAACACCCAGGGTAGGACTTTGATCACCCCTAATATCGAAGCAAAAAAAAATTTAGAAGTACTTCTAAAGGCACAACTTTAAAAGCACTTCCAAAAATGTTCTTCCAAAGATGTTCATTATTTTAACTACACAGGAAGTTATTTTAATTCAATTTTTTATAACTCGCTTTTTTCATATTTTTAAAGGGCAATTTTAACTTTTTTTATACTCTCCACCATAGGTATATTAACTTTGTCATTCCGTTTGTAACACATCGAAATATTGCTCTAAGATCCCATAAAGTATATATTTTCTGGGTCGTGGTGAAATTCTGAGTCGATCTGAGCATGTCCGTCCGTCCGTCCTTACGTCTGTTGAAACAAGCTATCGACTTGAAACTTGGCACAAGTAGTTGTTATTGATGTAGGTCAGATGGTATTGCAAATGGGCCATATAGGTCCACTTTTACGTATAGCCCCCATATAAACGAACCCCCAAATTTGGCTTGCGAGGCCTCTAAGAGAAGCAAATTTTATCCGATCCGCCTGAAATTTGGTACATGGTGTTAGTATATAGTCTCTAACAACCATGCAAAAATTGGTCCACATCGGTCCATAATTATATATAGCCCCCATATAAACCGATCCCCCGATTTGGCTTGCAGAACATCTAAGAGAAACAATTTTCATCCGATCCGGCTGAAATTTGGTACGTGGTGCTAGTATATGGTCTCTAACAACCATGAAAAAATGGTCCACATCGGTCCATAATTATATATAGCCCCTATATAAACCGATCCCCCGAT